>NC_048274.1:16491669-16820419 GCF_009762535.1 Notolabrus celidotus | reverse complement strand
TCCTGTTATCACGGACCAATCAGAGCTACTCCCCAACCCTCTGTCCTGATTGGTCGAGTGGCGGCCCCACTACCTCGCCCTGGTTGGCTGGGAAAGCCACTACTTCCTCATAGAATGCGCATAACTATCTTTTTTGGGCAAGGTTAAGCCAGCAGAGAGGGAGATGTAGTGTTGACATTCGAAATCTCTCTCAGAACTGATGTTTATATCACGACTACCAACAGCAGCTTTAATGCGGTTAGCAAACAGCCCCAAGACACTCTATAGCCACTGTCTGGTGGGAGTACCGTACTACAACCAGGCACTCTTAAAAGGAGAAATTAGTCACAGTAGCTCTTTCATTTTTATTAAGTGAACGAATATTCAATATTCGACAATCATTGCCCATTCCTAGTGGATACATAGTGCGGAATACAAGGATAGAAGCACCACTTATTTAAAGTGTCTCCCGCGTTAGCTTGCAATCATGTATGTAAAGAAAAGTGCGTTATACTGTTAAGTACATTGAACTTGTGGCATGCTGGTTTGATTGAACAGGCTCCTTCATTTGAGACAACAAATGACCAGCAGAGGGGAGGGGAGGTGGGGGGATGATTCTCAGCAAATTAGTTGCAAGCAGTGGGTCTGTTTCAGAACTAAGCTATGAGCGAGTGAAAGCTAATGTCCAATGTACTACAGTAGTTTGCAGGGGTTGGAGTCAACACTGAACATGTCTGAGAGGAAAAACAGTGGTAGCGATGACATGTAAAATTGTTTTACTCTGTATTTAGACCCCCCCCCTCCCTATTTATACCAATATAACTTAATATTTAATCAATATTTACAAATTTTGTTGTCCAAATTTATGGCTAGAAGAAAAGTGTTAATATTCATCAATAGAAGGACCCACTTTATCGTAATGAATTTACTTATTTTTCTGTTCTGTCTTGTCAGACATCTAATAGAAGAAGAGGAGGGAGCCACAGTGAATTGCTTCAATGATGAGACAACAGATGCTTTCTTCAGTTTGGATGAACTCTCACCTGTAACGTGTTGACCCGGTAAGCAAGAGGTCTCCTTGTCAATTTGGTCTTTGGTGCAGGGTCCTCATTATGAACACCAATCATGGTGGCTTGTGGTAGTGGAGCACACCTGTTACAACTTTATGGAAATCTGCTAAGAAATGATTAGGAGTATGGAAATCTAATCTTCAGACCACTTGTTTGTTGTTGGCCACTTATTTAATTCTACATAGCAACAGGTGAAAGAGAGGCCGTCTTTGCCTTGCCACAGCATGAGAGGAAATAGGTTTCTATTATTTCACCTAGTTGAATATAACTGCATTGACATGGTGCCAAAATGCTTTTCACAAATGACTGTCTTGTTTCCGTTCAGTATGAGAAGTTAGACACAGCACGACGGCTGTGTTTTGTTTTGTTAGCTTTCTAAATAGGTTCAATGGACGCTGAGGATGACATTCTTTACATTGACTTCAAATCCTTTGACAAAGAAAAAGGCTTCAAATAAGTCTTAAAATGTATTTCATGGCTTCTTGAGTTTCGTTTTACTTGCCTAAATGCACCTCCTCTCAGTGTCCTGTACAAGCTTTAATAAGAGGCAATGCTCGCTCATATGTTTGAAGGAACAGGTTTAAATTTCAATGTTTGGATGCTTTAAATGTCTAGTTTACTCTTGCTAGTTTCTCCAAACTCACCAAACCCATCCTCAGCCAAGATATAGACCTCTCCTTATGTTGAAAAGTTTATCTCTTTTAGTGCTGCTACTACCTCAAACTCTCCCACCATCTCTCTTACCGTCATATTTATAGATTTGCTTTCCACCTAACTGTCAGCCACCATCCCGCTCTGTCCCATCCCACTGGTTCTCTCAGAGGAGTCTTTGCCTCCTCCCCAACAGACTGTGAGCCCTAGAGTCACATTTCAGGCCTGGCTGCTACTTAAAGGCCCATAATCTGCTTGGCGAATGGCTACAGTGTGGCTGCCTGAGAGGAAGCAAATTATTCGCTTTAAGGACTCCTGCTGCTGTGGGACCTGGGGCTAGTGGCTGGTGCCGTTAACGTTAGCACACACACAGTGTGCAAGCCATCATTATTTATTTAACCCGTTAAGTGTTTAAAGTGGAAGGGGTCCCCCAGGACACAGCTTGGTTGATGAAATTATTCCACACATTTATATATAGTTAAATCCTTCAAGGGGACATTCAAGATAACACAGAAAGATGAAGTGTGCATTTTGGGAGTCAAAATCTGATCACATGATAAACTGAGGGCGTTTGGCCAACATGTTGGTATTACCAAGCTCATAACATGCCATGAATTTCAATGGGAAGTATTTAATATAAGTGTTTCCCAGGTTGTGTGAGAGATAGTAAGGCAGTTGGTCTGACAGTGAGACTGAAGATCTGTGTGTGACAACGATGATATGCATAAGTGGTTGTGTCTGACATGGTACTACATGTAATGTCACTACAGCTATGCAGAGTTGTTCAGCAAGCCCTAGCTGAAGACAAACATCAATATCCACTATCATTTACAATGTCATTCGTAACCCTGATTTCCCATGAAGCTTGTATTTTATAGAGGAGCACTGTTGTGGATTTGCAGTGGCGTGTCTGTGTCCAGGTGCATCTGTTTGATCACAGTAATAGACACCAAGATAGCATATTTGTTTTCTCTATATGTGTGTGTGTGGAATAAGGAGTTATAGCATTAATAAGTAATCACTGGATGTTGGCCCTCCCATAACATGTTGGGCCAGCAACACTTGCCCCCAGTAATGACACCATTACAGGACCGAAGTAGCCAGTTGAGAGTATACCTCTGGGAATCTGTCCTCTCTCTCCCCATACCTCACCTCCCTGTCATGAAAGCTGGGACACCGGTAGTTGCACCTGAGCTTGTTGTGCAACTACACAAATGTAACTTTTTTCTTTTTCTATTGTTTTGTTTTATTATATTTGTCATTTTAATTGTGCTCTTTTATGCTTATCTGAATGTTTCCAATGCTTTTAATGTTTTAATGTAAAGCACATTGAGTTGCCCTTGTGTATGAAATGCACTATACAAATAAAGTTGCCTTGCCTTGCCTTTATTTTTGCTGCTAGTTCACAATAATAACCTCAAAAGATATACAAAAATAGGCACAAGTCATAGTATGTCATTAGATATAATGCACTAGTGCTTGTACACAGATGATTTTACAAACCAGAAAGCATTTTGTCTGTACAAAGTCAATAGCCAAATATTAAGCCCATTAAAAATTATACCAGCATCTTTATGCAGTCACAATCCAGGAGAATATCATACGACAATGCAATCTTTTATAATAAAGACAAAGCGTAAAAAGAGTAGACATTGTGCTTCTATTTATTAGATGATGTATAAAACATAGTTATAACAATTAGAGAGAGAGTGAATGAGAGAGAGAGAGAGAGAGAGAGAGAGAGAGAGAGAGAGAGAGACAGAGACAGAGAGCGAGAGGTAAAGTGAGAGAGGAACTGAACAGATTGAATGTCTAATGAAATGGGTACCTCCAGGCCTGAATAAATTCTCTGGTCTGGCGATCCCCCAGGATGCTGGCCTCCCAGGGAGATTAATGACCACTGGGCCATGGTATAATGAAGTAGTTTGCCTTGGCAATGTGCTTGTGAATTCATCACAGTGTCCACAAGTGGGCTGGCCCAGCACAACATCTTTATAAATCCCCCTCACCCTTCTCTCCTGCTGCTGCTGATTTATGGTTCCGCCACCCCCAAATGGTTTGGCCCCTCTCACCAGACCCCGCCCTGGCTGACCATCAGTATCCAAGCGAAATCCAGGTCACTGCACTGATGGGGAAGAAATGGGAGGCTAATCAGATAATGGGAGGTGAAAATGGGTGAGAGTGAGTCAGTATCTTCAATCTCTTAACTCCTGCTCTGCCCTTTTCTGCTTCTTTGTCTTCGTCTAACATGGATGCACATATTCTTGTAGAAGGATATGTCTCTCATGCTGTATCCACATTTGCAAACTTGACTGTATTCATATTACGCAATCCATTCAGTATTTATGTCTGTGAGTAATACCTATGCATTAATCCCATGCATATGGTGAAATACTGAGGATATTACCTGAGGATTTCAGTCAACCTAAGCCGTAATTAGAAATAAGAACATGACTGATTTTGTTAATTTAGATAACAAGTAAATCATTTTGTATAGAGTATCTGTATATCAATTCAGAGTTCTGGTCTGTACTGTGCTTTAGCTGTCATTGTGGGCCTCTTTTGACATGATTGTGTTTCCAGTTTTGCCAACTCCTCAGTGAGGAAAGAAGCTATTGGCTGTCCTAAAAGTCGCTAAATTACGTCATTGCTTAATTTGCATAATTTAAATTGCAATGGACGCTGCAGGAGAGACGAGTTGCGTTAAGGGAGAGAAGAAAAGAGGTTAAAAACACCATAAATATGTTTATAACTACACTTAGGAGCCTAAGTTTGATACACAACTAATGCATAATGTGCATAATGTGCAACAATTACTGGAAAGCAAAGTTAGAGTATCAACATTCAGCTTCTAGCATTTATGCTCTATGACTTGACAGAATGCCCAGCATGAGGATAGTGTCCAAGTTGCTGCATCAGCTACTCCACTTACCTGGATAGTTTACATGCAGACCGTCTTAAGATCAAGGGGGAGGACATGGTCCTGACCTCCACGTGGGTTATGCCCTTCTTGTAGGGCGGACTAATATGGTCAAATATTTTTTAACAAGGAAATGAGACTCAAAATATAATTGAAGCATAAAATGCTTTGGGTCTTCATGTAGAAGGATAGCAAATATCTACTCCACTCGTATGATGTGTCCCTGAATGAGAAAAGTTTGAGCTCTCAGGATGTTCAGTTACAGTCAGTAATGTAACAGCAAGCCCGCCCTCATAATGAATGTTCCTACTCTCTTGTTAAAGGGAGCTACAAGTGAGTACGTGTAATATACAAGCATGGCATAAGCTAAATGAACTGAAATGATCATTTAGACTGTTCAAAATTCAATTGACAAAACTAGATTTCTTCAACCCTAGCTTCACCAAATGCAAATGCTGTCTGATCTGTAATCAGTTTATCTCTTCTAAAGTGTCCTCTTGGTATTTAAAAGGAGACACTACATTAGCAATCCTCACTGTATCCCCTGAGATGTCAGGATACTTTTCTTCCATCCAATCATAGACGGGAAAACAAGAGGATGAAAGTTAGAATCTTTTTTGGATTAAATGACGTGATCTTCTCTTATAGGGATGCACCGAAAATTCAGCCACTGAAAATTTTCGACCGAAAATGGCCGAAAAGTGCATTTTCGGTTTTTGACCGGACATTTGTAACATTTTTGACAATTCTGTCTAGAACTTTGAGCTCTTTTAACCCAGTGTGTTCAAACTGCTATGCACACTAGCTGCAACTAAACTGAGCATGTACAGAGTGAATCAGGTGATCCCTAACTTGTTCCTGATTGGAGCAAGTAGAAGTGTTACAACTGACCCGTGTTACAACTGTCCCCGGTCTCCCTACTAATAATTGGCATAATCATTTATGTTGGTGTTTCCATTTTCGGCCTTGGTTTCCTCATTTTCGGTTTCGGCCAAGCATTTTCATTTCGGTGGATCCCTATTCTCTTGTTAATATCTGGAGGTTATTCATTGACTCATTTGTAGTTGTTGCTTGTAAAGTGAGAAAGGTGGTCACTTTGTAAAAGTTATTGTAATTTTGTAAGGAACTCAGAGATCCTAGAGTATCTGGTAAAATATTAATCTTTGAATTTTTTTTAATTTAACCTTTATTTTACCAGGAATTTTCCCATTGAGATACAAAGTCTCTTTGACAAAGGAATCTTGGCCAAGACAGCAGCATAAAACGTTTCTCAAAGAGAACAAGACAAAACAACAAACAAGAACAAGTAGCTATTACGTCAATTAATAAATCAGCAGTGTTAAGCAGTAAAACATGTGCATAGGCTGATCAGATGATTCTGTCAAGGTTTCTTTATTATTCCCGGGGGGCAATTTGTCTTTCAGTCAGCGGTGACAAACAAAACAGTTCAACAAATCACACCAACATCAAAACAGTAACAACACAGAAACAGCTATGCGGCATCGTTAAGCAGGCTAGCTGGACAAAAGAGTTTCTTTTCCTATTTGTCCTGCTTTCTGGCATTGCGAATCTGCGGCCTGAGGGAAAGCTGCCGAAATTCACGAAAAAGAGGTCCTGGCTCTGTGAAGGCTTGACATGTCAGGCAGGGGTGTGCCCGCAACCCTGCTGCACATCTTCACAATAGCCAGCAGTCTATTTTTATTTTTTAGACTTTTTGACCCATACCAGGACACCATTGAAAAATGTAATAGTGATTCAATAAAACATCTCCATAAAAGTTGTGTTGACATTAAAACCCCTGAGCTTCCAATAAAAGTAAATTTACCCTAGTTTTAAAATAATCCAATCTAATGAAACAATCAAGTTTTAGGTGAGCTGGAAGTTCAGACCAGGACCAGTGCTATTAAAAGCACTTTTGCCAAAGATTACATCCACTGACAACTTTAGGAGTCAATAAAGAGCATATTATAGGATGCAGATCATGTCAGCCTTATGAAGGTAGACAAACCAATGCTCCATTCTTCTGTTGTGTAACAAGGATAAGCCTACCTTTTCATACAGTATACAATGATGTGTGCGGAATCCTAGACCAGAAAGAAACCGCAATGCTGCATGATACACTTAGTCCAACATTTTAAGAGGTTGAGGAAGCATGCAAAAAGAATACCACCGTAGTCAATTACAGATAAGAATATACATATTCCTCATATTTATGTAGAAGATAAGAGAGTTAAGTTTAATTTCTTAGTCGAAAATGACTTTTTATCCTTAAATGCGATTATGCTTAGTTAATAAATGTCTACGTAGCTTGCCTTAGGGTTAAATGTTTCCAGCTCAACCTTGTTCCTTGCATACAAATATAAAGCCTATGACCCTAAAGCTCTTGTGGGGAACTTTCTGTTTGATTCGGTTTGGCGCCCCCTGTGGACAAAGTGATACCTCTTATCTCTTTGCTGATCTTGTCCTGAACAGTTGTTTCTTCTGAACTCTCCTTCTGTTGTCTGTAACAGTCAAATCATTGTGAATCCTTGCTGTGAAACGTAAAAAAGTCTCCTCTCTTCATCATGCTATCAATTGCTGTGAAGTTTTGCAACAGTACTGCAGTGGAGCAATTTTATCTTAAGATGTGTGGCGTTTAAATCTCTCAACTACACTAATCTATTGAGTATCTACAACTTGTAGATTATTTGCTCTAAAACGTATGATGATAGTAATTGATAAGAGAAACCTCACAAGAAAACTTCATACAATCCAACCCTCATTTTAGCCTGTAATTAACGGTGTTATCACCTAATTGTTAACTATTATTTTGGATATCTGCAGCATATCTGAGTAGTTAAAGTGTTCCTACCAAAATGCAGCCATTTTTCAAGGGTCTGTGCCCCCTGTTTCTTTGACCATAGCCAACCTTTTAATAGCTGAGGACTGATGAGCCCAAGTGTTGCACAACTGTCGGGCTCATAAAGCTTGTCTGCATGATAACTGGTCCTCCATATGGAATTGTGGCGAGAAATTAAAGGGAAACAATAAAGCATATTGAAGGATATTTAGATTAAAATGCATTTAATTGGGTTCTTGACAATCGCAGTTGAGATGCCGTCTTCCATAGCCGTCAAATCTGTGGGTGCCTTTAACTAAAGCTAAATGATGCTGCTGTCATGGTGATTGTAGAATAACCTGGTAAAGATTATTAATGAGTGCAATAAATCCAAATTGCATAATAGAAAGTTATGAAAAAAGGAATGTCAGAGTTAAGTCTAATGAGTATTTAGTTTGTTTACCACGAGCAATTGTCACCCTGTGCCATGTGTAGTAAGTAATTGTCAAAGGCTTTACACTCTCATTCTTTCTCAAGACGGCTTATCTTAATCTACAGTGTCTTATTTTTCTTGGAAAGGGATGGATGAGTCGAGTAATTGTACAGTTGACATCGGCTTAGACAACATCATCCCCTTAGTCCCCAGCTAATCCTACAGAGTGATAACAATAATGGGAAAAAAGAATGGAGATATTTTTTCTCACAAAAGAAGATATGGAGTTTAATTTGTAATTAGCTTCAGAGGTCAAAGACTTGATCCACCATCTGAAGGTTATCCGCCCCTATTTATTTTTTTCTCTTTTCTTCTTCTTCTTCCTTTTTCTTCTCACTAGTCAACCTCTGAATCAGATTATGACCTTGTTGTGATGATGTCAAGTGTTAATTGTGTGCATGTGTGTGCCTCGGTGTGTGCCTAAAGGAGAATCAGTGAATAAAAATGGGGATATTTCCCTCATGATTGCTTGACAGTTTGCAGGAGAGGGATGTGTATTTGTGAGTGTGTGTTTGCCGACGATTGGAAGTGTAATTTATTTTCGGGGGGGTTATGACCCTGGACCCACATCCACCGCCCACCCCATCTGCCCTGTGTCAGACAGCTCTGTGTAGCCCCTGGGGGGCTCTGAAGCAGCAGTGTTGCCCTCTTTGTCCGTGTGTGTTTATCTTAGTTTATGTGCGGAAAATCAGACCTTTTTGCTTGTGTGGGTATGTGTGTGTATTAACATGGGCCTGTCTGTGTCTGTTCTAGTATTGATCCCCCCCCTCCTTTCTTATAATGAAGTGGAACTACAGCTCCATTACGAGCTGCTCTGCCATTGGCTGGAGGTAATATGAAATTAGCTAGCGTGCCGTGAGCCTGTCAGTATTGATTTCACTACCCAGATTACTTGTTACAAAAGAATAGAGCTGTCTGTGGCATAATTGAACAAGTTAACTCCTTGTCTCATAAAATGTAGTCCTGTATTGATTGTTACAGGGGAGGGCTCAGTGATATGCAGAAAGAAAGAAAGTTGTATGGGTGTTAGCTGTGAAGAGGTGCTGATGCTTACTTTTCTCCCCGTCTGTGTAACCCTGACATGTAGATCAAGGCGGTTCTTGCTGAGTTGCAGGACGGCCGACAGCAAATGAGTTATGTACCTTCAGTTTCTTGTTACAACACACATTTTCTATTTCTTCTCCCTCTGTCATTTTTCATTTAATTTATCTCCAGAGTTGTCTCAGTCTCATTCTCAATTTATTACCATATGTAAAAGGTGTTAGAGCTTGACATCGTCACAGGAGATTTACATTGGTTTATCATGAGTGACCTGTTTATAAGTAGAGCAGCCATTGCTTGAGTTAAAGAGAAATGATGATGATGGCTGGAGGAGTCTCTCCATCTCACTCCTTTGCTTGGCTGATGAACTGGAGCACGCTTCCCCTGTCTAATCACACTTGGCAGATTTGTGCCATAGAAAGTGAGGTGTTTAACAAGGGGGCTCAGTTCATTAATTCAGGGCCTTTTTAAGAAAAAACAGGACACTGTGCTCAATTATTTACCTGAGCTAAAGGTACAACAGCCTTTACTCAAAGGGAGAGGAGAAGATACTGTGGTCTCTTGGCTGGAATCACACATACTCTCCTCTTACTCTTACCAGCTTCTGAATCAAGGTACTTCAAGATGCCTCCTTGAGCGCATTTTACATACTTATCTTGGGTAATTAAGAAAAATGCTCAGTCAGGCTTTAAAACGGATGATTTACTCTGACATATTCCCCATGATTGTTTGTTGAAAAGCCTGGGAAACTGAGGGCTTCTCCGACTTAGTAAGGGCAACGCAGGAGGTGATGAATTATTTGATGTACAAATGATGCTGTTGTCCCTAAAACAGACATGAAGGTAAAACGCTTCCCCCCCTCTGACAGGGTGAGGGATTAATGAAATGCTCTTCCACGCACCGATTTCCTGCACTCCACTGCTGAGTGATAAGTGGCTAACCAACGAAGCCTGTAATTACAATCTTACAGAAACCGGCCTGATCTGTATATAAATCTCACCATCCAATTACAAGATGTAATAATTCTGCACTCAGGCTGGTAATGAGGTCTAATACTGGTGCATGTGATAATCCCCTCTGGATGCGGGCTTGATCAGATGTTGGCTTTGTAATTAGACTGGCAGAAAATCATTATTTCGTGTTCGGAAAAAAATGAGGTTGGTGGGAAGTTAATTTTCTCCCCATTCTCTGAAGCGTAGACAAGAATTTAATGATTTAATCATGATTGTTAGCTATTTTGCAATCAATTTGTAATGATTGTGTCACAACAGAGGCTTTCAGGGAGAAGGGCCTGTAAAGATTGAAGGTGTCATTGATATGGCATGGTTCTGTCAATAGATCTATACAGTGTAATACTGATACAGCGGAGGATTGTTTACCCCTTGGCATATTTTTGAGGCAACGTGTGCATATGCTACATAACTATGGGGGAATTAACAATCAAATCTGAGGACTGAGATAGGAGCTCAATCCATGGGTTTAGAAATACAGAGTTGTACACAGGACCGTTAAATAATGGCACATGATTTTAGTTTTATAACAGTGAGCACCTTGTTATATTTGCAGTTTATCTACTTATTAGGGGTGGAAATTGCTAAGATTTTATCAATGTCAATGCCATTGTCAATTCTGCTTATTAATCCAATTCCTTATCAATTCTCCTAACGATTCCTGAGTATTTTTTTGAGGGGAAAAATGTAGTTCTACACAGTCTTTTGCACCAAAAGGAACTATTTAATTTTTTCCAAAATTATGTCTGCACAAGACTGAACATGAACATATTCAACTTGAACGTACTGAACTATAGGTTGACCTCATTCTTGGCCACGTGAGTCCGAACATGGCCCCTGGAGCCTGGAGGAAAATACTTGAATTTGAAGAGGAAAAACGCTTTTCCTCCAAGGGTCATCACGGAGGTATTTTACCCGCTCTCTGTGCCTCATTTTCGGCCGCGTGAGTCCGGACATGGCCCCTCAAGTCTGAGGGAAATCGTCCCGACTCCGAAAGAGGAGAGGTAGGCCGGGGTTCGCCTCCCTGATGTGAACATGTTCACATGGAACCCTTCTCCACTTCGCCCCGATGCGAACCCCAAGCTTCGAGACCGAGTCGACAAATGCTTATTTGAGGTATTTGCACCTTTGCATGAGATTACAGCATTGCACTGATTGCACACGGCATTTTTCTCATCTCTTTTACTAAAATGGAGCCACACTTTAGACCGCTTCTTCCTCTCCATGTTTCTTCGTGGTAGAAGGAGTTTGGCGTCGCAGAGTGTGACGTAATGCAACATACCGCGACGTGATGTGACGTGACGTGATGTGACGTGACGTGATGTGACGTGACGTGATGTGACGTCGTGCTGGGAAATGAATCGTTAA
Organism: Notolabrus celidotus; assembly: GCF_009762535.1. Classification (NCBI taxonomy): domain Eukaryota; kingdom Metazoa; phylum Chordata; class Actinopteri; order Labriformes; family Labridae; genus Notolabrus; species Notolabrus celidotus. The sequence goes on along the minus strand of NC_048274.1, from coordinate 16,809,069 downwards.
GAACAATCGATAGCATCTGAGGTGTACAATTTCGGATGGAATTGATCAATTGGAACCGGTTCTAAGTCGGATCCGGCTTTTCAATTCCCACCCCTACTACTTATGTCCCACACTTTGCAATGTGATGGGGCTAGAGATTGCCCTTGAAACCCAGGTTGTAAGTCAGTTTTAGCCTTGCTGCTTGTATGCAGTTGCACATGCATAAGGAACAGGACTGAGCCCCTAACAAACACAGCAGGCAACAGAACTGAAGCCACTCTGGAGATTAGATAAAAGTGACTCGTGGTTGTATTTTGCTCAAGTCAAAGGCAACTCTGCTTGTTAGTGTGAAACAGTCTGACAGTAAAAAGAGGTATGAGCAATTTATCAAACACCTGTGAAATAACCAGCGCAGTAGAAAAGCAACATTTCTCTACCTCTACTGTCAGACACTTTCTGCCCCCTGCACCCACAACAGATATAATTTACACACTTTTATGAAAGCCAATATGCTGTTGGAGTACAGTAGTTGCGGTAATTTCAGAGAAAATTTAGCGATGCGCCCAAAAATAACATTAATTCTTGTACAGTTAACAGCTTTTAAACCTTTCCTGTCCAAACAGCAGATTTTGAGATGCTGAGTCTCCCCATATCAGCAGCAAAGAGCCGATGAAAGACTTTTCTGTGAGTCCGTTTATTCTTAAAGGTGTTCTGTATTTAGAGTAGCTTGAAGTGACCAATTTTTAGTCCAGAAAGATGCATGAATACTTCATGTCTACCACATAGAAGATGAATGGTGCTGTGACATTATTTATTTAGCATATTGAGAAATAAATCAAGATTACTTAATTAGACTTCCAAGTTTTCAATAAAAAGAAGAGTACAATTAACAGTTTTTACACATTCCATGTCTGGAAAAGAGAATGGAAAATAAAATACTTTTTTTCCTGCCCCTTTCTCAAAACACAATCAACAATAGAAATACTTGGTCCGTCCAATTACAATCACATGTCAGCCAACATTACAAGAAAAGAAAAAGAAGACCCAAATTCAGATTTTTTGAAGACACTTACCCCTTAGAAATTAAAACGCACTTCCTTCCAACTCTATAGAATCAAATAGTTCTTTGTACTTTCTCTTAAGATGTAATATGTTCATAAATCCTTTTAAATTGTTCTGTAAATAATTCCACAGTTTGACTCAAACCACAGAAGTACACATCTACTTTACAGTAATCCATGCATAATGCTCAAAATTGTATTTCCTCATTATTATTATCATTATTAGCAACATACTTACAGTATATGATTGCATATCCATAATCATTGTATTCAATGGATATTGATTGATACCTTTATGTTTGGTTAGAACCAGAAGCAACATTTTATTTTAAAGACATGTATGTTTTTAATTGTAATATAATTTGCTGCCAAAAGGCTACCCACAAGTTGCTCAGATTAAGGTTTGGACCAGTGGGCAGGTTTGACATGGTTTGACAAGTGAGAAACTACAGTAATTTTGATATTTAGTCAGCATAGCTTGAAAATCTTGATGACATATTAAACGTCTTAAATTCGGAAGTGGTAGTATACAAACCAATTAAATGGTATTTTGTTTCATGACCATATCACATCACAACTGAACAAGAATCCTCCATTTTGAAACCTATTACACATCTCAAGTTGGTCTTCTGGTGTTCCCATCTGGCAACGTAGGACCCTTAATGTCACCAGTTAATGCTTGAGTTGAATAGATTCATTCTTTACTCACATATCTTTGACATTATAGCTTTCTTGTTTTACATATTCTGAAATATAAACTAGTACATTAATGTTTTTCGGCGATCAGAGGGGGCATCTGTTGTTACCATTTACACGGTTGCAGCTACTAATTAGGAATCAACATTGCCAGTAGTTGAAATTATAAATAAGTACAAATACTAAAACCATCCTCCCAGTATTAATGACAGCAATGTTAATAATGATGATGATAACAACAAAAAAAGTGCTAGTTTTAAAAATAAAATTCTGATACAATCACAAATCTTATTTTATATTGGTCATAACATTAATATGATAATTTTCTACTCCCTCAAGACTCTGCATAAGTATCAACAATCCAGTATCAATGAGACTCTGAAGCTATAGTGCCACATATATTTTTTCATATACAGAGACTGAAAACATTCTCCTGAGGTTCACATTGTATCAACTGCGTCTTCCAGTGCAGCTTCATGCAGTGTTTGATTGGAATACCCTCTGTTTGATCATCTGTAACTACGAAGTTTACTGGAGCATCCACCATGCAGTTGATTAAGGCAGTCCTCTGGGTTTGCAATTGGCTCATCTCTCCCTTAATCTCCTGGTGATTGCTGCTGAATACTTTATTGATAGGGAATTGACTCCACTCCTCCAGAGCCGATTTCTATAATTGATACTTTTTGAAGTTACTCCCAGAGGACAGAGCGTTCAAAGGCTTGCTACTGTTTGATCAATTATATTAAAGTGCAAACTTTAAAATCTGGATAGAGTCAATACTGGCTTCTAGCCTACTTTACTTCAGCAGTGGTATGCAGGACTCTATAAAGCACATTGTTTAACACAGTAAGGGACAATGACATGAAAGGAACTATATAGTACATAAGCATGGGATAATGTACTGAATAGTAAATGTACTGTTCATCAAAGATTTATTGTGCCCTTACTATAGAATTTACTTTTGTCCAAAGTGTAACTGATAGAAGGGCCTCACAAGTGTGTAAATACAGTATTGAAACGATACTAGAAAAAGATCAAAGTGTCCAGGAACTTTCTCTTGAAATATGTATCGGTGTTGCTCTTCTTTTCCCAAGCGTGGATACTTTTAGGCAGCTTTTGTGGTTAGCCTTCATCCTGGGTGCCCAGCCTCACGCCTCCAATTTCCACCTCTGCTCGGCTGAAGGCTCCTCAGAGAGCTTGGCTGGAGCTCTGGGCCACTGGGCCTTTGGACCTCTGAGTCCACCACTCCTGTGCATGGTAGGAGAAAGAGGGAGCTGCTTACCCAGCCCTGCCCATTCTTGGCCCCCGGTCTGCCTCACCATAACACTCCCACCTACCTGATACCTCAGAAGAGCTTTCAAGTGCTCTTTGAAAGAGAAAAAAGCAGAAAGGGGAGAAATCAGAGACTGTGCTCTTCCAGGCGCTCAATAGTATGGCACTAGCCTCTCTCAGCTCCCATGACACCACTCTCCCGCCCACTTCCCTGTTCATGGGTGTTTCACTAAATATACTGTTTTTTTTTTCTTTCTGTTTCCTCCCTCTTACAGCCTTTCCCTTGACTACTTACTTGTCCCAGGCTTTGGTTTTCACAGCCTTAGAGCTGCAATTCCCATAAAACCAAAACACTAGTTTGTAACCCATATGCAGAAAAAGAAAGAGATGTGACACAAATATCTTTGTGTTTCTACAATGCGGTAGTTGTCTTTTGTATTTGGCATATGAGAACAAAACCAAATGAAGAGCAAATAACTCCCCTCTCTATATTACTTCTAGGGTTGCCAACTTTCTCACTACTAAATGAGGGACAGGTGTACAGTGCCATGGTGGTGTGAGCATGATGTGTGAATAAAGCGTATATTCTGATTCTGATTCAACTGGAAATGCAAAAAGTGTGTATATTCCCTTTAATCCTTACTGTATCATTATGTAACCTCATATGAATAAACCTCAAAGAAACCACAATTTGTCTCTTTACATCAAAAAACAGGCAAAAGAAAAATTACATGTAAAAGAGGAGTATGACTCACCAAATTTATTTTTTTCCATGGATACTTTTTGCTGCTCTTGACTGACTCAGGCAGTCTTTTGTCCTTTTGCACAGCCAGAGAGAAGTCCTCACATGACATGTCACAGTTACAGATATCTGAAATTCATTTTGATCAGCTCTGTGCTGCATCTGTTTCTTGAGGTCTGACCATTTAATGGCCATCAGAGAGACAATCCTCTCCACATTGATCTGCCACTGCTGTTTTATCTGCTCTAGGATCTGTAGAGTGCAGTCTGCTGTATTCACCATGACTTAATTGTCAATATATGGAACAATTGAGGTCCCGTATGAAACAAACCAATTTAGCCCAATATATGGGATGTCCCGGCTAATACGGGACAGTTAGCAACCCCTAATTACTTTCTATCATTATTTCAGTTCAGAATCAAAGCAGCCACAAAACCTGCCAAGCTGACCCCAAGGAGCAAGTTTCCTCATGTCCGCTGTCCACTGGCCAACTTAACAAGAGACCCAGCGCTTGAAGTGAAATAAATATTGCTGCCAGGCTGTACACATAATTAGTCTTGTCTCATCCCCTCTCTCTAGCAATTAAATGTGACCCCTTTGTTTTATGGATGCAAAGCATAAACTCTCACTCCAAAAATACGTCGTAGATATAAGACAGGAAATGTATTGTAAACTAATTGCTTAGTGTTGGACAGTTGCCACCAGAGATGATATTCAAAGCTGGTATTATTGATACTATTATTACAGGGTCTGTATAACGACACACACACATACTACAAGAGCACCTCTAATGTACACTGTAAAAACTAACTCCATCCCTCTAAATCTTCACTGTAGGGAGCAGAGACAGGCTTGGGAAAGCTGTGATTTGAAGACATAAGCCCCAGGCTCCTCATTCCAGTTTTCCTCTGAACTCCCTTCATACTCCCTGATACCGAGACACATTATAAAGTCCCTCCCTGTAGCTCTCCTCTTATCTTCGCCTGCTATAAAACTATCTCCGAGAAATAGGACAGGGTTAAGGTTTGAAGTAATCTGTTTCTTTTTATTCTTCCATGAAACATATGCCTACTTTGTAACAAGGGGAAAACTAATTATAGACTTGTACTGGAAAGATAATACAAGTGTAGTGATTGCTTTGTATCCAGCGCTGAGGTTGTGTGTCGACAGTGTATGTGTACAGTAATGACGTCTTTATCTAACCTCAATACTCCTATACAAACCTACAAAGCCCTGTAATTATGTTAGATGCCCACAGAATGGCAGACACACACTGGGGCTCTGGCCATTGTGAGGGAAAGAAGTACTAAGGGTGTATTAAAACTCTTTCGCTCTATGATTGTGTTCCAGCACATAGGTTACTACGTGGGCAAGGCATGCTTGACTGGCAGCAGGCATGCAGGCAGTACAAACAAAGTCAATACAAATAAATACATGGACCAGTTTGTTTTCCAGGACTCTTAGGTCAGATCCTTGGTGCAACAGTTTCCACTCGACAGTCGTTGCAGACTGTTTACACAAAGGTGGACGGCTTAGAGGCCTGTCATTATGAGTGAAGATTGAGATTACATGTACAACAATGAAAATACGCTAAGGGTTATTGTAGCATGTAATCGCAATTTTGGGGTCAGAGTTTACTTGACTTTTTCTTAAAATCAGCACACTTGTCCACATGGGCTCCCCTGTTGTGGCTTACATTTTTCTCTTCCAGCAAAGTAAACAAACTTGTTTTATAGCTTCTTCTGCAACCCTGGTATCATCATTATAACAGTTAACAGTTGTATAATAGGCAGTATCTTCTGTCAACAAAAAACAAACAAACATTGGACTTTTGAGCATACATGCCATGGCACAGGTGGTGGGTATACTTGCTCCGCCTCTGCCATGTTTGTGTTGCGCAACTCCTACCCTCTTCTGAAATACAGTAGTATAAGTCTGTGGTGCACAAACAATAACGTGGGTCTTAAGTGGGAGGGAATAAAACATAAATAAACCAAAACATTTCAAATCATTGGGTTGGTCAAATTTCTAAATAAATGTATAGAACATGTAATCCTAAATGGATCAGATTTGATCAATTCAGACATTTAAAGACCAATTCATCTAGATTTCATTCTAACATTGCATCCAAAAAAGCTGCTCTCATGCACTTGCGTTTAGGGATGCACCGATCCTACTTTTTAGGTCCCGATACCAATCTCGATACCTGGGCTTTGGTATCTGCCGATACTGATACTAGCTGATCCGATCCTGGTATTGATTTAACAATCTCTATTTGTTAATGTGAGGATAGAATCATGTTTTGGCAACTTCAGGCTTTTCTGACGTGATGGTGAACTGTACCTGGGTTACAAGTGCTAAACCAGAGGCTGGAATCCCTTAATTTCAAGTATCCGAAACAATTCTATCAAATAACCTGTCCGTTTTTTCCCACTTTGAATCCATTAATAGAAGGTTTCTTGCTTCTTTACAGTAGGCTACAGCTCACATAAACTTCTTCCTTTGGGCTCCCATTATATTTTTCACCGCGACTGCCATCTATCGAAACATTACCGCTGCACATGTTGCAAGTTTCCGGCAGAGTTGTTAGCAAAAGAAGCATGACATGCACCTAAACTGCAGAGCCTCTGTAGTTAACCTCCATTATGCAAAAATGCACAGACCGGCTGGTGTTGATGACGTAGGAGACGCACATGGCTTTTGTAAACACAGAAAAGCATAGAACTGAGATGGATAGATCTGCCATATGGATCGGCACTATAGATCGGCCTCTTGTCACCGATTTCCGATCTAGCTTTTTGAGCCCGATCTAGCTGATATCCAATACCAGGATTGGATCGATGCATCCCTACTTGCGAAAGAGTTTTAATACACCCTTAGTACTTCTTTCCCTCACAATGGCCAGAGCCCCAGTGTTTGTCTGCCATTCCGTGTATCAATACAAATTGGTTAATCGTCCCATCACTGTTGTGTGCATGTAAACTATTGCAATTGGAGTTTAGTTACCAGACTAATCTTCAATCTAATCATCAAATGATTTTGAATGCTCTCTGCCATGGAGCATGATCAATCAGTGCAGATGAAAATGCAAGATGAAATATCTCGTGAGCCCACAGATATGCCTGGTTTTCAGTCATATTTCACTCTATAGCTAATGTTCAGCTCAGCTTGCATTGTTGCGCTGACTCACAGAGCATATTTTCTCATTCTTTGAACCCTAAGGTCAAGAAGTATGGAGATCTCTCTGTCTTCCTCACTCAAACCCCTTCTTTTCTCAGTCGCTCTCTTTTTCTTCCACATGTAGTGGTTCCGGCAATGCAGCATCATTCAGCCGTGAAGCCATTTGGCAGTGAAGAAGAGTGGACCAGCTTAAGGTCAGTCTAGGGCACTGAAAGACAGACAGACACCCTTATGTACACACTGAGAATCATGCTTCCATTAGCTGGGCCTCTGTTTACCACAGGGGAAACGCCAGGATTTGGTGGCATATGCTGTAGCCCCTGGCAGCCTCGTGACAGAGCACTTACCGTAGAGACGGCAGGCCAAGGCCTGGTTAGAGGCCACCCAGAGGCTGTGTCCTAGGGCAATGCTACTGGGCTGGGATGGACAGTGGTTTTCTGATTGGCTCTCTAGCTTATCTACTATTCCTTAAAGCATTTCTAATTTTTTCTGATGTGCTTCAGACAGCATCAGGGGAAATCTTCATAAACACCATGAAGGACCTACTTCTTTCCATCCTCACGCCATAAAACCCAGACTCGTTACATGTTGCATCTTAAGGAAAACTTGCAAGCAGTGCAGCTGATTTTGAGAAGTAGAATAAACCACTCTTACTCTTGTGAAAAACTTCCCTTAGTTGTCTTTTGAAGGTGTTTCAGAGGAATAAGGTAGATGAATGTAGTACATGTTGTAAAGATTTAAATGAAAAAAATGATACAACTTAATTCCTATCTACCTCAAGTTTTGTCTTTCAGTCATCTTTAGAATTCCCTCTTGGCCTGCTGCTAGAGCATTTAGTGGGGAATGTATTATATATCTGTTGAAAGTCTGTATCCCAATGTGCATATCCATTTTTAATGGCCTAGTTAAGCAATGTCATGGTTTTGTATTATTAATAGGGCTGGGGAAACGTTTGCAAGCTGTAGTAATTTATATACTGAATGTTGTCTTACTATGAAAAGCAGAGGTATTACATAAAAAAAACATTTTATTAAGAGCCAAACAAAACAAATACATTTTTACCTATGCAGAAACTGTCATGTAGGAGTTGTAACAGTGGGTTTGATTGGACTAGAGGCATTCCTTGAGTGCTCATGTACAATCTTACATGACTGGAACATTGCATATTAGGTGTATTACTTCATGCACTCTATGTATCAGCACAGCTGTAATTATCTTCAGTGTTTTGCCTTAAGCCTTACTGTCAACAACTATGCTACAGATGTACAGTGTCACAGTGCTACCTCTCCTTTGAAGCTTTCCAGATATGTTCATTTTAAAGAGAATGAACACCGTCTGTTGTTGTCCTCCTTGGTCTTAAAGTTGGATCTTCCTTCACTGTTGTAAGTGACTTTGAGTGAGCAATATTCCACAGAAGATGGATAATAAGTGTATCTGCTTTTAGTGGGGCAGTTTCGAGACAACTCAGTGTGAAGCTGTCTTCATTAGGACCCTGTTAGACCGTGTTTCACCTGACTGACTGACAGACTGGCCGTGATGAGGCTCCATTAAGACTCCTGCGCAGGTCTCTGTGGACTGCCCATTTACTGAAGGGCCTCTTCCCTCTCTTCCTCTACCTTTGTGTCTGTCTCTCTCTCTTGCTCGCTCTTGTTCTGTCAGACCAGGCTAACCCCAGGAGCCCCCTTAACCCGCAGTGGTTGAGAGCCCAGTCAATCAGACGCAATGATGTTAAACTCCTCTCCAATGAATACCCTTCACCAGTCATCAGAGATTGTCTGTGTCTGGCGGCTGATTAGTTTCATCTCAAGTAGGTTCTTAATTTACAGTCTGTCTCAAGCGTGGAGCCTGTATTCTTGAACTCTCTCTCAACACTTTATCTCAGAGCAGAGACAGCAGTTATGAGTTCATAGCATGGATTACCAACTTCAACACAGCAACTTCCTTAGTATATTTTCCTCAGCACCGTTTGGGGTTTAAAAAACCTGAAGGATGTGCAAATAAGTACATGAATGTCCTTTGGATTAGGGGTGGGAATCACTCGGTAATATCATGATACAGTGATACTGTGCTAATCGATATATTGCAAAAGAATCGTAAAATGATAAAATGATACGTCCTGATATCTGATACCCAAAGAATAAAAAAGGTCCTTTAAAAAGCGTAGTTCAGGGTTAATGTAATCATTCACCGCACTTTGGTAAGTTTGGTTTCACTAAGATGAAACAATATACATTTTTTAAGTCTGTAAATTAAATTTAAAGATCTGTAGAAAAACTGTAGAATTAGTGTGAAAATTCTCTTAAAGATAAAATGCATTTCGGTGCTTGAACAAATATAACCAGCTTGTGTCAGTAATCCTCTTCACATTTTATGCTCAAACTTTAAAACATAACCTTGTTTTTTATTTTAGCCTGTATGACTGTACCTGTAACAGCTACAGTCATATTCACCTTGATGTCCATACCTACAGCGGGTCTTTTTTAGTCAGCTTTCATTCCTCCTTAGCCTTAACGAACAATAGCTATCATGTAACACTGAGTGAAACTCTCTAAGTAGACTTGAGTGCGTCCTCCATCTTACCTCTTGTCTCAGCATCAAGAGCTGCAACAGCCTTTTCTCTAATTTGAGTTTTAAGAGCGGCCACTGCATCGCTCAGCTCCCTTTTACAGCGGTCTGAAATCCTGTCAACTTCTTCTCCGGTCACTAAACTCTTGTTCATGTTCTCCTCATTCATGTGATTAGTGACAACACCTGAGGTTATTAAGAGTACACATTATTGTATTGTTCCCTCCTATAATGTTCACAATATCTTAAAGCGAGGTTCTCGTGGGCATTTGATTGGCTTTTATTTAGATCCTGTGTCAAGACATGGCTAATCTTGCTTAGGTCGCTATATTGCATTACTACTACTTGTTAGGTGGATGGGGTAGCCAGGTTGTAGGGTAACCTTTGGAGTATCTCAGTGTAAGAAAGTCAGCAGGCAAAGGATTTGATCATGCTTCAGAATTTGCTCACTAAAGGATGTTTCTTGCAGCCTTGTGTGCCAGTCAACCAAGTCAGCACGCCCTCTCATTAGTTTCCTGGAGTGATGTGCCATAAGAAAGACCCAAACCTCTTTCTTTCCCTCACCCTGTTGTCACCTGACAAGTGACATCCAGCAGGGACAACACCAGCGCCCAACAGTCTGGCCAGCTGCAGCCGCATCAACAACCTTCAGAACTCTTCCTCTCTAATGTGTAGTATTAACACTCACTCTGATGTGAATGCAGGAATCTCCTGTTAGATAGTCCTCTTTGAACACAGTGTCATTAGTAATCTGATAGATGCTGTGTTGCATGGACTAGGGATGTGTGCATTTAATAGACTAACAGATTAAACGTTGTTACGCTCTCCAATCTGCACTAGAATTAATTGTTGGTTAAATGCATTATTGGTTCGGCCGTATTTGATCAAGAAAAGGGAGATAAAGTTAATGGGTGGTTAAATAGGTTAGGCTGGTTAAACGGGCATATAAATGAGCGGAGCAATGCGTAACCAGCACAGGCATGTGGACATTAAACCTAAAAGGAGGTGGTAACTCTGCTAATGTTGGCCACACTCTGCAAACCCATTAGACATCATTTACCTGCAGACACATGTTTAGCCACATTAAATACATTGTGCTCAATATCGACTGTTTTCTGAGTTTTTTAACCTTTAGACCAGGGGTGTCAAACATACGGCCTGCGGGCAAAAAAACGGCCCACAAGAGGTTCCAATCTGGCCCCGAGGATGACTTCCCAAAGTGAAGAAATTACAGAGAAGACATTAACTGCAATTTTCAATAAAAGTAGAGTTCAGATTTGTCCTCTGGGGGTTGCACACAATCATAGAACTGATGGAACCCACCTGAAAGGTGCTCCGGGACTTTTTTTTTTCAAAGTGATGAAAAAGAATATTTGCAGTTTCCACAATCTGGATGAAATTCAGACTTTTTGGAGCACTTCCAGGTCTAATCAACGCTAAAGTTTTCGTATATGTAAACATGTCACAGCAGGAGTGATGGATCCACATTTTTCATAAGGAGCCACATATCGTGCACATGCTTACCATACATGTGCGTACGTTATAGGTGCGCTCGGTCACTACTAACAATAGCACTACACCCCTGCATATAACACTGTCCAGCAAGCGATCTGTTCATGCTGGAGCTGGGGGGGTCCATAGTAGGCAACTTTACCTTCTTCATTATTATAATCTATCTGTTCTTTTGCTGTAAACATTACACACTTTGTCAGGTGAATGGGTAACACGTGTGCTTGGTGTGTTCGCAGCAGGTTTCAAGGCTTAAAGAATATAATATTTGGCCCCACTATGAGACTCATCATGGCGAAAAATACTATATCTGTTTATATAAAAAGATAGTTCATGAAATGTGAACATTTTCAGAATGTACTTTTGCCCTAAAATAAACGGACAAATTTTGAGTTGTCGTTATTTATAGGTTATTATGTTATGATTTTACTGGTCTGGCCCACTTGAGATCAAATTGGGCCGTATGTGGCCCCTGAACTGAAATTAGTTTGACACTGGTGCTTTAGAATAATTGGTTCATCAGTATTCAAATTTCCAATTCATAACTTTTGAATAAGTGGGTTGGGAACATCCATAGCATGAACTGATATTGTATCAGATATTCTTACAAATGTAATGTATGCTTAAAAGAATGAAGTGATAAACACTATTTACTTACAAAGTCTGTATCTGTGCAATGTTCTGAAAGTTGGCAGGACTTTTGAATTTGGGTCACAAACATATAATTGAAAGCTGTATCAATATTGTTTGCATTTTTTTGTATTTGGTCCTTACATCAGACAACATGACACATGCTCAATAAAAGAAATATGACTCCACATTTCTTCTTCTCCTCAGTTGCGTTCTGTATCTCTACACCTCAGCTATTATTTAAATTTCTCCTTCTACTTTATTTCTCCTTTCCCCTCCTAAAATCCACTTACCACATACTTTTTGTGGGATAAAAGGTGAATTCTAGACGCCCCCCTCTTGTACTGCCTCCTTCTGTATACTCCTTGGAGTGTGGACGAAAAGAGATAGGGAGAGAGAGAAAAGAACAAACAGCCGGCTGTGATAGTGAAAACAGACGGTCAGTCTCTGGCACCAGTACAGGCTTTGTGCTTTGTTGTGTAGTTTTGGCGCTGTGGGACCAAGCTTGCGTGATACCGTTGGATACTCTTTTAACAGGCTTATACACTACAAGATTCATTTTTTCATGTGGAAATAAGAGCAGTGGCTGTAAAATCCCATTTGAAGACATCACAACATAAAGAGTGAATTATAGGGCCGATGAACGGTCAGACAAACAGCGACTACTGGCTCTTGATCCGTCTTTATTTAGTATATTAAACAATACCGACGATGTCAGCTTTACTGTCTAATGTATAAGGGAATGTTATGTTGCCTTTTCTTTGCATAGCTCATCTGTAGATGGGGTCAATATAGAGAAGGATGATGATTTCATGGAGTGACAAGGCCCTAAATCTTAACTCCATAGTGTTTTTTTACACTGTACCTGTCTTTTATTATATTAATCGAGGTCGTAGATTTGCCTTTCACTCTATGTAAAGTTGGTCAGTCTCCGTTTTTTGCAATTTTGGTATTTGTACACACTTTACCTTCACCGGAAAAAACATATGCTGATCTGAGCTCAACACTACCTGGCAGCTAGCTGCTTCACACATGTCTGCAGGTTATTTTGCTTCACTCACAAAGGTTCGGTGTTGTACATTTTTCTGTGGGAAGTGATATATAGGCTTGGACTTGTAGAGCTATATGGTAAGGTGGGATGTGTAAAGATGTTACAGCTTTGATCTGGTGTGACATAGCACCATGAAATATCTTCTTTTCGCTTTTCATCTCTTCCCCTCCAATGTTTTGATGTGTAGAAAATGCATGTCAGCCTTAAACCTTGTTGTGGTGCTCAAGGTAAGGCTGTACAGAGGTGGGGCCTTGCACATAAACAGCATACAGCTTGAAGAGCTCTTTGCCCAGTGGGGTAGAAAAAGTCCAACAGGATCATTAAAGATCCCAATCACACAGCCACTAACTGTGCTGCCATCTGGCATACAATACTGCAGTGTCCAGTTCCACACTCACAGGCTCAGGGAGAGCTTTCATATCCCTCGGGTCATACGTCTTTTGAACTTTGGAGCTTTCAAAAACTCATCGCTGTTAGCTTGCGTACACCATACTAATGCTCGCTGATATTACAGGAGCTACTTGTTTACATCTTGACCACAAGACCTTTACTAGTGTTTTTATATATATATATATATATATATATATATATATATATATATATTCTCAAAATATTACCTAAACTTATAAAAAGAGAGACTTGTCTAAATTTTACAGGAGTTTTGTAAACTGTTTATTTTTTGTGTTGCCCGAAAAATGCCATCTCTTTGTCGTTCTTATCAATAACATTGTGCCACTAGATCATTAAATAAATCCAGTGTCCAGATATCAATGCATAAGTGTCTTGATTGTACTGTGTCGTGAACTGCTATGTCAGAGGTTAAAAGGGGCGATCAGACACTTGCAGTGGGAGATCCAAGCAAGCTTCTCGGCGGCCTTTTAGTTCCTGTACCTCCTCTGGGATCTCATTCCACATCAGTATTCAGGTCCGCTACCTCTGCCCCTTCTCATCCCATCCACCCCTGGATTTATTTTCATACTATGGGGGATATGATAGCCACTTAATAATTCATATTTAGAGTGTATACCCATGCACTGAGAAATTCTGATTCATCCTCCTGAGTAGCTGCCCACCCTCTTGCATCATTTAAGCCTCCAAGTTCTATCTGTGGCTTATTCGCTCAGTCTGCGCAATGCTCTTTGGAGTGGAGCTGTCAAATTTTTTAGAGTAAGAGGGAAGTTTGTGTGGGTGGACAAGATGGTCTGTTTTCTTTTAGTCAGCATGCTTCTTTAAAGAGCAACAAGAGTCAGAGCAAACCCAGATTTAGAGCAACTTTTAACTGTTCCAAGGGTGGCACACAATGGCCTGTCCCCTTGAACAGTCTGCAGTCACAAAACTCCACCAATGTACAGACAGCTCAAGGAGTTTGTTAGACTAAACTTGCATGGTTGTCTTAATGTCATTCATTACATTAAGTTAGCAAAAAGAGAATCAAAGAAACTTTTACTTTATGAGAAATCAAAGCAGAAACAAACAACAATATCCAAGAGTAAATTTGATTCTTAAGACATGTTTTCTGTCTGGGTGGTATTTAAGGAAGAGCTATTTTGTTTTGAGATGTTGTATGCCTAAATATTTAGTGGATAAAGATGTCAACTGTCATATTATAAAAAAAAAACACAAGCAATTTGAGAACATGAATCCATTTCATGACTAAACTGAACATCGGAAGAGCTTATTCTCATCCGACATGTTCACAAATTTGTGAGAAACTTTGATTTAGTATTCTTTAGTATACCTGGTGCACAGCCTCAGCCCCTAGCTGAGCGTCTCTGCTGTGCGCAACACTTTTAGCCAGCTGATTCACATCGAAACATGCTTTAAATGTAAAACACATCCCTTATAGCTGAACAAAATATGTCATCACATGAGGTTTTTTCCACGTGATAGAAAATGGAAAACAAAAAAACATGTTCGAGGACATTCTTAACAATCAATTGAGCCTGTTAGGGTTTTTTTGGCTCCTCCTGCACATAACTTGTTAGTGGTTAGTTTTATTATTTAATTTTATCTGTTATATCTTGGCTTGTGTTATTGAACATGCAATGTTTTGTGTGTTCTTTATATGTGCAATAAATAAATAATAAGTACTACTTGTTAACATCCCTAGTTAAGACAGATAGGCATGAAAAAGAGTGTACCTTTGTAAGACCTTTTTTTCTATGAAGATATAATAAATTAGAAGAAGCCTTTAAAATGTTTAACCCCCCCAACAACATTGGAAAACAATCTATTTGACATCTGGTTTGATCTTATAAAAACCTTAACTGGGAGAGCTCGAGAAATGCTAAGTTGATACTCAGCCATTGATGATCTGTTTTCATGAAGTTGAGTTGAACAAAATGTAAGAACAATTCTTTTCAGTGGATGCCAATGTACCTTGCCACTCTTGATGTTGCACGTATTGTCATGATGAAAAGACTATTCCACATTCAGTTATGTGTGAACATAGAAACGTCCCGTCATGGATAGCTTTTGAAAAACGTACGTTCTATCTTGTCCTTCTTCCATCTGTTTTCCCAACATGTTTTTGTGCCTGAGTGTATGCACATGTGCCTTGTGAGATGATGGAAGCTGTATTTAAGGCATGTCGTTGTCAACAAGTTGACCAACAAGCCATTTTATGAGTTTCAATTACATGCCACTTAAAGCATTGCATGAATAATCAACATTTTGGCTTACAGAATGGCGGCACTGTACATACTCTGGCCTGACAGTAATTCTTTAGACTCTTGGAGAAACCCAGAAAGGGAGAGCTGGTTGGGCTTTACTCTTTACGCTATGTTCTTTTCAAGTCCCACTTGTCAGAGAGAAAAGATAAATATAGTTTATGACAAACCAAAATAAATGGGTGGGTTCAGAAATGCGCAGAACAACAAGCCACAAAGGAAGATGTGGCCTACACAGGCCACATACAAACAGCTTGCCTCTGCCACGGAAATAGATGCTTACATGGAGGGAGAAAATAGTTGTGACACTGTGACAATAATTAGAGCTGAATATGTTTAAAGGAGTGGTTTTTATAATTTCATAAAAATATACCTGATGTCAAATATAGTCATAACTCGGGCTGCTTTGCAGTTTTTCTTGAGAATTGTCAGGTTTGTCATTTATTGTTATAAAGATAATCTAGTCATAACTTTATGCAATCATAAGTTATATAATTTAACACTGCAACAACAGGTATTAAACAATTAAGTGTTAGTGTGATACATAACTGTAGTGCACCTTTCAAGATTACAAGCCAACTCTGAGGAGTAAATGAAAGATCTGTCATGCAGATATGTCCGTATATTATGTTGGTTTGGTAGACTTAACAAGGTTATTTCTTAGACACAGTTCCAGAAGCATGTAATGCGACTTCCAGTGTGATGATGGAGCTTAGAATACAGATTTAGACTTTTATAACATCACAGTCACCACCACAAAACCCTGCCACCTACCCAGCGTCTTTTCATGTGATTTCCAAGAAGTTGTGTATGAAGTGTTGCAGCTCACAGACGTTGTGCCTCGACAGATGGAGTGTTAGTACCCCACCAACACTGGTGGTAGAAAGCAACAATTAGCAACTGCAGTTTATGGGCTGCTGCAGTTTCTGACACCAAGTGGGAGTTGTTGAAGCGATAAAAAAACCCTTCTCATTTGATAGGTGTAACTTCCGTCAGTGAGTAGATTTAAACAGACCTTTTCCATTTGACACATTGTCTTATAACACTAACATGGTTTCATTGAAGCACGTACAAATTACATTATGGTAGTAACTTGCAGTTAGGTTTTAACTGTGCAGAAGAAATGTCTTTATGACTCTTTGCCTGGGCTTGCTTAGCCCTGAGTTTACATGAAAGAACAGATCTGACAGCAGAATACAGCAGTGACAAGATTTACAACGCTTGATTGGTCATGATTAAAAAAGATAATAGTAAGGCCAAGATCAAAAGAACCAAACAACTCAGAGGCATTGCATGTGTGTTAACATAGAAACAAATTGGGTTCTACACTTCAGCAAGAAAGGACATATGCACTGTTGAAGCAAAATGTAAGATTCCTCCATTCACACTTGTATTGAGTACAATATAACAACAGTCCTGCAGAAAACTGAGGAGCAGGAAGTGAAGAGGATGGGAGGTCTCCCATGAGAGCGCTGGCCCGGAGGAGGCACGATTAGGAGGTGAAGCAGTCAAACGCTCACACCAAATGTTCTGGCACGTCATGATAACCCCAGGCTGTTCTAGGGTAAGAGTACTGACAAGCAGACTCTCCTTATGGCTGACTTCAAACTGGATTGTTTATCGTTTCCTATAGCCAGGCTTTGACGTGCCTTTTACCCTTCTCCTGCTCATTTAAAGCCTGCATACATGTACGAGCCTCTGTGCTGACACACAGCCATGTGGTTCAACTCTCAAATGTAGCCACTGAAAAGCCTTCTGCTTTTAACTGCTTGTTTGTCGATTGACTGCTCTCTGGCCTGGTCCCTAATAGAAGCAATAAGCAGTTGTTCCTTTTAAAGGATTTATCACCTGGACTAAAGGGTTTGTTTGTGTAGTTTTTCTTCATTGTTGTATAAGAGAGCAATGCTGAGAAAGAACAATGCCACAACAGAGGTTTATACCTTTTAAAACGGGTGGTTCAAAGGACTCAAATTAAAATAATGTATCCTTTGTTTCATGCGGTAGCAGGGCACTACAAAGTCCATGACAGTAGATGAGCTGAGAAGCTGAGATATCCGTGTTTTAACCAAGCGTCAACCTTCGTCTCTAAATATGAAGCCCATACGGAAGTGTTATAAACTGCAATTCATTGAGAATCCGCTTGAGGCTGGCTGCAGAAACAGCGGAAACCACATAGATACCAATTAAAAAAGACGATCTTTGCAGCAATAATAAACATGTTTACAGCCTGGTTTAAAAATAAACGGCTTGGCTCTATGTAGCTAATTTTTCTTTCGGCACACACTGTACGGGGGGGTTGAATTTTTTTCTAACGCGACAGTTCAGAAGATAGTAAGATTACGAGTTTCGCCCGAAGAAGGACATGACTGACTTGATTGACAGGCGGGTACACTTAGCTGTTGGCTAGGAGGCTTAAACCCCGCCTCTTTACCTCACACTAAGTTTGGTTGAGTTCAGTGTCACCAATATGGCTCACGCCGACGATTGACTTCAAAACAGCGCTCATGGGACGATGGGTGACTTCACGGATACTACGTCCATTATTTATAAAGTCTATGGTTATAACAGATGTTCATATTTCTCACCCCACCATGGGCACATGATTAAGACTTCAGTTATTTATTGTTATTGCAGATTTTACAGTAGGCCTAGTCTTTTGTCTCCCACCCCATGTGTTTAATCCACACTTCCAGTCCGCACTAAACAGAGTTTAGATTGATTGGTGCCATTATTATCCATCCAAAGGCCCTCTTGTTTCTCCATTTTGCATGAACAAAGAAACTAATTAAAGCAGATTTTGCTGATAAGCAATGGGTTAGAGCAGGGGATCCCAAATTGTTCCGCCCATGACCCCCAAAATATAGGTGCCAAAGACTTGTGATGCCCCACTGTCCCTCGAAGTGGTTGAACGTTGCTTCATACTTCATTTACTTCATACTTCAAATTGAGTTTACCTACGTGTACATGTGGCTGTGTTTCCTGTGCTACTGTGAATTAACCTGCTGCTACTTATACTTTTGATAATAAACTGTTAGCTTACCCTAACCCTAACCCTAACTTTAGGAGTTATCTGGCAACAAAGACAGGCAGAAAAAGAATTAATGTACTTATTTGCAGGGTTTTATTTTAAATGTACTACTTTTTTTCTCCACATTTTAACAATAATGGTAAAATAAGCTAATTTTAGATAACTTAAAAACATGAAAATCTGGAAGACATCTCACGACCCTCCATTGGTGTCTTGCGACCCCCCAGGGGGTCCCAACCCACACTTTAGGAACAGTGCTTTTACTAGCTCTTGAACTTGACTACAAAGTTGGAATGTTGCTTTTCCAAACAAAGTGACATCGAGGGAGGTTTTAAGACCCTGAGTTCCACAATGCACAAATACATTTTGTTAAAAAATAGACAAACATGTTTTTAATAATGACCTTTTCTCTGATAAACTGTAGCAGTTCAGAAATGGACCCAGTTATCGCATTAGTCATTATATTACATGAATGCACACAGCTCTGTGTGAGCTTGCAAAAACTCTTTGAAAATACAAGAAGCACCTGGTTGCCTCTGGTGGTTATCTTCCACTTCATTCAGCAGCTTGTGTCAGCTGACAAGATGGCCGTCACTGTGAAAACACCTTGGGTGTTGCTGCTGATGAATGGCTCCTTTGTTTTTGCATTCTTCTGTTGTGTGAACACTGTTGATGGTTTCTTAGCTGATAATTGCTCAAGCAATGTGGACTCTTTTTTCACGCTTGCAGAAACACCTGCCGGGCCTGTACCTCTGTCGTGTGTGTGTGTGAGAGTGTGTGTGAGTTCATGTTTGTACAGACCTTGACTGTAATAGAAACTGACACCTACTTTAGTACCTTTCAAGCACAAAGAGACAATAATCTGCCAAAGTTTCTGACACGAGAGAGGAGGAACAATTGTCTTGGCACAAATGGATGGGAGAAGGGTTTTGTTTTCCCAGCGATAATTTGAAGCAGGTCAAAAATGAGAGCATCATAATATGAATGCCAGGTGAATTGAACGAGGCCCATGGGCAAGGGGGCCCCCCTTTGTTTTTCCAGCAGCGGTGGCTGGGAGCGTTTGATGGATCCTAATTGAACACATATTATTGTGCTAAGTTCAGCTGGAGTGTGACGGGTATGATGATGCCTCAATTAGAATCATTAAGAGGATGATTGTGCTTGCTTTTCTGGAAAGTTTTTACTGAATGAAGAGGTTTTTTTTCCTCTACTGCTGTGATCCTGCTTTCAAAGCACACAGCCATCTGGGAAAATCGCCTCATGCTTTGACATAAGGATGATGGCGGCGTGATTCGTCAGTTGTCGTTCAGGCACAATGCAGTAACAATCCTTTTAGCCTATGAAAAGAAAATGCCAGGATGTGTGAAAGAGTCAGATGTGTGAGGGAAAACTGCACTTTGAGATGTCTGTCCGAGGGGCCAGAGACTGAACACAAGTTATCTTCACTCCTGTCTTCAGGGCAAAATGTGAGCAGTCACGGGCGGCTTGCTAGAATGTCGGAGCCAGTGGAGAACTTATAGCTTGTTTAAGGCTTAGTAGAGTGTTGTGACCGTAGAGGCCTGTGTAGCAGCTGATAGGTTTGAGTGTGTCTAACCCTGTGATCTGTGTGCTAACATTGGCCTACTGGGGTAGATCAGTTCCTCAACCCTCAGCCTTTGTCCCCTGTGAAGGGAGGCTTACCCAAGGACCCCCTGTTACTCTGGCCTGCACAATGGCCAAGTCTAAACTCCCTTTGTAGGGTGGATTTAGGCTAGATTTACTTCAATTTGATCTGGGAGGGCTCCTTTTCATCAGCCTGGAGGTCTAATGCCCTTAACTGGCTTAACCTGGCTCCCCCTGTGAGCCCAGGACCCTCATGCCCACAATCTCTCACGTCTGTTCCACTCCTACTTATCCCCCCTGCTCTCCTCTTCGCCCTCAAGTCCCCTGAGAATCCACAGCTTCGCCGGGGTTTGACTGTGGCAGAGCATGCTGGAGCATGGAGGGTGACACCTGAGAGGCATGTTTAACATGTCATAAGCATGCAAGGATCAGCCTAAAACATAGGCATGAAACACAACTGGTGTCGAAACAATGTGTGAGGAAACAAAGAACAGGTAGATTTGAAGACTTCTTGGAGCACTTGAATGTGAAAATGGCAGAGAAAGGTATCGCTAGAATAGGTTCAATTTGATTTTGTATTCTTGAAACTGTTAAGAGCTTAATATTTACTATAGCGGCTTAGCTCATGAATAAATATGATATATTCTTTTAACCCCAGGACTCAAGTCTCCCAGACAGGAGAGTGCTCTCCCTCTCTCTGCAAGTGTAGGCTACTCTTCCAGACAACATGTTTTAAAGATACAGTTAGAAAGCGATAAAAGTGCGTATTTTAGCCGGCCTTTATCAAAGCTGTCAAGCATCATCATACACTCTGTAGAGGTCTAAAGCTCAGGTGGTGTTTGCCCCTCAAGCGCTGATGTTCTCTTTCCTCCACACCTTATCTTCTCAGTTTGAAGTGATGTGGACGGACGATGCTTTTGTACATCTAGATCTTCCTGTTGACTTGAACTCAGCAACCTGGTCGATTATATCAAAAAGGTGAACATGAGGAAAAGCACAGCACCGTGCTATCGTCATTTACCAGATATTCTACAGTCTTTGGTGCTCATCTTTTGTCACAGCACAGAGACTACCATAAAATGGTCTCCCGTTGTTGCTATGTGCATTTTAAACCCTGCCTCTAAAATTCTGTATTCATGAGAAGAAAAAATATTCTTTTCAAAAAGTTGTTTTGAATTGCAAATTTCCCCAAATCAGCACCTAGCAGAACACAGTGGAGGAGAGTAAATGCAGGGACAGTGTGGTGCTTATCCCTACTCCTGTAAGCCTCCCCATACTGACACGCTGGCTGCCAGACTGTACTCTGACATATGTGCCCAAATTGTCATGGCATAATTATGTAACCTAGACCATCCAGATTATTCAAATGCCCCCCGAAAGTGTCATCTTCAGTGCCGGTGAGGCTCTTGAAACCTGTCACCCACTGAATTTGAAATGGTTAAATTTTGAGGATGGGTCTCTCTCTCGTCCCAGCCGCTCTCTTCTCACTCTCTCCCCTCTAGCTTGGCCTAATCCAGAGGCAGAGCGTCACTGCAGCATCAGTCTTACCTTTGATGGGCCTGGATTAAAGCAAATCTACATTCCTTTGGTGAATTTCAAACGCTGCCTGAACAATGATGCCAGCCAGAGGCGAGTTAATGAGGCCTTCAGTGGACTGGCAACGAGTGACTTAAAATCAACCTGATTAGGGGCAGAGATATTATCTGTGCACCTCCCTCCTCCTTCGCTCTCATTCTGTGTGGTCTGTCTCTCTCCTCCATCCAGCAACTTCACTTTTTGCCCCTTTCCTCTTTCAATTTACCACGTCTCCTCATTTTTTGCTCTCTTTTCCCCAATTCCACTCCTCTTTCTCTCCCATCTCTCCTCTTGCTGCTGCTCCCCTGTGAGTGAGGCCTGACTTAATTAGTGGGCTGGAGTGTGAATGTGCCTTTCACAGGGTGTTAATGAAAAGCTTTGCGCTTTCCCTTTCAGTGTATTAGTGACTGACTGCACCCCTCACCCCCCATCCACCCCACCACCCTCTTCGCCTGCCCCCTCTCCTCCTCCCCCTTCTCTCCTTAGCCCTCCTGACCGAAGGGAGGTCTTATTACAGGGGCTGTTGACTCTGCGGCTTTATGTTTTGGGTCTCTGTTGTACTGAGCTGATAGCTTAATTAAACATGCAAATCGGATCTATCGAACACGTCTTAACAACCATTCTCTGTGTAAGTGTTATGTCGTGTCAGATGGTCTTTCTTTGTGTTAGAGCCTTTTTTAAAATCTAATTATGCGATAGCAGCCCTTGTGAACATGTTGTTTCATCTCAAGGTGAATTAAATCTTACAAACTAGTAAACCTGATTGATTTGGGAAAACAGTATATGTGCAGTTTTGTAGGTCATTGGGGAAAGGGCACATTTAAAAATCAGTTATATCATATTATATTATATTATATTATATTATATTATATTATATTATATTAACCATTTCAAAGTGCACAGTTGTTCTGACTTTAGCAGATTAGATTGGCTGTTCAAAAATATGACTTATGAAATGATGTATACTGTCATTGGTGTGTCCCTCTGATATGATCCCAGACTTATAGGAAGTTCAGCAGACTATATTGTGAGTCCTACTCTTCGTATACGTAGACACCTTGTGTCAGTGCAACCGTCACCATGCTCTGTAATGGAAGCTCTGCAGACATGATGAGAAGTATTTCACCAGGCGTTAAGCAGACACTCAAGATTGATTGATGCTTTTTGACTACTGATATGGCTGCACTGCAAGTAATGATGAATTAGGAACAACTTTCACCCCCTCTTGTCTGTACCCCCAAGGCAAACCATGGCGCAGTAATAGAGAATATGGTATCTTACATATGATATGATGGAAAGCCCACCCATGCTAACTTCTGCTGTGGCCAATTTTACACAGCTCGTTTTAAATCCAAGTTACATAGTGCTTCACAAAAGCCCCGTTTCTACCAAGTGGTTCAGTTCGGTTTTAGTCAATGGCATGCATTTTGTGGCGTTTCCATTGACTAAAACCGGGACAGGTCCCCAAATTACCGAGCCGTACTGTCCCACTTTTTGGTACCCTTCTGTTGGGGTGCCAGACATACCGATCGGACCCCAGAAGGTGGAGCTAGAAACGCTTTTTTTCTTCTTCGTTGCAATTATTAGCAGGGTACACTGTGTTGCGCTGCCATGATGTCACGCTATTACGTAGCTGACGTGGCTATCGGCATCCGGCTAACTTCCCTTTACTACATTCAGCTTGTAATATGGAGATGATTTTAATATACATGGTTTGTGTTGGATGGCGGCACATGTAGAGACAAGCCTTGCCCTTTTCTGATTCCACTGTCATCTGCCAGTCAGTTGGTGATGTTTGATAAAGCTGTCTTTCCCATTGACTGTCTCATGGCAGCCCCCAGCCAGGGAGCAAGCTAATCCTGTGTAGCAAGGATGTATAATGATATCCCAGGGCGCTATAGGATGTTTCTCTCCGTATGGTGCCAGCTTCCTGAGCCTGTGGCACTACTCTTTATGGGCCCTGGCCCAGCCCCAGCACCCTGAAGCCAGCCGTAGCCTTCAGGGGAGGGGCAGGTTTTGTACGGCCGTGCCTTGTCACTTCCCACAAAAGAATACAGAGCAATGACACAAAGAGCAATTTCTTGGCCATTGCTTGTCATCAAGTTAATTGAGAAAGGAGGGTATGTTTGGAGTCTGGGGATGGCAGACAAGTACATGTGGCACAGGGGGGGGGGGGGGGGGGGGGGACTCCTTGATTGGCAGTGGCCATGTGGGAGAAACAAGTACTTATGCATGTCTATGTGTGTTTTGTGTGTGCTCGTGCATGTTCTTGTGTGTATGCGTCTGGGTCTGTGTGCGGGATAATCCTGGAGAATCTTGCTCTTTGAAGGAGAACAGATGTAGATTTACATATGTGGAGGGTCCCCAGCCTGTGATGAGATTAGCTGGTTGGGATCTTTTTTCACAGCAACTGGAAGGTGCATATTTAATAAATGCCTGGAGCTAGGCTGGGGCGTGTGGGGCTCGGCCCTTAGAGAGCCACAGGACAAAGGCAAGCGAGGCCCAAGGCAGGCTGGCCCATATGGGAACAGGGTTGCTTACAGATTGCACTGGCCTTTCATTGGTTATGGGACTCAGCTTTAAGGGTTTATATACAGAGAGAAGGAGCACTTGGCGGGGCCACTTCTGCAACCTCTTCACAACGAAGGGTAATAAAGGGATTTTGAGCTTGTCAAGGCTCATCTGTGAGCTTGTTTGCTAGCTGGGGGTGCCTTTTTGTGTGTGCAACGGTGAGAGAGAGAGGGTGACCGCTTTGCGTGTGCAAGATGATAAACATGGGTGTAGTAGGTTTATATGTGGTTACGTGTTAGTCTGTGTGTTTGTGCTTTGTATGTTTAATCATAACAACGTATAAAAACAAGTTACACAGCACAGAATACACCTAATATAACTAAACATAAACCTGACATAGTGGTGGCTGTTGGGAGGGTGTCAAACATGATTCCTGCTTGTCTGTTTATAACTCTTTATTTCAAGCGACAAAGCATCCGAGTTGTTGGTTTTCTGTTGAACATTGCGTTATCCCTCTGTTGCGTCAGGTAAGGTTGTCAAGACTTGTTTACACAAAGAACAAGTAGAACAAGTGTCCCAGCATTTCCCTAACTTCCCACTGGACTACTACAACAAGCCATTTGAACAAGAATAGAGCTGCATTTCAACAAACCACAATAGATGCGCATAAACCACAACAGACTATACAGCTCATGTACATCTGTTATGAATTCCGACCTATTAATGGAGAAGCCGTCATCCGCTGATTTCAGTGTAATATTTTGGCGAGACACTTTGTTCGAGTTTTTTTTTTCCACTGAAACCCAAGTTAATAAGTTTTATTTCTTCAACAAAGTCACAAGTGTAGTACTTTTCATAACAAGTATCAACACATCTGTGGAAACTTTACTTTATCTAGCCTCATTGTTATCTTTCCCCTCTTTTGCTCGTGTTGCTCTATTGATTTTTTTTTTCAATGAGACCATAAAAAAGATAAAACATATTCCAGAAATCCTCATTCTTGTTCTTTGACTACCCCAATGAGCTGTTCCCTATTCATTGGGGAAGCAGCTCATCTTTTTTAAGGGATTGTGGAAGAAAGGAGTTTTTGGAGGAGTCTGTAATTTCCATCTGTCTTTCTGTTGCACTCTCGTGGTTTTCCCCCTTCGGTTTGTGGAGGGACTGTGTCCACTCAGTATGGTTTGATCATCTTTGTCTCACAGGGAAAAGAGGAAAGTGAGGTAGAGTAAAAGATAAGAGAATAAAGAGATGAGAGAATGAAGCCGGACTCTCCCTGTGGTACAGTCTTCCCTGGCGCAGCACAGCATAATTCAAGAACGTAGTGTGAATACGCGGTGCTTTACCTCTCAGAAGCAGTCACTGAGGGTAAAGTGTAGCACCAGATCCAAGCTCTTAGGTCTATGGCTTGTTTACCCCAAGATCTAGTGTAAAGTGGAGCTCAGAGACAGTTTCTTTTTCTTTGGTTCCTCTCCACATCTGGAGGTGTATTAGTGAGAACAAACAACATGCATACAGGGGAGTTGGGATGGGGGGGGGGGGGGGGGGGGGGGGAGTAAATGGAAGAGTAGGAGGATAAGAGGATAATAGAAGAATAATTCACAAAAAAGTAATGCAAGGTGTTGAGAAAATCTGGGGTTGAAAAAATGCAGAGAGAACGAGGAGGAGGAGGATAATGATGGAGGGAAGGAGGAGATGGAGAGAGTGCACAGGAGCGCTTGATTGGAAGGGGGTACGGTGGTTGAAGGGGGGGGGGCGGCCTACCCAGCATTCTCAGTGGATATAGCAGCCCTCTGTGGACCTCCTCACACAGACACCCCAGCTAATGAATCAGACCAGGTTTCTACCAGTCAGAAGAACTCCGTCTCTGCGTCTCTACGCTCACCAGAACAAAGCACACCTCCATTAATATTTTAGCGTTCTTTTTATCTCAATGCTAACACCGCTCAACAGGATTTTTGTTAGGGAGACCGTGAAAGAGAAATATTGAGAAAGATAGAGAGGGGGAAAGAGAAAGATGGAGAGATGGAAAAAAAGACAGACAGAAAGAGCTTGTGTTCTCAGGATTTCGCTCTTGTCTGGTGTAATAGTCCCATTGGTAGAAGCATTTCTTTCTCTGTGCTGCCCAGCAGGACATCAAAAAAAAAAAAAAAGACCTGATATCCAAACTACAGCACACACCTTTGAAAAACATTTGGATGAGCCTAACACTGGGCACACCTGTCAGTATGACTGCATTCTAGCTTTAGCGAGATCTAGTCTGATACTTGAACCACAATTCTTGTCACTGCTGATATTTAAAATAATTCATACGGTATGGCTTTCACTGTGGAAAATGTCACTCTCTGCACTCAAGATGGGGATTTCAACTGTCTGAAACTTTGCTACAAATGTAGCCTCAACCAAGGAATCTGTTCTATATTTTCAGGGAGCTGATCTGAGATTTCCCATCACTTACTCTGATCTCTCATCTAATGCTTGTCTCCTATCTTTTCTCAGTGTATGCCTTAGAGGGAAGAGCTGATACTACTGGGGCGCTATCTTTCTCCTGCTTTGTCTTTCTCTTTCCTCACTCTCTCTCTCAGTCTCTTTGCTTGGAGGCAAGAGAGAAGGTAGCTGCAAGATTCCCATCTGGCCTCTCTTAGATTGTAACCACAGGAACATCTCATAATTTTCCCTTAATTGAATTATCACACTGTACTCCTCTGGGATGGCACTCTGCCCCAATAAAAATGGAGCGAGGTAATCCATAAGAAACTATTGGGGAGGGCAGGGGAGATGCTTAGCCATGCCTATTACAACCGCAGACATTTAATACACTTAATCTACTATTAAATGAAATCTATTATTTTTAAACATATCCCTAGAGAACCTCGTACTTGCCCATTTGTAATCATCTCATAGGTTACATTAGCCAAAAAAAAGAGAAAAAGAAAGAGAACAAAGTCATTACAATTCAACATGTATTCTACACATTATAGTAATTACTGGGCAACAATGGCAACTGTGGCTCACTGAGGTTGTTCAACAGAGAGATCTGAAAACACAATAGGAAGGCCTTCCCAGACACCCTGTCCCAGACACATAGATTAATTGCTTCTTTGTACCCAGAAATGGAGGAGCAGCGCCTTTACCTGCATGCTGCTGCCAGGGGCGGTTGGCCCAGGGGAGATGTGCAGGGAAAGAGGAGAACCACGGTCATGTACAGGAGGGGGGGCAACATCAGCTGACTATTTTTTGGGTGTCGCATAGAGCCTTAGGTGGAATAGGTGGTGGGGTGATAGTGAGGGAGGGGGTGAAGGGTGCCGTCAGGAGATCCCGGGGCAAGCGGCCGTGGGCATTCGGCTGTGAAAAGTCATTCAGAGGGAAAACGCCGGGCATCCTTTATTTATTTGTGTCTGAAATATTTATCTGTCACGCGGGCCGTTTTATAATGGGGCTGTCAGTCTCCTCTGCCCACTCAAGGGTGCGGACATGTTGCCCTGAGCACCCGCTGTGGATCTCCCGTGAATAATTGCTGGAATTTCACTTTTGGGAACGCTGCACTCTGACCCCGAAGCTTGTTGTTTTTCTGCATCAAGAGAAAGGTAGAATGTTTTAAAGTATTTACCTTGGCTTGGCTTTTTTTCATCCATCACAAACACTCACACATATACACACACACACACTTCCCTATAGTCTCTCACACAAACATTCAAGTTGGAAAATAAATAATTCATCCCTTTACTCCAAGATGAAAACCCAATCAAGCTGAAAATCCCTGTCTTGCTGCACCTCTGAGCTGCCAGCGCTGCTGGTTAATGTGATGCTCACTGTTCTAATGTGCCGTTGTGTCGACACTCAAAGCGGAGGCCTCTTCTAAAGAAACGTGCACTCCCCTACATTAATGGGAATTTTAATCGGGTGTAATCGCCTAAATGAAAGTGTACTTGTGTGTTTCGCAGTTGAGCTGCAACGCTGAGCGAACGACAGGAGCCGCCATCTTTCAAATTGTTTCATCACCATTGTCTCTTCAGGGAGAGAAGCGCAAGTTTGAAACCCTGTCAGGCGGATGAAGAGACTAAGCACACAACAACAATACAAATATGTTTTGTTGAGGGCGGAAGATGAGGCTCTGATGAGGGGCGGGTCAGGTGGGAGCCTTTTATGACACACTGCATCTCATCTATTCACACTGAATGGGCTTAGCAAACGTAGGCTGGCTTTGTCAAGCTTTATATGCAAGCAAATGACTACACCGCCATTGAACTGACTACGTGGTAATCATTGTGGCGTGTTTACAGATACTATGGGAATTTAACACCGACTCTGTCACAGATGTTTATCTGCTCTTGTCGACCAGCGAGGACATACGTGAAGATACTGTATTCAGTGTATGCAGGTGTTCAACGAAAGGTGCAAAAAAACCACAAACACACACAAAGTTGTACTGAAGACACTTGCACACAGGACACATGCACAGTCGCCACGTTTACACATTGACAATTAGGTAAATTGGCACAAAACACACATACATTGACACACATACACTCACGCACCAAACTGCAATGCCTGTAGTCTGAGCATGCATAATTAAGGTGTGCCTTGTTTGGAGAGAGTGCATGTCGCCTCTCGATGTGCACACCACATCCCCAGAAAGAAGCTTTGAATAATGAAAAGTGTCACCTATGCAAAATGCAGGAGATGAGGTTGCCTGCCTCTGAGAATGTACTTTGTGCATGTTTATGTGTGTGCAGACTTCTGTATACTTTATATATATATTGTTGTGCAATTGTATTGTGTGTACCTGCAATATGCACACTGTTCTGTGTAAGTGTGCACATCTACAGACAGAGGTGTGTGTATAAAGATGCATGTGTGTTTGATGACGTAGAGGGAGGACTCATTGTCATTTAACATAGTGCTACTAGGACACTGAACCATATGCGAGTACACTGAGCTGACAGCTAAGGCCCAGACTTCCCTCATCCACCCTCCCACATCCTCAACCCCAACCCCCCTTGCATCCATCCCTCTCCTATCGCCTATCCTCTCTGACTGACGGCTTGTGTTGTCCCGTGAAGCAGAGGCACAAAAGCAGACATGGTCCAAGACGTCTGTTGGGAGCCATGTTTTCATCGCAGCTTTTTTTTTTTTTTTGCTGATGATTAGCAGTGAACGGAATAATGGATGGAGGGGGCTGCAGCTCACTCATATGACCTTATGACATAACAGAAATACTGCTTTATCACTAGAATACTTGTGGAACTTATCCTTTATTGGTGATACTGCAACCGTGGTGTCTGATGAAACTAACTTCAAGATACAACTTTTAGGACTGAATGTGTAAAAGTACTTTGAAGAAATACCATCAACATTCCATTATCTGCATCATAATATGAAACAATTTGATTTCATGCTGCTAAGCTAGTGACAAATATTATATTCTTCCAGTACAGCTTCATCCATAATCTATGTTTGTCTTAATAAACTTCATCACATGGTAATTTACTGGACGGTCTTTGCATCCCCAGTCATTTCAACTTGTCACTTGTGTCATCCTTTGTCCCAGTGCTCAGTGTTCTTATGATTGGTTGAGCTTCACTAGGACAGAGATCTGATGTTATTGGCCTTGTTACCTATATAGGCAATAACTTTATAATAAATCAAATATTTTATTTTATTTGATGGAAGAACATATTCCATAAATACAGGAAGGGGCAGGCTGAAGACAGCTGAACAATTGTCTTAAAATGATAACTTTGTAAGTTTTGATTTCATAACTGCTTCTATCTAATAATCAGAAAAAAATCTGTTCCCCTCTGTTCAAAGAAAACAAATTCTATATTTTAGATGTAGGATATTTAAGGAAAGGCAGGAAGGAGAGATGGTCTCCCGGTACATCTTTGTTGTGGGATTCATTGGTCGGGTTGGCGGAGTGAACCTGTGGTGAAGGGTCATGGAGTCTGCTGGAGCAGAAGACAAGGAAGGAATCAGAACAACCAGATGAAGTGTATAAAAATACTTTAAAGGGACAGACACAGGGCAGAGAGAGGGAGTGAGAATGATTAAAAAGGTAAGATGGATTCGGCCCTTAGTGTTCAGCTGCAGAAGTTAGCTCATGAATTAGTAAAGTGGAAAAGTAACTAATCGTGTTCCAGAGCTGGTTCC
Source organism: Notolabrus celidotus (assembly GCF_009762535.1). Classification (NCBI taxonomy): domain Eukaryota; kingdom Metazoa; phylum Chordata; class Actinopteri; order Labriformes; family Labridae; genus Notolabrus; species Notolabrus celidotus. Next base: position 16,778,852 of record NC_048274.1, on the reverse strand, counting down.
AACACGGGGGTATGATGAGCGGTGAGCAGAAAATCAGGTAGTGGCCATTGAGATTGTCACTTTGGTCAGACTGTGGGGGAAACCTGAGACAGATTTCACACTTATATAATTATTATGTGCAGGGTGCATGGTTTGGAACAAAACAAGGGGAGGCTTTTAGATAGAGTCGTTGTGGAGGGTGTCAGGAGGGTAGAGTGTTTTTGCACATTAAGAAAGTGGATCAGAGGACTCCGATATAGGTTGAGAAACACTTGCCCTCTTGTTTTGGAGTCAAGCTTCAAAGTAGATTTTGGAATATTTATGGGAGATATTTTTTAACTTCATCTTCACAGCTACCAATGAATGGATGATGAGTGTTGCAATATTACTAATATGAACTGCAGTATATATATTTTGCTGGATACACTTGGTTACATAAATGTTAAAAAAAAGAAAATAAGGGATGTTGTTGGCCTAGCCGTCTAATTTATTTATTTAACCTTTATTTAACCAGATGAGAACCCATTGAGATCAAGACCTCTTTTACAAGGGCGACGTGGCCAAGAGGTCATCAGCACATGTCAAAATAAATAGTACAGTTCAATAGAACGGACGGCAATACAGACAGAGTGTAGAAACAATCAAAAATTTAAAAGTGCAACTAATTTACAAATAAAGTGCAATTCGTGAACACAAAACAGCATTTTTTAAAACCACAGGCACTGTTCTGTGGTCTGTCCTTCGTCTAAGCGCGTGCCCCACATAGAGGCTATATCCCTCGTGGCAGAGTTTGCAGGTTCGATTCCAGCCTTGATCATTTACTGCATGTCCTCCCCAAGTCTCTCTACTCCCCACATTTCTTGTGTCTCTTCAGCTGTCCTATCCATTAAAGGCAAAAATGTGCCCTAAAAATATTGGAAAAAAACTAAACAAAACAAACAATAGAAAATGACTTGAACAAAAACTTTAAGTGAACACAGTCTTTGGAAGCAATAATGGGATATTGTACATGGGATTCAGACTGTATGTTTTCAATTTGAGTCTGTTTGTTGACTAATTGTGATTTGCTCATGCTGTTGACTAATAAGTAAATCACTGTAATGGGGAACAGAATCAGGAAGACCAGCTGAACAATATAACCCTGGGCTCTCTTTATATTCTCCACTGAATTTGGATTTTGCAGAATTGTACTGTGATGACCCACGGCTGTTTACAAGTAAGATATTAAAGATGTTAAAGGATACATTGAACAATGCACTCTTGGGTAGAGAGAGAAAAAGAGAGAAGGAGAGATAGAAAAAAAAGGAAGCAGGTCTATTGCCAAAAGCAGCTTTTTGATGCAAATAGAGGATAAATGTTTATTTTCCTTCACTGTGCCACGGGGAGGGCTGAATTTAAGCAACCCATTGATGAAGTGCTCACATTTATTTACCATTAAATAACACTGTTGACTGAGGTCATATGCAAACTCTATATCATTAATATCAATGTGAATATTCAAACATTTTAAAGAAACAACATATTTTAAATGAGTGTGATACATGCTTCATATTGGGCAGGTATTACCCACACAGTGATGTGTCTTTGATAAGGAATGAATCTGTATCTTCACCTCTTGACGTGTCTTTATTTAACTGAGTACAACGCTCCCCACTCACTGACAGCAGCTACCTTAAAACCCCACCCATAGGCACGGACGAGACATAATATCTAATTAAGTTTCAGAGCTGCATTTTCATTTGTTAATCACTTAAGTGCTTCGAGGATAACCTGATATCCAAAGGTCTGGTCCCAGTAGCCCAAAATGTCAAAATGCAATTATATGCATGATTAGCCTGACCTGTTTCTATAGCACCCTCCCTCCCTGCCTCTTGCTGCCGGAGAAGCTGACAACTGCTGGCATGTTTATTTTGATGAGATTAGGTGTGGAGGAGGCCCCCACTGTGTGCAGCAGTCATGGCACCCCCATCTGGTCACTGGCAGTACTATCAACCAAACCGGCTGAAGTAAGCGAAGAGGAGAAATGAATTGAGAGAGAAGGAATGGGAGGGAGAGGGAGCACTTGCTCAGGTAGGGAAGATAATCTTTCAATCTCTGTTTAGCCATAGGAACTGTGAGGGGAAGAAAAAAAAAAAGAAACAAATGGGAAATAAATAAATAAAAATAAAACAATTTATGCTTCTTAAAGGTTAATATGATCACAAATTATTAATCAAATCATCTTGATCCGTGGGATGGAGGGTGCTTTACTTTGTGGTGCTTAGCAGAGCAGCAATCCTCTCTAATCTGATTGTGTTGAGATAAGGCGGCTTTAGCCTCACCATTGTGCTACTCTGATTAAAGGGGGCAGGAGGCACACTGCTTTCTGTGGTGGTCATGGAGACAGGTGAAACACACACACACAGAGACCCACATGCAGATGCTAATACAGATGCAAAGACGCGTGATCACTAAAATATACTTGAATACACTTTACCAAACTGTAAACTATCATCTCTATCATGAGTACTTTTAATTCAAATTAAAGAAGAGTTCACAAAATAAGAAAAGACTCTATCAAGTTTTATTAAACTGAAAGCATTGCAGGGTGATTTTTAATATATAAAGGTTTGAACATGTTTTACCATCACCTCTGTATGTCACAGCATTGACAGGTGTATCATATATTTAAATTAAAGGAAGTTGTTGGCACAATTACACTTTTTTTTCGTGCTACATTATTATACAATAATTTACAATTTTTTTTTTAAACTCTTACGGCTTTGTAGTTGTATGAACATATCTAACAGATGGAAAGTGTTTTTGACATTACTTTCGTACGTATTTGTTAATTTGTATCATATAAAACCTCTGTGATAGAACCCTGCTGAGCAGTCATGTAAATCATCTCATTCCAAAATCGCAAACAGATATTTTTTAGGGGACAACTCCAAATTTATTATACAGTCACACATAATGACACTGCATTATCATAAGCAAACATGCACTCACCCCTACACGGACCACAGCAGAACTTCTTCATGCCACATGTCTCACACAGTTCCTATGAAGTCGGCCTGTTTAGCCTAATTGGACGTGCATTCGAGTTTGGCGTTAATAGATTTGAAAAGGAATATCTGAGGAAGTGTGCATTTTGACAAAGGCTGCGGGCTGGGATGTATGGAGCCCATGTGTCTCTGGAGAGTGGCGTCATGTCCCTGGGTAGCCCATTAGAGAGTGTGCCCCTTCCCGACCACCTACCCCCCCCCCCCCCCCCCCCCGTTACACAGCTCCCCATACCAAGGGAGGCCATGAAGCCCAGACGCAAAGCAGAATATTCATGTTACACCAGCGTGTGCGTGTGATCCTTCAGTCGGCTTAAGCACACACAAACCTGCGAGTGAGCATGAACACATAGACAAACATGGCACTCGCACAGAGTCAGAAGCATTTGTGCACACACAAACATGAAAAAGTCATTGAATGTTTGAAAAGAGAGAAAAAAGGAACTGGCTTAGTCATTTTAAACATCAAAAACATCTGCATCAAGTGAACTTTTGAATTGCATTGCATCATATAGTTGAAATAGTACACAGAATGTTGAAACGGAGAGGAAATCACCAGTTGATGATATTTTTTTCTTTGGGATACTTCATGCAGTCAGTATGAGGAGTAGGAGGCCAAAACCAGCATGAGGAGACTTGGACGGACTAATATAAGGGATCGCTCTAACAGGAAAGGCTTTGAGAGGCCTCTAAACCCCAACAGTCATTTTTACAGTGCCACATCACAGGAGAGGGGGAATAAAAAGAGAGCAGATTGACCTGTGACTGGAGCCGTTTGCACCTTGGCACAGACCACCTGGAAAAGCAATGTGTTTCTGTTAACTACCCTTTCCGCAGGTTTCCACCCTCCCATTAACCAAGGAGCAATTCAGCTGTCACTCAAATCTCTAACAGACCCGACATTTGTAGAGATTTACAGTGAACATGGAGCGTGTTAGGTCAGGTTGAGTTTATAGGCGGCAGTACATGGTTGGCCTGGGCTTACAATGGTTAGTCAAATGTTATTTAACTATGAGTTTCCACAACTATGACTGATTTTTGTTGTTGTTGTTTTTTGGAGTTTGCCCTGATAAACGAAATGTTCTTTTGAGTGCAAAAGCTTGATTTTGGTGAGTGACTTTAACCTTCCTGTTACGTTCGTTTCTCTGGAACAGCAATAATGTTCTTGGGTCAATTTGACCCGGGGCTTATTCAATTATCCAAAAGTGTCAGAACCTAAAAAAATCCCAATGCACATTTTTTTTTATCTAATTTTTAACTCCATTACTAACCATTTAAATCAAGATTTAGTCAATTGGTGTTCTTTAACTCTCATACATCATGGTTGAATGAGGATAACTAACTCGTTTTTCATTGTAATTACTGTTAAAACTTTTTTAATATACATTCGGAAGCCCTAAATACCAATACAATAGTTTTACATGGCATAGATTTTGTTTATTTTATTTTACATTTTGAATTTTTTTTTTTTTATGAAGTGATGTTAATAAATTAACACAACACCTCTTCTGTCACATCCTGCCCATAGTTTTATGCTGCATTTAGCTGGTTTGGAAGCATATGTTGCCTAAAATAGACTTTAAAAAGGGTCAATTTGACCCGCAACATAAGAGGAGGGTTAAAGAAAACCCTATAAGAATATACCTGTAGTCTTAGCTTGCTGATCATTGGTAAGGACCACAGTATCGATGTAAAAACAACCCGGCACCTGAAAATGTTGAAATTCAGATTTGTCATCATGTCGCCCCCCCCTCTGACTCGTGTTGACTTGATGTGTGTTCACAGGCTGTTGGCAGGGCCAGCCATTTGAGGTGCTGCAGTGGCTTTGAGTGTGGCCTCATGTTCCATTCTGTTTCTTTGCCACTGTGCCTCGGCTCTCCATCCTCCCGGGCTGACACTTCACTGTAGCTCCAACAACTGCTGTGGGACACCGAACATCTGTAAGCCACTGCTCCTACTCACTCAGCCTGCCTCTGCACTGGGCTGCTGCGAGTGTTTTCCAGCACAGCTTGCGAGGCTGTGTGTGCAGCTCACTTTGATGACGGCCCTGTTTGGTACGAGATGTAAGCCACCCTGTCCACGTGGTGTCATTCCAACTGGGACATTTTACATGCTGCATGGCTGCAGTAAACAAATGAGCGAACTAATGTTTCAGCTGTAGCGAATATGAGATGTTTTAGGTCATCGTACATGTGAATTGCGTTAGCAACAAAACTCCCCTGCATCCACACGGCTCTTTATTGACACTACAACGTTGCCCTCAGTTGCGCTCACATTCTTGCAGTGTAACCCAGTCGGCTCCTCCCGACAGAAAATTACTGGATTGTTGCCACTCTTCTAAGTCGATCATGTGACTCAACATTTCTCGCTTTTTCTTTTTGTTGTGTCGTATGAGAGGAGAAACAGTGAAAAAAAAAACCTTTGTAGTGAATTCAGCAGAAAAAAAATGTTTTATTAAACGCCTTATGTTTATTGACTTCTCTTTCATGTCAGTTCTTTTGTTCTGCCTTTGTAGTGGCAAAAGATCTCTGTGCATCATCATTTGTGAGCGATCTGAGATGTCAGAGGTGTCCTTTTGATGTGGAGTTCAGACCTCATACGAGGCACCACCTGTGCAGCTCTCGTAGTCTGCCTGTGGATGTTTCACCGTGCTGGTGTTTGTGTGATTAGCTGTACGTGGGTGTAGATCTTTGTGTGCACTTGCATGGGAGCATGACTGCACGTGTAACTGTGAGTGTATGTGTGTAATCAGCTCCTGTTCCTTCGGGAGAGGAATGAGCATAAAACCTCAGTTCTTCTTTTCTAACATTACCTAATGACTCAATAAATGCAACCGTCTGATGCTCATTGGCATCGTGTGTCACTGACTTTGTCCTCAGTAATAACAAACACAGAGTTTCTGACACATTTACACAGACAAGCACAATTTCATTTTTTTTTTTTTACTCTGTTGCCCTTGGTGTCATCATGCATCAGGAAGATGACCTCACCTCTGTGGTAGTCGATGAAGAGAGACAATGGAGTCACTGTGCACAAAGAGCAGATTGATCATGTCAGTGAAAGCTTAGTAGTCACTTATGCAAGACTGAGTCAAGTCTTCAATGTTAAGTCATGAGTCTGAGTGAAGTCTCAGTCTGGATAAACTGACAGAACAGTAACTTCTATAAAACCTGCTTTTGATTAATGTCTGATTTAGCTTTGTAGTTTGCCTCATACATCAAGAGCTTGTTTCAGTAACATGGATTAGAACCACACATTTTCACAGCCACGTTACATAAAACTGATGGTAAAACTGCAAAACTTAGGACACTTTGTGTTGAGAGAACAAACCAAAACAAAACATGAAAAGGTCAAGTACTGTATGTAAGAGCAGGGGAAGAATATCTATACAATTAATGAATCGGCCTCTTGACTTTCTCCTCAAAACCTCTGCTGCCTATGGACTAAATGCAAAGGTATCACATAATGTGAAGTTTTAGAAGCAGAGTGATAGCCTCTCTGAAAGATGTGTATAGTCATTTATCTGGTACACCCTTGTTATTAAACTCAACACTCGGTTGCAAATTTAGGTTTAATTATTAATTATTTGCCCAATCACTAACATGTAATAATAATGATAATTATAAATGTATTTGTATAGTGCTTTTCACAGACAGAACGTCACAAAGTGCTTTAAACAGGTAAAATATACAGACTAGAGCTGGGCAATATGGAAAAAGACGTTTTCATAATACAATTATTCATATCAGTCGATATCAATAATTATCACGATAAATATGAAGTCTTTATTTAATTAAAATCTAAAGGCAGATTTTTGGTCCTGAGTGAAAATTGGAGACAGTTTGTTAGCTTGTATCTGCATTTAGTTCTCTTATAGGCTTCTTGAATCTCTCATTTTATACGGTGCTAACAGAAAGCAGGTCTTTTGTGTTGAATCAGGTTTTTGTGAAGTTTTAGTTTGTAGATTCTTATTTTTCTCAGATAATTTGCCTGATCTTATTTAAATTTACCACAAAGATACGTCAAATCTTCTACTGTGTGTTAGTTTAGTAGAGTATTGTTTTTAGTAGTGTACTCCCCTGTAAGGTTACTAAGGGTTACAGGCAGAGTGATATTGTTCCCACAGTGCAGATAACGCATCACGGTTATTCAGTGTTTAGTTGTCCTAGGTTTTATGTTTTGTTCAGTGTCCCTCATTTCAGCTGTTTACACTCTGCTCCAAACTTCTTTAAACCGGCCTACCTCTCACCCTGCAACATGATAGGCTTTTCAATGCAGTGGTCGTCTTCTTCTGTTCAATGTTGGGTGGCAACTAGCGTTTAAGGCACATTAGCGCCTCCTCCCTTTCCAGTGGTTGGGTCGGTAATTACAGGTTTAAATATGTATACAATTTTTTTTGAACATTTGTGATATTTATATTGAGAAAAATGATATCATGATAATTATCATTATCGAATTATCGCCCAGCCCTAATACAGACAGCTTTGGGGCTACAGCCGGAAAGGCTCTGTCACCTCTGGTTTTGAGGTGCGTGTGTGGGACTGTTAGTAAGTGTAATGATTACTAACTAATGATGTAGCGTCGCAAAGCAGTTATTTTTGCATTTTAGAATACAGCACAATACATTTTGCATCATTGCAAATGTTGGCAGAAACTTTTGTGTGAGTGCATGTATTTGTTGCATTCTACTTAGAAATTAAAGTAAAGTTTGAATATGCATGTTATAGAGATACATTCTCAAATATATTATTACAGTGTAGGGCTGGGCGATAATTCGATAACGATAATTAGCCTGTTATAATTTTTTTCAATATAAATATAGCAAATGTTCGATAAAAATTTAATATAAATAAACCTGTAATTACACCCCCCAACCACTGGAAAGGGAGTGCTACTGTGCCTTAAACGCTAGTTGCCACCCAACATTAGACAGAAGAAGACGACGGCATTGAACAGCCGATCATGTCACAGGGTGAGAGGTAGGCGAGCTTTAAGACGTTTGGAGCGGCATGTAAACACAGCTGAAATGAGCAACAGCGACACAGAAGAAAGCTCAGACTCAAAAATGAGGGATTGAAGAAGCTTATCAGAAAACTAAATCCAGGTACAAGCTAACAATTTGGTTTCTTCAACTTCGTCTCAGGACCAAAAATCTGCCTTTGAATTTAAATTAAGTAATGATTTGATATCTAACGTGATAATAATCGATATCGACTGATATGAAACATTTTATCGTGATAACATATTTTTTAATATCGCCCAGCTCTATTACAGTGCATCATCATGTCAAGTTTGTTGTCCCTTACTGTTAAGTTTTTTTTAAATGGTGAATCAAAGAGAACTAATTCCTTGTGTGCCCTTGTGAAAGTTACAACATTCAGTCAGGATACATGACTAACATGGCATGTTTACTGTTATAACACTGATGAGACTATTCTTTAAGTATAGTAACTGTTTAAAATAAATGTTCACTGTGTCTTCAGAAATGTATTAACACAGCTCAGATAACTGTCCCTTTACTTAGGAGTATTTAAAGCAGTCCATCTGCTCTAGTATCCATTTATATAAGGACCTGATGCCTTCCCAGCATGCACTCAGTGAGAGTCAGGGTGCTTCATGAACCCTGATTTAGAAACAAGGTGATACACCTATAGACAATAAACACATTTATACTATGTGACACTCACACTGTAGTCCTCTGTTTGCCTAACCTGCATTCTGTTTGAGTGAGTAAATAAAGGCGCTCAGAGAAAGACCAGGGAGGTTACAAACCATTCTTTTGATCAAGTTGCTGTATCCAAACAAATGTATGGATATGAACCAAAATTCAATTAGATTAAAACATCAATGTTGTCATTATGTCTTGCTGGCAACGTTTTGCTGTTGCTTCCATGATTAATTTTTCAAATCGGAGGCAGAAGCCATCCGTCTCTCAGTAACATTTGACAAGTTTGTTTTGCTCAGCGACGGGTTGGTTAAAAGTCTTTTTTGAATACATATCTGGGTCGCACCCCTCACTGTCATCTGAAAAGAAGAAAGGCGACAGCTTTTCTCTCACTTATTAATAGTTGTTAACTAATTACTTTTAATTATGTTAGAAAATCCCAGATTAATAAGAATGCTCATATATTTATAACATGTTTACGCCACCATGTTTATCAAAATGCAAACAAGCCCCACAAATAAACCATGTCTTAACATTTTAAATGAGGCTGGTTTGTTTGTGTTGAATATCTACAAATGATCTTTTAAACATGCCACTGGTAGAAGTTCTCTAAAGTCACTCCAGGAAACGTACTAGAAAGAGGCTACCTGGGGACAATTCCTCGAGTGCTGCTAATGAACAGAGGAAGGGAGACAACAAACATGTTTTCTTCTTTAATTCTCCTGGCCTCCGGCTGTTTGATATAAGATGCATGCCAAGACCTCTTGTGGTTTGGAGTAGAGCAGAGGGATAACTATAAAAAGAGCAGCTATTAGATGCAGCTTTGATATGGATGCCAAAGTAACACTTAGTCTGTGACACGTGGTCTTTAAGTGAGAATAGGGACATAAAACAAAGCCTGAACCCATCTGTTTTACATTTATCATGAAAAAGACATGCCTTATACTCAAGTCGGACTAAATAATACCTTCAACTTTCCTTTTGCTCTCTTTAAAGATTAGGATCAGTGCGTGTATTAATGCATATAGTCATATTTATTCATCTTTTTCTGATTAGTTTCCTCTTTTTTTCCATCACATTTGACCACATCTATCTCTTATCATCCCAGTTTGATATTCCCCCCCCCCCTTTTGTTCTCTTTCTCCATCCACTGGTTGTTAGAGATATCTCAATAAAGTGTTGAAAATACAGGAAAAATCAAAACACACACACAAAGACATCCACTGCATCCTCTCTACTTCCTCCTCCCTTACTCCGGTGAAAAGGTCCCACTGATTAGAACAGGCCTCTCTCCGAGCACCATCCATCATCATCTAACCCACTGGTCCTCCTTTCTGATTACTTAATCTCTTTCTCACTGACACTCACACTTGTGCACACACACACACACACACACACACACACACACACACACACACACACACACACACACACACACACATGCAGCATAAATACACGCTAACACACACACCCTCTCAAACACAATATCCGAATAGTTCACATTGATTGAATCAGGATTAATTAGCTATGAGGTAATCATTGGCTGCAAACAAGGCTGTATGTCAGGAGAGTTGACATACGGTCGACACAACAAAGAAGGAGGAACGGAGGTTTGTGCGTGTGTGTGAGTGTTGGTAGGGAGAGCAGTATTGCTGCTGTTTGAAGCTTTATCACCGAGTCTGTGCCTTCTTCACTGTGAGAGGGAGGGTCTGACTGAGGCCTGTTTGGTTGTAAAATCAAGCTGACAGCTTTGTTAACAAGTCCAAGCAGATGAGAGGGATTATTTTATTCCATGGCATGAGGACGGTATTGAGCAGACAGCTCTCAGTTAGCTTTGGATTTGTCGGCTTCGAGTGATTTACTCACTGATTTTTTTATCAATTTTCCTGACAGTCGTTTTTAGATTAATAATTGATCTAGTGCTGTGTCATCAAAGTTTACAGTCGTGTTTTTCAAAGTTGCATCTTGAACAGTTAAAGAAGATGTGATGGTTTTGTAGAATTCCTTTAATTTTTGTATAAAGAGAGATGATGATACACCTTTCCTCTGATTTAGCTCTCTCGACCCAGAATGCATCTTTTAGGATCAATCTTATCTTCACATCAATCAGACTTTATTTATAAAGCGCATAAAGCATACAATGACATTGTAACACAAAGTACATGGACTGTGTGTTGTAATGTTATACTCTATACCAAGGATCTTCCAGAATGTTGTTTTTTTTAAGTTGTCCAAAATTTGTACATTTTACCCATTGTAGTAAAAAAAAATCCACAAAAATAGTAGCTAAACCTGAAATAAAACCTTGAAAATAGAAAATGTAATGAGTTGTCTGCCTTTCTTTGTTGCTTGATGACTCCTAATTTAGGGTTAGTGACCACTTAGTTCTCAAAAGCATCAGTAGCAGTTTTAGTTTAGTTTAGTTATTATTCATCATAAAATTTCTTACTTACTTTTGTGCATGTCTTTACACTGCTTGGCAGTACCTGCACCCAAATTGACTTGAAGCACTTTGTTACTCTTACTGATCTTGTTTCCTCTTGTCTAGATCTTTGCTTGTGTTGTTCTTGTTCTCGTATGCTAAATGACATTGTAATATTGTAACATTGTAACATTATAACATTGTGTCATGCACCGAAAAGGTGCCCAGCCCATATGGACTTACAAGACACTACAAAAACAACACAAAATAGGAGCAACAACATAAGAAGAAAAAGAAAAAAGAAGAGCAGTTACCATACTGCACATGTCCAGCAATTACCTAAAGTAATGAAAAAGCATAGTGGTACACTTCAGACATTTGACAGTGACAACAACTAAATCAGACATACAGTGTGCTCCTACGCTGCTGAACAGCACCTAACACAAACTAAGCAAACTGGAACACTTTGTGAGTAAACACTAGGTTAATTCATAATGGCACAGGAAACACAGCCACAGGCTCATATAGGTAGGCTAATTTTCTGCAGACCAGCTAAATGAAGCCACATTAAATCAATTTGAGGGCCAGTGGGGGTCCAGAGTCTTTGGCACCTATATTTTGGGGGTCGTTGAAAAGTTTGGGGACCCCTGCTCTATACAGTGGATGTAACTGTAAATTGCCTGAAAACGTGTAAAACTGTAATTCATTTCCACTCTTATTCTCAAAATTGTTATGCAATTTGCCGTTTGTTCTCCCTTTACTTGTAACTGTGAGTCAGTGCCATGCCTGAAGGTAAAAGTGAGTGTGGATTAAAGAGCTGAAGCATTCACTCAATGTTACATTTTGTTCTTCCTGCTGTGCTGAAAAGTCGGGATAAAAAAGACGACTGTACTTACATTGTATCATAATTATTTTAACATAGTATTTGCTCACTGAGCATGCAGCATGTGGTCAAAATAGTCATTTTTCATACACATTTCAATTATACATCTTCAGAGATCTCTCCGTGCTCTGTGTTTGACATTTTTCTTATAGCACAACATGCTGCTAGGATGTGTCGAAAACCTGCAAACACAATAGAGCACCAAGCTAATTATGTTGCAGTCAATTATTCATTGGTGACCCAGGTTCTCAAGCTCGCAGACTTATACAGTTTCCTCTTTACCCAGTGTGTCTTAAAGGCTTGCTCACAGGGACCACAGAAGAAGTTATAGGCATCAATATTTCATAGTTAATTATGACACCAAAGCCACCGACTTTAATATTCCTGGAGAGAAGCTCGTGGTGGGTTTTCTGCAGCCGATTGTTGTTAGTGACACACCAGGCTGGAGGAATGTCGGATGAATTAATAAATATAGCAGGATATGAATGGTGGAAACACTCCTTCTGCTCAACCTAGGCGTGCAAAAAAAAACACTAATACAAGCACACACAGTTCAATACAAACTGGCTGCAGACACAACATTGGTCAGGAAAATAGGAATTGAACTTGACAGACATTACTCGAGTTTAATAATACCCTTTCTGCATTTAAAAACAAAAAGTTCAGTAAACCATGTAAGCTTCAAGCGCTGTGTTGTACACTGTGGATTGCAGTATACATTTAACACATGACTGCTGGGGAAAACAGACTTCTTTCAAACAATAACAACAGGATATAAGAGTAAACAGAGACATTTATCATTTAGACTGGCTACTAAAGAAGAATGCTAAGCTGTTTGTCTAATAGTCATGCCCTACTTTAATTTTTCAAATCGATTATAGTTAAAAAATCAAATGTAGTTAACCACAGCAAAAGAACTAATGAACATGAACGAGTAGTAATGATCTTCCAAAGTGACCCTTTTCAATTTGTGTTGGCTTGTCAGAGAATAGACTTTAAAATCCTGCTGATGGTTTATAAAGCACTGAATTGGTAAGGCTCAAAATACATTGCTGATCTGCTGCTACTGTATGAACCATCTCGACCTCTGAGGTCATCAGGTACTGGTCTGCTTTCAGTCCCTGGAGTCAGAACGAAACATGGTGAAGCAGCGTTTAGTCGTTATGCACCACATATCTGGAACAAACTCCCTGAAAGCTGTAGGTCCGCTCCAACTCTCACCTCTTTTAAATCAAAGACTAAGAATTTCTTATTTTCCACTGCCTTCCTATCTTAGCTTATTTTAACTCACTTTAAATGCAAATCTTAAATTTACTTTTAATATATTTCTAATTATCCCTTTATTTTCTGCTTTATTATATTTGTCATTTTAATTGTGCTCTTTTATGCTTGTCTGAATGTTTCCAATGCTTTTAATGTTTTAATGTAAAGCACATTGAGTTGCCCTCATGTATGAAATGCACTATACAAATCAAGTTGCCTTGCCTTGCCTTGGCTTAAAGAAAGCAAATAAGTAATAATTACCTCGCTCCAGTTCATCCATCCCATTTCAAAACAAAACAATGAAAAGCAAAGCTGTTTAAGAGACCCAGCAAATACACAAATGTCACCTTTCTGTTTATGTGTATGTATTGTACCCCCACCTGCATCCACCATTACCCCCAAGGGGCAAAGCTGCGCTTTTGGAAGTGGCAATGTTAGTTTAGTCCTGCCTGTGGGACTAATCACCTAATGAGGCCATTAGAGGAGTGTTAGGGTCACAGTGATTTGTATTAGCTCATGTGTGAATGTGTGTGCGTGTTTGGTGCAGGTGGTATCCCTTGACACACAGGGACCCCAGGGAGATATTGAGGGGACCGGAGCAGGCTCGAGGGCCTAAGCTGTGCCCAGTCAAAAAACTGCTTGGACGGTGATGGATACCTCGCCCCAGGGAGGCCGACCACAGGAGCACTTAACCGTAACCAGGCACAGACAAACGCAGACATTCACACACACACGCACACACAAATGCTCCACAGACAGAGCGAGATCTGAGTCCCAGACACAGAGCAGACACAACACACAGCAAGGTGGAAATGAGATGTTTAGCTTGATGATGCGTGACATCTGTAATGCATTCTAATTCTCCCCATCGGAGCACTAGTCTTTAAGAATGATTGATGATGTTGTTTCATCGTCTCAGTAAACACAGCTTAATAAATGAAGACCATGTCTGATCATCCTTGAATGGAAACACCACTTCAATGATTTGAACTGAATTTAACATTGTCCTAAAACTACAAAGGCCCCATTTAAAATGCACTCATTCAATTATTCCTAAAAATGTTAAACCCCACATTTTCTTGATTTTTGGGTAACCATTTTATTTAATTTGCACAAGTTTCTTACAAAGCAGCATTGAATTTAATACGCTTGAGTACGATTCGTCTCTGTCTCTGATGTGGGTCATAATGTGACCGGTTTGCTTCACAGTGAAACTGCATGTTTGACTGTTCAGTAAACAGTGCAGAGAGTAGTAATTTCACAATCATCACATCACGCTTTGCAGACAGCGTTATTACAGATGTGGTGTGGCCAACTCTGCTATTATCATTACTTAACCCCAGCGCGCTTACAGTGAACATAAGCCTAACATTAAATGTTAATAACCCATGCAACCAGCCAGCTCATTGTCTGGGCAGGCCTCAGTATTATATTCCAGTTGTATTATACATGTATTGGACATCTTCTGTTTAGTTGGCTTATGCATTCTGAATCAGGTAGATGTTTTATGATGTTTAGAAAAAGAGGAGCATACAGCCTGCATGGAACTGACAGTCTGTGTTTCAGTGAGTGAGTGAGTGAGCCTCTGCATGACTCCTTTGTTGAAAACATTTGCATTTTAGGTTCTGGAAGCAGCTTGTGTATCTTCAGCAGGAAGGCTTCTTAGCAAAACTTCGACTGCACTTTTGTATGCTAAATTCACCGCATACTGTACACAACTCACCTCTGTGAATTGCCTCTGCAGCATTGAACTGCTGTGATACATGATGCTTTATCCATACAATATATTCTCTGAGTATTGATGAATGCAGCAGACACTGTGTGCAGTTGTGCATTAGCTATGTGTCAATACCCCAAGACACAAGTTGACATACACACTGGTGCAGCGAGCTACTGTTATCCTCCAGGGAGGCGGGCATTGAATACCAAGCAGAGCAGACCTAGCAGTCAGTGACATCAGTGGGTCGCGCGAGGCTCCTCCACGGGGGACCATCATCTCATGGGAGAAGATTAGAGTTGGGGTGTATAATCTCGGCTAGAACTCTATTTTCTCTACATGTTATATACAAAAAAAAAAGGTTCTTGACATTCCATGATTTTTGCACAGCAAAACATAGTGTAAGGATCTTGGCTTAAAAATAATATAGAATAAAAACATGCCAGTAAATATTATGTGTATGTAATATACACCTTCTGTTTCAAGTTAACAAAATAAGATATCACATTTTTTAGCACGAGTACCTTTCAAAAATGTATTTTTTGTGCTGAAAATGGGTCAAGAAAGAACTAAGAGTAGTATTTTTGACTTTCTTATTTCCAGTTTCTAGTTTAATTGGATACTTGTCTTTCATTTCTGTAATTTGTAAATTAATAAGATTAACCTATTACACTGCAGACAGAGGCGTGATCTACTTGTCTTGTTGCATTCTTAAAACCTGGTCCAGACATCTTGCAAACCCAAATATATATTTGCTTTAAATATATCTGTTCTCTCCACATTTCTGTAATTGTTATAATTGTGTGGTCCACAGTAAATTACAGCGACATATACTTTAATTTTACTAAACAATGTTTGGATTTCATACGGGTAAAGTGCTTTGGTCCTAAACCATAGATATGCTAATCACAAGCCATGGTTTCATGGCTGAATTACTAACCCTTCTTTCCATGACATTGTCACACAGACTAAACTTTGTGGGTTCATTTGACTCTTTTTTTATGCACTCTTCAGCTGTTTGAAATCACAGTATCTTCTCAACCATTTGGTCCCATCATATTCCTCTGAATGAACTCACTCCTGGTTTAACATTTACATTGGTCACATTCCTGTTTTGGGTTTTTGACTTGACATCTCATTTGAACAACTGATATTCATCTTTCTGTCACAATGCAGAGCTAACTGGCAACATTTTAAACGCTGCATCAAAATATAATGTTTTGAAGTTGCAACACAAGCTCTTTTTCATCACAGAATGTATCAAACTACAAAACACTACAATATCCTCCAGGTACTGAAGTGGACACTCTACCTATTACAGTCCTTAGGCATGTGTAGGAAGCTTTAAATTCAGAATTCCATTATGATGCTCCTGAGCTCCTGCTCATAGAAACAAGCTAGACACTATGTAAACATGCCAAACTAGTCCTGTAGACCTTTAGGTATTTTGCCTGGCCAGAAACCATTCCCCCCACAACCCTGTGTGAAACAACATGTTCGTCGTTGTACACATTCTTCAAATGAGTTTTACAACATGTTGCCATTTGAGATTCTGAGGTCCTTTACACAGAGAAAAGCTATAGCTGTTTCCTTCTCTTTTTTAGGAATCATGCTAAGGAGCTGCTGACTGTATCTTCATACTTAACGGATAGACAGTATTAAATCCTCTCATCTAACTCATGGTGATAAAGATAATAAAGGGTTAATAAAACTGCTCATCAATCTGCCCATATTATAGTAAATGTTATTCCCAAAGTAAAATAATAGAGGTTGTATCATCTCAAACATGATATTGAAAAATGGACATGTCAGTATTGTACATCTCTTCTCTATTCTTTAATTGCAGTTTTATGATTCAGCACACCAATGAGTGATGTTATACAAGTTATATTTTTTTCTGTTTAACCAAAAATGTAAAGTAATTTGTGCTAATTAAGCTCAGTGCCTATTCACACCCAATCACAGTCCTCTTAATTAAAGTCAAATGATAACAATGATCTTAAAGACATATAGTATAGCTGTTTTACTTGTACTGTTTCTCTCATACTTCTACTTTGACATCACTCACATTAGTGGTAATCCTTTTGTTTCTACACAGGCCGGATCAAAGTGATGTTTTTATTTTATGGAAATTGGTGAGAAGCATTTGTCTGGTCTTGTTGAAGAATTAGTAATTAGCCAAACTTCATGTAATGTACTATTTGTATTAAATACATTTACCTGTCTGCAAGAGCTCCAGGCAAAAAAAATATGAAGACACTATTAATACCCGTGGCTAAAAGGAAAGACACATGCACCAAAGAATGCTCTGAAAGAAGCAGATGGTTGACATGGTGTACAAAACTGACACGGTTAAAAAAATCATCACTTGACAGCCACTGGGACATTCTCTGCTACAAGGTTTACAGACTAACAAATTAAAGGAATAGAGAATGACAATGTGACTACACATGCTTGCCTTTAGTGTCAGTATCTTGGCCCAGAGCCCAAAATGAAGAAAACCAAGGAAAAATGCATGACATGAAAGTTCAGGTTTCGTAGAACAGTGGGTAGCTTATTAAATCCACTTTGATCCCGCTGTCTTTGATATCTGTGCTCTCATAAAGAATTCACTTTCAGTAGTAAATATCAGGTAGTTCAGAGAGACATCACGACACACACCCCTCATTCCCCTTACAGTCTCTTTAAATTATACAAAACAACCTGGGAGAATATGCAGGTCATATAAAAAAGTGGGAATTTTTAGTTTCTTGACTTTGTCACATTTTGTGTTTGCAGTGGTTATGAGTATATGAAGGAAAGAGACATCATTAATTTTGCTGTTTGAGTGATTAATATGTTTTTTACTATTCTTTTTAACTAAGCTGTATGTGTATTGCGATATTCTGTGAGGTCTGTTTACATTCTGTTTAAATATATTATGTAGAAATACCTTGTTGGTGAGATGTAAAGGAAAATGCTGTGAAACATAAATTGATGTTTATGTCATCATGCCTGTTAATACAATACTGTATCAAATAAAAGAAAATAAAACTATGATCTGAAGAGAAAAATCCACATTATTGTAAAACATCTGATGTAATGTCACTATACATTTCACAAGCTCAACACAAGAGGAGTTGAATACAGACACAGTGGCTGTTTTGAAACACCACCCACAAAAGTTTGTTAGTCTGTCAAATGCTACTATCGTGTATTTGTGTATTTGTGTGTGTGCTCTTGTGTGGCAGAGTTGACAAATGTGGCTAAGTTAGCAGGAATAAAAAGGCTTTCTGCCCGTGACCCTGTACCCCAGTTGCCATGGCATCTCTCTGTTTGTAATTGTCCCAGTTTTCTGGGGTGAAAATAATGACCAGCATCTATCAGAGGCCTGCCATCCCATCCTGTCCTGTCCCAGGCTAAACCCTGACCTGGCAATGCCACCCTGCTGAGCCCACCCTGCCCGGAGGCCAGGCCTGTTTGTTTGCCTTGCCCAAAGGATGACACTATGCCGCGGAGACGGAGAGGTCGTGGCTGCCCCTGACCTGACCTCTCACCCCTCCGTCTGTTTAATGCCAGGGCACTGGGGGTGTGATGACTGGGTTACACACATTTACCCACGGTAAGATAAATGAGCAAGCACACATGTATTTCAGTGCGCGCACACACACACACGCAGAGAGAAACCACATCAACTCACACAGCTGAAACTTAAAAGATGCAATCTTTCTGTCTCAGTTTTGCACTCCGCTACATTTTCCATCTGTTTGATGGATATAGGTGTTGTAGTCAACATTTGTTGTTTTTTGTCTTGAAAACCAACGACAAACTAGGTTTCCACAACACAGTTGTACTCCTTTAAAGCTGTAACTCTACTTGATGTCTAAGTGAAAGTTTACTTAATTGGAGCTGTAATCTGCTGTGTTAGTAGCACCAGGGAGATTCAGCCCCCGCGTCCTCATTAAAAAAAAGTACAAACCTACTTTTGAACAGTAGGTTGAAGAATTGATTAGGAAGCTAACGCCTGTTGTGATATCCATTTCTTTCATTGTTCTCTGCTGGCTCAATACAGCAGGCATTTCCGCACTGCATTCCAATTACCTCGGTGCAGATCAAGAAAAGGTGCCAGATTAACTAGAGGAACCTTGCTAACACAAAGAGAATTCCTAACTTAACAAGATGTCATTTCTCATTGATAAGCCTTGTCAGAATATCCGTGGCTTCCCTTTCTGAATAATTAGGAGGTTTGGATTTGAATATATATACAGAGACTACGGAAAGCGTTAGATACAGTGTGCAGTGCTCTGTTTAATATTTCACAAATTTCCTTTTCCACTCAAGCCCATGAATATTTGTAATGGGTTCTTTCAACTTCCTTTTTCAAACTGTTGCTCGGAAACATGTGAAGTAGAGAAAGTTTAAGGACATCCAGATCTGGTATGATGCACGATATGTTGCAACTGGTAGAATTTCCTTGACATACAAGTTACAAATTAACTTTGTGCTGCTGTGCAGTTACTTAAATCTTGCGTTAACCCTTTCCTTTCCATGGGAGTTTAAAATGTTGATATTCCAGTCCATACTTCAGACTGTGTTCATGAAGTTTCTCTTGGCACTTCTGTACTTTTGCTATAATACATTTCCTCTTTATTGTTGGCCCTGCTTTTTCATTGTACCATATTTATTGTCCTTTGTGGCCACTTGTCCTTTTTTTTAAGCTCAGACCTGTCATGGACATCAGGAGCCTACAGAGGCAAAGATCTGCTTATTAGGGCCACTTACTTTCATGCCGTTCACCAAAGACACATCGACACGGGAAATTTGGCCTCACAGAGTGCCTCACTACTTGGAGTGTCTCTCTTTGTGGAGCTCTGGGGGCATTTTAAGTATAATCATTTAGGCTTCAGTGGCCCCATTCAAAATGAAGAGGGCCCTTATGATAATGACCATCACCCTACCCTGTATGCTAAATGACATTACATCCTTTCCCCTCAATTTGAGATCTAAAATAGATTAGTTTCCAGGAATAATGCCTGTTAGTAATGGAAACTCTTCAGAGGCTGGGCTGAAAATACACATTCACACATAGGCCCACACACACATACATCATGTTATTATCACACTCCAGGGGAAGTCTTATTAATCTTCAGTTTTTTTTTTGCCCTTCTTCCTCATTTGGAGGCAGCTCATGAACAATTCAGCTTCTGCCTGCTAATGGTGTTTCACAAGGCTCTGTGGGATATCTTTTATACATCAATAAGGGCAATTATCAGCTTAACTGAGAAAATAGTGTCGCCAGCTCAGCCGTGCTCTTCTCCTCCTTGCATTACACCCGTACACTGTCTTGACATGCTTTCCTAAAGCAATGCAGCAGCCAGAATTAAAAGTTTCCTTTATTGCGGAGCCCACTCATTTAAAGGAGAGTGAATCTCTTGGCTGGGTTCTTACTTACAGGTTAACAAGAGTGGCAAACACAAGCGTATACAACTTACATGGCACACCAATGCTCAGAGAGTTCTGATAATAAGCTAGTGGCACATAGAGTGTCTGTAGACTCTCAGTTTAATCATATATTTTATCATACATCATTTTCCCTTATTGTTGTTAACAACATTTCCAAATTATTAAATAGTTATTCCATACTATACTTTCCCGAGTAACCAGTTAAAGCAGTTGGCACAAGAGGGCACTCAAGTCATGCATACCCCCTGGGGATGCCACCCCGCCCCATTCCAACTGTCCTGCCTCCACGCAGTTCCAATGTTCTAAAGGGATTGGTGTGGCGAGGCAGCCGTGCACAGCTGGCAGCATTAGTGGCTTAACCCTTGATGCTAATGCTAATATGGGATTGGGCTTGGAGCAGACATTGTGAGCCATATGACCACTGGCAGGCAGGAGTTGAGAGGTTGCTGGTGGTGAGCTGATCCGTGCATGGATTAGTGGGCAACATGGCAGAGTAAGTCTACTTGAGAATGCCATCGCTTGGTTTTGAGTTCATTGGACTCTAATTAGATCGAGTCTTGGAGACTTAATGTGTTGGTGTTTCCAGACTTATCACAGTCAAACTCTGTGTTGGTAAGGTCAGCTATGTTTTCATGTTATTTCTATCAAGGAGCTCATCTTGGAAGTCCTTGTTTGTTTCCTTTAGAAAGAACACATTTACTTCTTATCACATTTCATTTTGTGTCATTTAACAAAATCTTTACAATAAAAAAAAATCTACAACTTAAATTCCCTTGCAGCACTATCTACCTGTCAATTTGACACAATGCCCTCACCACTCTCAAGCTTCAACCATTATATCAGTGCCACCATCTCTCACAGTGCCAACCCTTTCTTCATCCCTCTGTTCATTTGTTCAGTCCCCTTATTGGCTGCCCAACTGTCCTCCTCTGGTGAGGCAGCAGCAGCAGCTGGCCAGACAAACCTGAGGTAGTGCAGTGGCTGTGGAGCTCAGTCACCCTCAGAGGCTCGCAAACCTTTGTGCTCAGTTCCCACAGCAGCTCCAACCTCTGTTTATGAACAAGAGGGATCAGACCAGGGCTTATATTTATAACCGCACCACCATGACCGCCGCCGCACCATCACAGTAATCACCACTGTGCATTGAGCCTGAGCAGAGCAGACACTTGGCCTGCTCCAGATGGGCACCGGCCAGCTTGGCCCCTCCGCCCGGCAGCTCTGAACTGAAATCATAGATGGGCTTTGCCCCTGCCAGCTTTGAACTGGCAAACCAGTTGTTGTGATCTAGGGAAGGAAAAAAATGGGGAACATGATGATAATGTTTCAGCTTAATCATTTGAAAGGTCAGTTTTGCTTTGTTCCCTGTTGTGCTTTGTACGGTGATTTGTGAGTGCAAGGTTTCAAATTGCTGGACTAATGTTCTCATGGAGAGTGTCTGTGTCATACATTTTGGCAGCCTGTATAGTTTTTTTTTATAGGCTGATTAATTTAAATGACTGCCAGAATTACTATTTATATTTCCAAATCAAGAAGATTAAAGGGCTTTGTGTTAGTCAGCTTTTTTTATTTTTATCTCTTTCTGCGTAGAACTACTGATCTCCTTCTTTGTCAGCTGATTTTGGTTTTTCTTCACTGTCCAAAAATTCTATTTCCAAACCATATTTGAGTCAACCAATTTGTTCCCAGACATGACTATTTTACAAGGTCCTGGAGGAACATTTTTTCCTTTATTGAATTTGAAAAAGATTTCTTTTCCTGTCTTGACCCTCGGAAAGAATCAGCCGTGTTCGCCAGAAGTGAGGGGAAATGTAAGAACCCGTCTTACCACAGAGCCCGCCACAACAACCTGACAATGCTACATTTACTCACTGTGATCTAGTAGACTCATCTAGCCATAGCCACATCAGCAAACACATCCCTTACACCACCTTCCTGCATGTCGAGGTCAGCTTCAGTGGTCCCGAGGTGAAGGAAAATGCGCTTTGCTCTGCCAGTTTAAACTTAGCCACCACTGACAAGCCCATTTGAGGTTTTAAGTTGCGTTTCGATGGTTTGCAGTGGATGCCTCAAAAAACGCCCATGGGGAGAATTAGTGGAAGCCTTGGCTGTACAGTGGGGCCACAATAGGTGAAAGACAAACAGAGCTTGTGGATTGGCTGTGGAGCACTAGCCATCAGTTCATTACTCGACCCAAACTCCTCAAAAAGCTTCATGCATGGTTTTGACTGTGGTTCTTAAATGGTGTGTCTATGATAGCTTTTGCTAAAGAGAACATGGGGATGAAAAATAGTGACAAACTAAAAGCAAAATGTTGATTGCCTTGGTACTTTCCAAAAAGGGGAGTTCTCCACCACAATGGTGTCATTTTATGGACTCAATCTCTCAATTATACATGGGTTTTAAAGTTAACAGTGATCTCCACAATATTATCGACGCTCAACCTTTCATTTCCTTAGATCTGACAGTCGTCTCTTATCCAGAGTGCAAAAACATTTGAAAGCCCAGACACAAGGCCTGAAAACCAAACCTGTTTAGGATTAGGTTTAAGGCCTCAGCATACAGAGTAAATCCCCAGGGTTTGACTGGCATCAGGAAGACTGTATTTCTGACTTTATGATTCTTTGTGGACATAATGACAATGATCGTTGTTCATTTGACAGATGTTCATGTAGCTGGAAGCTCTGCTTTGAAGACAAAAAGGACTACAGTTTGCACTCTAATTTTTTTCACTGAGATTCCATTGAACATTTTCTCCTAAAGTTTCAAGAACTCTCTTTGTAGCTCATGTGATCATGGATTTAGCTGCTCGTGTGTTGAGACTTCAATATCTAGAGCAGTGGTTCTCAACTGGTCTGGCTTCGGGACCCACCATCATCCCTTAGCGATAAGCCGTGACCCAAATCAAGGAACATTTTTTAATTTATCAAATTGATTTAAAGCTGGGGTTGGTAGTCTCGGAAAACCAGCATGAATTTGAATGTAGCTTTTCCGTCTAACCCCTCCCCTCCTCCCCTCGGGGCTCCTCCAAAACGACGCCCCCCCCCCCCCCCCGGCTCACATCCACGAGCGCCGCTGACTTGCGACCATATGATGGTGACTGATTCAAAACCGGTCCTCAGCAAAACATTATCATAGTGAAAGTTAAAAACACAAACAAACATGGCTGCTGTTAGCACTGACAACTGTCATTCTGGCATTATCCAGTTGTACCGGTGACATGATATCAGGAGAAAAGTTATAATACATATAATACTGTAACAACTCTACTGATTGTTAAACGTGTTCAGTGTAGATGCTCTTAATTCCTACAGTGTTGACAGTCAGTGAAGGCATCTGGAAAAGTGTAGATTGTGTGAGCTGGAGAGAGGAGAGACAAGAGGAGAAGTTCTTCGTTCATTCAAACATTGATTGTTGTTCTGTTGGTTGTTGTGATCATGGCCGACAGTGATACAAATATATTTTCTGTAGGACTTACTGAATGTCATTCATTCTTCTGCTTGTCGGAGCCCCCGTGGTGAGAGCTTTTAGACTCTGATCCGGACTACAGTCCTGAGCAAAGCCCCTCATCGGGTCAGAGGGGACAGGCCCGATGTCGAGCGAGAGGGGCAGTAAATAGAGTCAGGGGAAGCAGCGGCAGGAGACGGGGACTCAGAGTGCACGCTGGGGAAATGTACGCGCAGGAGGCGGGCAGAAGGGCAGGACGGGATTTCAATGGTTTAAAATTTTGGCACCCAAAAAACGGTGATTGGTTGTTGTTTTCCCAGGTTTTTTCATCGACTGCAGGTAGGGTATCCATCACTTCTGGCATTTGCTTGTCTGATACATAAGAAAACAAGAAATGCTCCTGTTTACAAAACCACTCTCCAGTTCAGTTTGGCTTGAAACCGCCTCAGGCTCAAGCCGTCTGTTCTGTTTGTCTCAGATATTTGTTGTGGTATCACTCGTCCACGGAAGGCTTATCATTCAATCATCATCACACACACTTTATAAGGAGATTTCTGCATGCAAAGTTTTTTTTAATTTATCATTGGAGTTTTCGGTTTACAAGTTCACCCCTCCACCCCACCCACACACATTGTGAGAAAATCACAGTATGCAAAGAATGACATTGTAATACAAGAAGGCTGGAGAAGGCTAAAGGGTCAGCACCCGCAAGTGGTGCAGGAGCTTTTATATGTGTGCTTGCACTTGCAAACACACCTCTATGTCGACAGTCTGTAGAAGTGATTGTTCCTCATCACTGACTGTCTGGGAATGACAAAGGCATGTGTAGATGTATCCCAAGGCCCAGTTGTCTTGTCATCTGTCTAGTGTGTGCGCGTGCGTTTTTATATGTGTGTATGCATGCACAAGTTTTGCAAAGCTGGTAGTGTCAGCTCCTGAATGTGTGTGTGTGTGTGTGTGTGTGTGTGTGTGTGTGTGTGTGTTTCTGAGTTTGTGTGTTTGAGTGGAAGAGAATGAGATCGGGTTACTCTAGGGATAATCCTCCCAAAGCCGTTTTGTTCAGGCCTAAATCACTGGATATTACCCTCGCCATAAGTGATTTTAATTGGTTGTCTCATATAACACACACTCCCGCCTAAAGCTAATGCTGCCCTGTAATTGGCTAAAGGCTGCCTCTGCCTGCTAAGTTCATGGGACAATAATGGGTTAGGTGGCAAAGTTACTGGATATTGGAAGTGATCAAAGGATCAGACTGTTGTCCATCTCACAGTCTGGCTTGGTTGCTGTTTTAGACTGAGCAATGTGTGTGTGTGTGTGTGTGTGTGTGTGTGTGTGTGTGTGTGTGTGTGTGTGTGTGAGTGTGTGTGTGTGTGTGTGTGTGTGTGTGTTTGTGTGTGTGTGTGTGTGTTCTCTGTTTCATACAGGGCATGCATTATGAAAGTAAGCAATGTTTTTGAGGAGCTTGCATTCATGAATCCATTGTCCTTTCACTTGCCTGGTCTAAATGTAGCACTCAATGTTCTCTTGCCTTCAGTCTCCTCTTTTTTGAAACTCTTGGCTCTCCTGATGATTTCAGACCTCTGTTACCATAGTGATCATGGTGGCTTTGATAACCAAGGATGGCTGTTATGCTGCCTCCTGCAGACTCCATTGACCACAGTTTGGCCAGCCATCTGGGGCTCTAGCTGGCTGGCTAGAGGGACTTTGGTGCATGCTGGTTGGCCGCTGGCATGTTCAACCTGCCACTTGGCTTGCCCATTATCATCTTTCAGCAGAAGATTCCAACACAGTGTCATATAATTTTACAATTTTGAGCTAAAACCCAGAAACACATGTTGTGGACACAAATAATGTGAAGATTACATGGCTTTACCATAAAATGACCAAGACAATAATCCATATGTTTGACTCTCTCGTGTTTAGAAAAAAATAATAGTGATGTTTAAAGTCACTGCGAGGAACTTTCATGCTGTGTTGGTTCTGTAGACCCCTTTGGATGCAACCAGTATTGTTATTTCTTATAAGCACCATCACCCACTGTCATGAAGATGCGGCTCTTGCCAGCAGCTGTGGAAGCAAATTGACGGAATACAGATCTTCTTTTTAACACTCAACAACTTTTTTACAGGCAGCAGGGTGATTAGGTAATGCATTGACTTTTGCTACCTGAAATTATAAGCTGCAACGTTAAAATGACGAAAACTTTGTAAACTCTCATTAGGGATGTCCTAATCAGCTTTTTTGGCCCCTAATCCCGATCTGTTTAAAAAAAAAATAATTTAATATTTCCCGATATCAAGTCCCGATTCGATACTTGTGTTTAGATAATAGTCGCACAAGAGGTAAGAGAGTTGAGCTGCACACTGTTATTTTCTTCCTTAAACAAAAATAAGTAATTAAAAAATAACTAAAATATTACTTATGTTTATTTCATTTAACTTAATCCAGCTAGCATTGTTGTAAAACTCATAACCTGTTTTACAAGCTCTTCTGTATGAGACCCACGAAACTGGTGTACATGCATTACAGCACACTTAAATCGGAGGCTGCTCTGAACGCAACTCTCACAAGACAGTGTGTGATTCACAAAAGCAGCATCCGGCTGCGAGATGGAGAACGTAAATATTGGCAGTGACAGCGAGATCGAAACACGCCCGGTTGCATGCCACTAGAATCCCGGTATAGAGAACGGCAGCTGCCGCTAGCTGATGCTAATGTAACAGACTGTCCTGTATTTGGTTTACGTTTTCTTCTTTTTTAACCATATGTCCCTGGAGAGCTACCGTAGAGTTAGCATTATGCTTTATGCTGTAATGTGTCTGGCAGTGCATATCTGAATTCTACAATAAAATTGAAATCATGGCTTGAGTTCTACATAAATGCTCCATTTATTATTTTCTCATTATGTATCCACAGTTACGCAAACTCAGAATGCTCAATTACACTCATGCCTTCAGCTGCAAATTGTGTTCAGTGACAGCGGATGTAAATGATCGGATGAGATGATAATTGATCGCTGATCAATTAAAAAACGTCCATATTGGCTCTGACCGGATAGTTGAGATTGGGATTGCGACATCTCTAACTCTAATTTATTATTGTAAGTTAGCTGACAAATGGTGACCAGATGTACCGGCTCAACATAACCTGTCACAGCCTCAGTGTCATTACGTGTGCTCCTGTGTCCCAGTAAATGTCCTCATAATGTAAATCTGCTCACAGTTGAGCTATTTTGTCCTCAAAAAGCTCTGAAGCATTCACATACTAAAATAAACATTAAATCTTGTTCATAACTTTTAGCTCTTCAATCTAGCAAAGCCATGGTTGTTGAGTTTTTCTGTCAAAAAGAATACTCTGACCGAAAAGTAATCTCTTTGTGCTAAAGTGCAGCCATGAGGACAACATATGTAAAACAAATTGTATCTAAGAAAATAACAACAAAACAAAAAACATACAAACAATGACTCAGCTGAATTTCTGGAAAAGCCAACCTGAACACAGGCCCTGAAATGCAGCATAATAATATTACCAAACTTGTTGCTGATTATTATTTCAGTGAGTAGGTTATGAAGAAGCATCAGTTTATGAGAAACACTGTTTCTAAAACATTTTTAAATTCATCACTGGTCCTTTAAGTTAGGTGAGTAAAACATATAGGATATGCAGGGTGTTAATATTGCGTACTTTAGAATTTGTGAAGTCCAGTTTCATGGATGGAAATGTTTGCCATAACCAGATTTTTTTTTTGTAGAGTTGTTGCACCAAAGGTTGACATAATGGGAGTGTTTGGTGGAATTGTTCTGACACTATGATAAATATCTATAAATCTCAGACAGCATGTATACTATCGTAATCATCCTTATACAGTACTCTCATAATCCTTCAAAAGAAAAGAAGGTGAACAAAAAATATCTGCTATATAATACCTACAGTATTACCAGCTTACCTTACTTCCTGAACATCAGTGTTCAGTTTATTGGCCAGGTGTGTTCAAGGAACTTTTACATGTGAAAAGGTCACAATACATCAAATTCCTGTCATGGTTTGTCACTTCTGCTGAGATTTGTGTAACGAAGGTCAAATAACACAAGACGGTTTGTCATTTCTCATGTTCTACTTTTAGTCATCGCACCAATCCCACTTACTATTGTCATCTGTCGCAGACAAGGCTTGAAACTATTTCCTCCTAATCCCCTTAAAGAGTGGTGCACGGTTTAGCTCGGCGAGCCCATTTGTTCCAGACAATATGAACTAACAGACTAGACTCTGTGTTGCTCATCTGCTCCAGCCACCCACCCACTCGCATCGCACAGGTGCATACCCTGACCTTGGGAGCAATGCAGAGCTTGTCTTTATGAGGCCTTGAGACATGGCATTTGTGGCATTTAACCCCCTCATCACTCTGTGACCCCCATTCACCCCCTCCCTCGGCTTTGTACTGTCATTCTCTCCCTACCCTCTTTCCTCTTTGCCCCTCTGCCTCATACTCTACTCTTCCTGCATATTCATCCTCTTCCACCTTCCATGCTTCCTTGTTAAATCTCCTTCTGTCACTGATTTCAGCCCTTTAACCTGGCAGGTAAACAGCCATGATGCAGGTGTGTGTGTCTCTGTGTGTGTGTGTGTGTGTGTGTGTGTGTGTGTGTGTGTGTGTGTGTGTGTGTGTGTGTGTGTGTGGTGGGGTAACTAGACAGCCCCCTCCTCCCATACACTGGACTTGCCTGGAGAGGGTGGAGAGATCTTGACAAGGTCAGTGAGCTTTGTAGCTCATAATTACCCGGACTGGGTCTACAGTAGATATGTCAAAGCAGCTGGACCATGTAGACCTCACACATGGGAGAAAAAACACATTGGCAAAAATGGTTTGAAAAGATCTGTAGATAAATCTTTGACTGCAGTTAATAAGCTTCTCCCCACAGTGCTGGATTTGTTTTCTCATGTTCAAAAGTAAAAGAAAGCTCCTTGTCACGTCTTAAGCCATGACTATCTGCACAACACATCCATGGTTGCCTGTTGGCGTGGTTGTAAAGTAGAAAGTCCTCTAACTAAAATGACAAGTGCACTACACAAAAGAGCGTGTGGGGCTGTCCCATTACTAACACTTGATCACACTTACAGGCTTGGACACTTGGCGTGCACGTTCAGGTGCTTAGTGTGAGTGTGCAAGTGTGTCCCATTGCTCCAACAATCAAAATTACAGGGCACTTGATTTGCACTTTATCTGTACTTTTGGCAAGACCACAGCAAAGCAGTATTAGCCAAAGTATAAATCCCACAATGCATCATGTTCGTGAAGTTTATTCCCACTAAGGTATTACAGAGAGCCAGAAGGTTGCAGCTGGATGCCGCCGAAGACATTTCAATGTAAGAAAGATGCAAATGTTGTAACTTTATATTAAATTCATATAAAAGAAATAAGATGGTATAACCGAATGTTTCTAATCTTGCAGTGTGCAGGTCCACATCAAAAGATAACGTTAAAATTTATTTTATAAAGGGACCACGGATGAAACATTTAAATGTATCCAATCGAGAGTAAAGAGTGACCGACTTTTTAGCCATGTACCAAGTAGTTTTATCCTTCATCATTTATTTGAATAGGATTGTGGCCACGTATTACTACTTGTATCTTGACCAGAGATACCATAAATAACGAACGTAGTATCCGTGATGTCACCCATCTATTTCTGAATCACTGTTTTGAAGCCAATCATTGGCAGGAAACCATATTGGATATGCAGAAGTCAACCTAGCTTCTGTAGAGGTAAAGAGGCGGGCTTTGAGCCTCCTAGCCAACAGCGACAGTGTTCCCGCCTGTCAATCAAGTTAGCTATGCCTCTAATGGAAAACTGGTAATCTCAATATCTTCGAACTTGCTGTGTTAGAAAAAAGTTCACCCCCCCTACAGTGAGTGCCGATCGTGAAATGAGCTATCCAGACTACACTCGTTTTTGTGCCAGGCTGTAAATGTGTTTATTTCTGCTGTAAAGATCGTCTTTTTTGAATGGGTGTGTATGTGGTTTCCAATACTTCCAGAACCAGCCTCAAGTGGACACTCGCTGAACTGCAGTTTTTAATACTTCCGCAGTAACTTCAATTCTTGATCGTGACATGCAAAGATGTTTTTATTAATAACCATTTGGAGTATTTTATTACAGCCACATATAACAGTTGATGTGTTAACTGCAGAACATCCCAGTGACAGATGTATGGATTTTGCTCTCTAGGCCTACATCTTCCAATTGCTTTAAAAAAAATCCCTGCGCAATTGACCACTTAATACGTGCTTTAACATGATACGCAAATATTCCTTTTATGTGGAAAAACGTCACCAAAGTGTGTGTGTATCTAAGTGCACTCAGCTAAGTTTGTGGAAATGGGACAGGGCCTGCACTACTCCAACACCCCTTTTGCTAGGGCGGCATAATTCATAGGCGCCGTCAAAAAGCAAAACAAATTAAGAACAAAAAAGAAATCTAAAAGCATTGTTTTGGTAGATTTAGGCTCAAAAACAGCTCAGTCTGGAAAAGATCTTTTGGTTTTGGGTTAAAAGAGTCACCCTTTGTTAAGACTCGGGGACCTCTGCCATCATCGTTGACATCTTTGTTCAAGTTGGAGAACAATCGTGGTTATGACTAGAGGGAGGAACAGGCTTTAGATGTTGGTTGGAAAGAAAGTTTAATGTGGCACCATTTTAAATGTTTTGCTGAGCTGTCAGTCATCC
This sequence comes from Notolabrus celidotus, assembly GCF_009762535.1. NCBI lineage: Eukaryota > Metazoa > Chordata > Actinopteri > Labriformes > Labridae > Notolabrus > Notolabrus celidotus. The sequence continues at coordinate 16,748,269 of NC_048274.1, read as the reverse complement.
CTACCTCCCTCATTCAAAGACATTTCTGCTCTTAAACAACCAAACTCTTTGTGTCTTTTGCTCTCAGTGAACCATAGCCATGATTCTTACAACTGAACTTGAACACAAGTAAACTGTGTCATGAGCATTGGCTGACACGACTCACACTGCATCTTTATCTTGGTAGGACAGTCCCTTGGACATTTTGGACTGAAGATAGTTAAAGAAGAAAGCACAAGACTCTGGGCATTTTACAGGGAAAGAGTTCATCATCCTTGAAACGTGAATATTATCTGTGAATGTAATTATAAACTCCTAGTTTATGTTTATTGTAAACAAGTAACTATGGAGATCTGGCAGGGACTTCACCAGTATTATTCTGGAGGTCATTCATTTCGCTTAAGTCATCCTCTGGGGAACATGACCCATCGATACTATGCTGCAATCTCAAGTGTTGTACTGACCATACCTGGGACATTTACATAGTGAATAGAATATTGTGAAGTAATGATTATCTCACTCAGCAGTCACTTCATATAGGCAGTTGCGGACAAAGTACATGTCTTCATTACTTAAGTCAAAGTATCGATCCCTTTAAGTCAAACATTACTCTAATACAAGTGATAGTTGCTCCGTCAAAGTGAGAGTTGCTCTGTCAAATTATTACTTGTGTGGAAGTCCTGGAGTAGTAGCTTTTAAAAATACTTAAGTATTCAAAGTACTTTTTAAAATATCTCAAAAAGTATTTTCACAAAGCATGAGTACATTCTGCTCCGTTATGTTTATCTAGAAGACATCATTTAATATCTGAAAAGTATACCATGAAATATAAACGGCAACTAAGTTACTACAGGCACAGACAAGTTTAAAAGGTTATTCTGGAATAAAACAAGTGTGTTAGCTACAGACCTCCACATGCTTTCTCAGGTTAGATGTTGAAGTTTTGTAGGCTGTGATGAAGTTTGTGTGGTAACAGATCAGAGGTTTACAACATTACAAATCATTCATTATTTTTAAAACCTCAAGTGTGGGCTTAAAACATCGCCGTGGTGCTCAGGCAGAGAATCATCATCCTTCTCGACCATAGCCATCATCACCACGACTAATGAACGGACTGATCTTTGATCTGTGTTTGCTCTAGACTCGACCGAGGCATGGCTACACCATTGAGACAAACCAAACATAAGTACACAAACAGTTTACGATCTTTGGGAACTGATTTCAGAGAAGAAAATTCATTAGCTGACTTCAAAGCAAAAGTAGTGAGTAACTAGAGCATTGACAGAAATGTAGTGGAGTAAAAAGTACAATAATTGTCTTCTAAATGTAGTGGATTAAAAGTAATACCCCAAAGATAATACTCAAGTAAAGTACAGATACTCAAAAAATGTACTTAAGTACAGTACTCAAGTAAATTTACTTTGTTACTGTCCACCACTGCATATAGGACAACATAAACTTAATAGTTTGTTATAGTTTATAGTTTATGGATAGTTACCAGCCATAATAATGTATCTTTCTTCCCTTCAAAAATCCTTCAATTACAAAACTAGCACAATGTTTCGAGAATACACAGAGCTATCAATAATAGGTGGGAGAAGATACATATTAAGCCTTAAATATTTTCTTACTGATTTCAATACAAAAACATAAATCTGATCAAAATCAGAGAAGACAATAATAAATAAATAAATAAATAAATAAATAAATAAATAAATAAATAAATAAATAAATAAAGCAGGTGTTTCTTAGGGGAAAATGTAAATTTAATTTATTCATCCAGATATTTTTTTGCCCTCAGGTAGGCTAATGTCTCCATAGCCTCTGCAGCTGTTGTTGGCAACACTATCTAAGATGCGTATCTGATTGTTGAACACCCCTTCATTCACCGCTCTCCTTAGTGAATTTCTAGTAAAACAGCTCTCACTCACCTGATGATTAACCAGATTTAAAATGGGGGAAGCCTCATGGGCCCTCATTACGCTCATAAATACGTTTCCCACTGTTCCATTTTTCCCAATTTATTTTTCTATGGCATGGTGAGAAGAGGGGATGGTGGAAAGAGATACCCGAGATGGTGGAAGGGGAGAGGAGAGGAATGCAGATTCTCCCTTCTCCTCCTCTTTTTCCTCGAAGGTGGATTCTCATGTTGTAGTTTTTCTCTTCTCTACAGGTGCCTCTGTGGGCCCTCCCTGGCCCCTTGGCCCAATGCTTCCCTGCTCTGCCTCTCTCAGGGCTTAATCAAAGGTTTTTATAGAAACTGTAGTTACATTCTTCAACCACAGACACAATAAATGATAGTGAGCAGTGATGGAGGAGACGAGGATGCAGAGGGAGAAAGTGATAGAAATGGAAGGATGAGCAAGAAACAGTGATTAAGAGTCATCTGGCAGGGTTCCTGCAGCTCCTGAAAAAGTCTTAGATGCTCTTGAATTTAAATTCAGGAGAATTGAGGTCATAGGTTGTTCTAACTCAGACATAAATAATTACATCTTCAGATGATGCGCTTCAAGCTGATGGAAAAAAAGATAATATTTTGGGGGGACATGGCCTGAAAACTTTGGGAACCCCTGCTTTATGTGAAATTATTAACAGAGACCCAACACCAAGACAGGGTAAGACTCAGTCTTATCTCATCTTAATCCACCATGAGCATTGCACCTCGCAGTATTAGCTAGTTACAGCGGTGAGGAAAAACTTCATTTTAACAGGTAGAAACCTTGAGCAGAACCAGACTCATGTTAGACAGCCATCTGCCTCGACTGAGTTGGGATTGGAAAGATGGATAGAGGAGGATAAGAGAGAGAGATGATTGTGATGAGATGAATAGTAGTAGTTGTAGAAAAGTAGACATATTGTGCCTAAAATGAGAAAACTAGATTTGTTAATAGAATGTGCAGAGACGTATTATTCCTTCCTTTAACCTGGTGTGGATTACTTGAATTGATTGTACCTTTATTCCTTAGGTATAAAGGAGCTGAATCTCGGCATCATACTCTCTCTGTCAATCCATGGGCCTAACATTAAATAGAAGTTTGTTGAGCTCTTACAAGAGGAATACAGCTGTGCAGCTGAGCTCACTTACATGTTCTTGAGAGTTGTGGCCTTCACATAAAGGACAACATACACAAGAATGGCCTCACAGTGTTGCGTATTGAGAAAGTCCTAACCTCTATCAAATAAATTGTTTACATATTCCGTGGTCTTGAATTATATTTGTTAGCTTCTTAAAAAGCTTTGAATGTGACTTTATGAACTCTGCAAGAACCCAGTCTCGACTAATAGTAAAATCTTGTTAAATCAGAAAATGGTTAGGCCTCATATAAAAGTTTCTAAGTCTTTGAGGGTTTATTACTTCATTTCTTTTCATGCAAACTTTGCAGAGCAAAAAAACTTTCATGAAAAAAACTTTTACGTTTTTGGTCTCTCTGAGTGAAGACAGGATACCCTTATTTTCCCTGTAGTTTTGAAGACTTTTGGTTTCACGTCATAGTCCTGTACCTGTAACAGCTCCAAAGGGAACAGCTCGAACGAGCCGGCATAAAAAAGTCTACGAACAGATGGGTGAAACAATGGAACTTTAACGACATGTGATACATAGTCTCCTGACTTCTTCTGTGATTTCACAAGATGCCAGTTTGCCATTTTTCAAAGGGAATACTCAAAATGGTTAGATCACGATGAATCAAGACAAAGCTACGACATGACTCATGTATTCAGTTTGCCACTTTATAGACATACCTGGTTGTTTGATCTCCATTTGTGTCATTCCAAAAAAAAAAAAAAGAATAGAGAGAAAAATATGGGATGTGTTTTATTCTAACATTGCTGATAGATTCGGCAGATAACTCTCTTCTGACCTGTCCTCTAAGTTCCAGGGTCACATGTTTAGTCCCTGCCACTTTCTTCTCTTTGCTCACACGAGATGAATGTTTCTAATTCTCTTTACCCCGTCAATTTTTATTTCTTGGATTTTTTTGATTCCCGATGTATGCTGTCACTTTTTTAAGGTCAACTCATGAAATGTATCCTTGAGATCAAATGAGGTGACAGTACAGATTGAAAATGACACATACTTGAATTTTATTGTAGCACCTTCTTAATGAACGTCTACACAAGTCTTTGTGTGTGTGCAGTGTGACACGCCAAATCAGTCATCACTGTAGGCTTCAAAGGGCCTACATCTCTTTCAGTTAAGGGAGCAGTAAGATTTGCATACTGCATTTCAAGGAGGGTTCAGTGTGTCTTTATTTATACAACCCTGGCAAATATTCATGTGTGTCACAATAATGATGATAATACAACCTGCCTCTTACATATAGATGTCTTTTGTCACTATGTACGCCTCAATGTTTTGTTAAAAAGTGTGATAAGCCAAAGCATGGGTGTTATCCTTCACTGATACCAGTGAATGCAAACATTTCATCTCTTTTGGGCGCAGAAAGCCTGAGGCTGCATCGAGTTTTGGCAGCTGTAAAGATAGAAGTGCCTCGTCCCTGCTCCTCTGGCACTTTGCCTTCTGGGGGAAGAATCTAGGGGACAGGTGGGGACCGACTGGCCCACGCCAGCTGACCTGTCAGCTTTAGACCCTGTGTGTTTGAATAAAAGGAGAGCAGTAAAGAGGGGGGAGGTGGTGAGGGGCTGTTGGGTCTTAGTAGAGTTGTGTGTGTGTGTGTGTGTGTGTGTGTGTGTGTTGTGTGTGTGTGAAGAGAAGAAAGGGAGAAAAAAGAGATGGAGGAACTGAGGATGACAAGAGAGGGAGACAGAACAGGACGGTGCTGCTGATGGAGATGGGATCTGACAGTTCTCCCTGGGATTGTGTGATTAATTGGGATCAGGTCACCTCTTCAATGTCTGGACAGTAATGCTATGCAGTCTCATATGGCTATTTACATACAGTGGGCTCCCTCGGCTCCACACACACACACACACACACACACGCACACATGCACACACGTACAAACACACATGCACGCGCCAAAGATACAAAACACACACCCCTCTATGTGGAACACTGTCATTATTTTTAGCTCAGATACTAGTCCAAGTTGTTGTAGTAGCAGCAGTGGAGCTTGTTGGTTTCCATGTTGTATTCAGATACAACTTTTTTTTTCTTGTTTTTCTTTTCATATTTTCCTTGTGCTGGAACAAATATAGTACTTGACAAGAGCTCCTACTAAGAAAGTGGTTGTCGGTGCTGAAGTTCCTGTGTTACCTTTTGCAAACTCTGTCTCAAAGCACCAGCCCCTCTTTCAGAAGGGGGGGATAAGATAGCATCCCAACGGAAAGCGCAGATACTAAGAAGACACATGGCACTGAATAATTTATGGCCCAGCAAAATAGAGACAGCCACTTGAAGTCCTGAGTAAGTAGGAGATATAGACAGTGGTGACATATCAAGCCACAATAAAGACACAGGGAACAGTAGAGAAGGCAGGGGGAAAACGTTCTGTGAATTTCCTGAGTTAAGAGTTTGTTTTGGTTTCCCTGCACTAGCTGCCTCTCTGTTTGAAAGTTGCATTGCTTTGCCTTGTTTACCAAGTCCTCTTGCTGCTCGCTCTGTCACACTAGGGAGAGTACCCAGGTGAGCGCTGCTACACACAAGGAAAAGAGAAGCCAGTGGCCCTTTGATTTCAGGCCGCTGGTTCCCTCCGATTAGCTATTCTCTCTATACCCTGATGAATCCACTGGCAGAGCAGCGACTGTAACGGAGGGAGACACTTCTATCCCAATCAGGTGGCAAAAGCACGGTGGCTGTCTGACGAGCTGCCAGGTTGGGTGCTGGCTGCTTGCAGTCTAGGTGGGTACGACATTTAAGACTTAGCCCCTGTTGAGCACATAGACAGACACCCCAGACGGCCGTTGGAGCTTCCAGGCCCCCACCAGTCTCTCCCCATTACACCTCGGCAGTACTGATGATGGCAGGTCACGGTGGAGGAGCTGTCCTCATGCCGCCCCTCACATCCCTGCCACTTTCATCTCCTTGCTCACTTCAAAAGTGACATCTGTCATCACTAAGAAGCTTGCGAGCGCCATGTTTCTACGATGTGCAGCTTTGATGGTGATTTGGCCCCAGGCATTTGTCATACATAACTTAGGTGGAGAACAATGTGAAATCAGACTTGGATTTTAAAGGAGAAAAAGAGTCTAAGTACACTACAGGCGGGTAAAATCAAAATAGCTCTAACCACTGGAGGGAGAGAATCAAAGTGCAGCGTGAGCCGGTAGAAGTATCGTTCGTTGCTCGTATCACAGTCTTGTCAGTTTTCTGCTTGTTCGCCTCGTTACTGTGTCCCCCATCTGTGGTAGGGAGCCGCTGCCAATGGCAAATGATCAGCCTGGTGGTAGAACTGTGTGCCATTTGGAGAACTTCCTGCTTCTATGCTTTTGCCCTGCACCCACAGTATACTTGAAGCCTGTGACACCAACCTAAAGCAACACTATCAACAGCTACACAACTTTTTGACAGGGCTCATGAGGAACAGGATGAAGTCATATATAACACAAGTTTTGTTTAACACCTCCCAGGTAGTGTGCTGAATGTGGATTGCTGTATGTGTTTGTTTGAGACTGGTAGAATGCAAGTTTTGTGTCTCTGCTAGTTTCCTTGTTTGATGTTTGTGAGTAGGTCTTAAAATGTGTGTGTGCTAAGCAGTGTGTCTCAACTTCTGTGTGTGTGTGTACATGTGGCTATTTGTTCAACTGAGTTATGATGACCCTGACAATGCTTTTCAGCAGAGCTGTCAAAAACACGCCTCTCTTCCTGACCTTATTTTGGCGTCAGGATACTTGACCCTCCATCTTTAGCGATGTCCAAATAAACTTCTGGAGTGTAGTATCATATCTGTCAATGCAACCTTTAAACCCAACTTCTCCCACTCTCAACCTCCATTTCTCATTGTCTTCACTGGTGTTTTTTTGTCTCCGTTAGCCTGGAGCTGTCGTTCTCTTCCTCCTTCGTTCTCTGTCTCTGGGGTTAACACAGAGTTCAGCCATCCCTGTTTCTCACCTCTTTGTGACTGACAGGTCTGTCTTCCAGATGGCTGCCAGATTGCCAAGTTCCTTGTCAGTTCATATTTAAACTTAGTTTGATTAATGCATAAATTAAGGCGCTGATAAGTTCTCCAAACATTTATGTGTGTATCCAATTAGTTCTTTAAGTTTATGTCACCGCCTAAGCATTTCTTTTTTTCATCTTTGCATTTTTTTATACTCACAGCCTCAGAGTAAACACCAGGGTGCTCCACCTTTCTCATCTCCCTTCTAGTCTGTTAACATAAATTGTCAGTGGAACCGGCATGGAACAGGGTGATTGAACTCTTTTACCTCTCATTTTTGGATACAAACATGTATATTTGGAGGAGACTAAACATTTGTGTGTGTCTCTGTGTGTGTTTGTGTGTGTGAGTGTGTGTGTTGTTTATGCGTGAGCCTGTGCCAAGCCACAAGCAATTTGGACAAAACTTGTGCTTTTGAGTTTGTACAACTGAATGCGCGTTTAGGGTCAGGCTATGCTGTTTATTTGATCACACGAGGCATTGTGCAAAAACTTTGACTTCTTTCTCAAACCAGATTACAGCTAATATTTAGTCTGCAATAGATAGATGTTTTATTTTTTTGGTGTTATCTATTACATTTTTAATATCTATTCTTTTTAACTAATATTTGTTTTTATTGATTGTGTTTTTAAGTGTGTACAGCACTTTGGCCAACTGTGGTTGTTTTAAAATGTGCTTTATAAATAAAGTTTGACTTGACTTGACTTGACTTTACTCTAACTATAGGCCCATAGAGCCTTAATGAAGCCTAAGGCTTTGTTTCAAAATTACAGTTCTCTCCTGTAAATAACTAGAAAATATAAAAGCAAGGAATTAGATATTATTTTTAATCAGTATCTATGATTCCTAATATTTTGTTTATTTTATAGTTTTCTTAAGAACTTTGTGAGAGAGCTATATGTCATAGTTTAAAATCAAATATCATTTCGGGAAAAATTGTCTACAACAGGTTGTCTCAAAATTTGTCCTGTTGCCTAGTTGGCCACAGTGAGCTGTATTTTGATTTCTTATTTCTAATCCATTTTTTGGAACAACAAAACACCACAAGTGTCAAATATCGCCAGATATTATAATATGTTGTCTCTTTAAGTATTTGTTTTCTTCTCTGATCATATTTATCAACGATTTACAATTTTTGCCTTTTTTGTATGAATGTTCTGAAGCAAATTATTTCATAGTCATTTAACAGAATTTTAAATTCTGATTAGTTTACCAGTCTGAGATAAGAAAACACTCAAACTGTAAAAAATGAGCACAATTTATTTCACACAGTTAAACCAAGGATCACTGAGTCTGTGTGTAAACAAATTAAACCTGGTTTGACAAGTGTAGCTAAAGATAGCAGAGCTAGCACCACCAGCCTTCAAATCTCCTCGCAGGTTAACGACAACTTGCCACATACAACTTTATCTCCATTTTCTAGATCTAAATACTGTCACACTGCATATCGTCATCAGATGTCATCTTTCTACTGTGTTAGTTTACATCTTGGCAGTAGAGAATTATATCAGTTCAGATTATTACTCATCTGTTTTTATGCTATCCCTCGTAAGGAAGCATAAACTAGAGACACAGAGCTGGCCAGTGCTCCATCCAAAGACCTGCAATTGTTGTGCAATGATCCTCAACCTAAAACTGATTGGGATAAGTCCTGAATCGTGAAGACATAAGGACTGGTTACTTCCACAAGCCACATTACGCATAAATAACCAAGGACAACATGAGGATGAAATAGTAAATGAAACGTAAGAAGGGAACCTTGATGAAGAGTGGTTTGGTGTAGTTCTTTGAGGTTCTGCAGGCAGGAGTAGCAAAGTGAAAGCAATGGGAACAAAGTTAGGCCAGCATAGACACAGAGCCCCTTGGCTGACAACACACTGGTATCTGGTCAAAGCAGAACAGCCTGCAGGTACTGCTTGAAACACACACACACATACACACACACTACATACATAGACATGTACAAAAACTCTGTCATATTTTTAAATACTAATATGATTTCCGTACTTTCTCCTTCCACTTTGTTGTTTAAGCAAGTTGGATGCATCATTTGGATATGTGATTTATTTATTTTTATTTTCTTAAAAAAAAAAAAATGTACAGCAACATTAGGTGCACACAATGCATGCATAAAAAAAACCAAACTGTTTTTTATCATTCGTACATTTTTTTTTCATTTTAACTGTACACTTTTTCTTCTCACATAATATAAATTTAAGCTCAAGGGCGTTATTGTTGTTTTCGATCACATGTGGATATTCAGGAATGTCTTAGACGATTCATGCAAATATCAGACCAACAATGGAGTCTTATGTGATGGTTGTTGTACTAAAAGATCATCTGTGCTCCAGATCTGTGGTAAGTGAAATCCCGTTGAGTTTTTTATTTTTATTTTAGCTGTAATTAGAATTTGTTGGTGTTTGCTTTCACTATACTTTAAAGGTAAGCTTGTGCGTACATTGATATATTTGTGGTGGCCCGTCCATGCAAGTCAAGACTGATATTGGCCATCCATGGGCCGGTGTGATGAGAGGACCAGTTACTTTAAATCACCCAGTCTGTGATACTCAGAGGCTTCTCACTCCCCCACTTGTGATTTGTTCAGTGACTACATTATGTTCCACTAGCTCTCTTAGCATACTTCGTCCATTAAATAAACAACACCAGTCAGCTATAACCTCAAAGACATCTTATTCTATGGGAAACAAGTGGTCTCATCTATTTGCCAGCTAATGAATTAGCAATGAATTATAGTGCTGATAACTTGCCAACCCCTCACTTCACTCCCAGGCCAGCCTCTGGTCCAAATACAATAACTTCTGGCTCAAAATGTAAATATGTTGAAGGACAAAATTTTGAACCTGAGGCTAAAAATGGCAGATGAAAAACAAATGCGTGATGTCTCTGTTCCTGCAAAAAAAAAAACTGGGAAGATGCCATCTATTCAATTTTAATAGACCTAATATTACTAAAAGTTATTCACATACTGCTCCAAGGTCAATACTAGAGGTCACATGTGTTAAGATAGTTTTTTTTTTTTTTTTGATAATCTTATTTTTCAAGTGTGTTACACCAATGTGACATACAACAAGGTAATCCCCTTGTACACAACTGTTACAAAGTAGACAACCTTAACAAAACAACAACAAAAGGGTTAAGATAATTTGACATTTCTACTGCTACTTCTAGCACTGCAGTGATCGGACCCTGTACATCACTGCCATAGTCAATTCAGATAAGATTAAATGCACAATGCTCCTGTAAAGAATACATAACACCTCATCTTCTTGTTCTTTCTTATTCAGTGATGACAGCAGTGATGTTTCTGTTATGAACTATATTTACTTTCTTAAAGGTGAAGTATCCAACTGCAACTCTGCTCATTATTGTCACATTTTCACAATGAATCCAAATTGCATCCAAGACAGTCGCACAAAATAAACCACCCTGTGTTACACAATCATATGACAGACCTCTGATACCACATCACTTCTCTGCTGCTGAAAAATAAACAGACTTATACCACATCAGATAGCTCAATGCAAATGTCACATTCCCTGATACTGGCTCACCAAGTCCAGTACCGGTACACCAAGGGAGGCGGTCTTCAAACAGACCCTGCTGGGCGCTGATGAAAGTGTCACCTCCATGGCACAAGCTGCAACTTTCATTTGTTTAGCAAGAGCGCTGACAGATCTATCAGTCATAAATATCCTGGAGAGAGTGATAGAGGAGGGAGGAGGGGAGGAAATATGAGGGAATAACAGGAGGGGGGGTTGAGACCTCCAGACATTTATAGTAGGTGTGTGTGTGTATTTTCCACTTCATTAAAACAAGATCCGGATTCAGGTATCTGCTTGTCAGTGCCTGAACCCGTCAGTGTACCTCCGGTAGCTGTCATTCAGACATTGCCTTAAGAATAACACACCCACCCTCACTCATCATGATTGCCATACAAGATTCATTGATACAAATACATGGGAAAAAGCCTACACACTCAAACACACACACACACACACACACACACACACACACACACACACACACACACACACACACACACACACACACATGCAGAAACACACAAAAACAAACATATGTCCCCCATCCTTTCACTACCAACTCCACAGAGCAGAGTGCCACAGTTTCAAGCGTAGCGTGGAACTGAAGCATGCATTAATCATTGTTCGTCTCGGGAGCAACGTATTAATCAATGATATAAACACGAAAACATTCTTTAGTGCTAATCATCAACACTGTGTTTGATCTATCCCCAAGCTTTAATCTTGTCTTATGTGGACAGAACCGCGCCTGTCGAGCACAAGAAGCATTGTTGTAGGTGCATCACAGCACTCTTAGCTGTGGACAAGTTTACACTGATTGTTTCATGTATCTGGGCCTGGGCTCCTGATGCCTGCAATGCTTTTGAACCTGGCCTTTTGTGTCCTCCAACAGAGCTTTTGTTCTAGATGAAACAGACTATGTATGGTCAGCATAGAGCCATGTAAGCTCCAGCGCATGTACACACATACACACCCACTCACACAGGCACTCATGCAAACACATATACTGTCAGCAAGTTGGCAAGTAGGGCCATACTTGTGTACAACAACATGTAAACCCATGCTCACACATATTTATGGAGTGTGTGATTCTGTGTGGCATGAAAGGGGGATCTGTTGTTTTTTTTTTTTCTTTGTGCAATGCAACATCCTACAAGAGCAATCTCAATTACAAGAGAGACTTCAGAATTAAAGTTTTATCTTACTGAAACACCACGGCCTCTTCCAGGCACATCAGAGCATTGCTGTTTTCTTTTTAACAACACCACCATGTTTGCTCTCTCAGGAATTAAGTTTACTTTTATCTAAAAAGAAATTTAAAGTAGGGAGGAACTTTGTGAATATATATACACAGTCCTCCGCACAAACAACCAGGCTTATGTATAATGTTGATACACACATTCTCTGATTGGGTAATAAAAAAGAAATCTAAATTCCATTTGGAATTTCAGATACTTTGCAGGGTTTCTCGTCTAACTTCAAACAAGTGCACTGGTTGACTGAGTTTGAGTTTATATATGCAAAAGGTAGATGCATGCAAACAATATATGAAAACAAGTTAGAGTGAGAGAAAAAGTAATGTGTATTTTTGTATTTTTCATAGAGGACTTCAGGATATAGATCTCCAATGTTGTTGCTAGGTATGCGTCATGTGACTCTGACGCATAAAAATCCAGCTGTCCCGTGGGCTACTGTGCAGATGACATCTGCACATATGTTAAAGCCAGCTTCCATTTTGCCAGAAAGAAATTTTTAATGTCAAGTACATTTTTGAACGGACCAGAATATACTTGTCTGTTAGGTATATTTTAATGCTGCATTTTCTGAAAGGACAAACATTTTAATAGAAACCCATTAAATTTCCCAGGGACCCACTCAAATCACTACATGTGGTTAGCGGGGACTCACTACATTAAAAGCTATCAACATCACTGCAGCTCTTAAATTTGACAATTTCAGGTCTGAAGGAGAAAGTCCTGTCCTAATATATCAAGAAAAAAGGTATCAGTTTCCTTTGACATGTATGTGTGTTTCTGCTGAACACAAGGCTGCACTCACACACAGAGGGTACATGCAAAAGTATATACAGTATGTACACACACATACACACAAAGAAATGCAGTTTTCAGTTTTTTTCTCATAGTTCTTTATAGTTGTACTCTCCTTTAAATTATGGCAAAGTTATTCATTATGCATTTTATTGAATATTATTAAAATCAACACTTTATGTGTATGTTCTGAAGAAAATGTTACTGTACTGCTTCTGCAACATAAATGTCACTTTTTCTTTTATTCTCGATCTGGAATCACTGAAACAAAATCTCAACTGAGACTTAACACACAGTAACACAATGAGCACGCTGGATGCCCTAAAAACTGTGTTTCTTAAAAGCTGTGTGCGACGGCGACAATGCAAGCCTTTGGTTGCTTTCTCCACTGATGTGGAAGATTCTTGGTCGCACTTGCTGTGACGGCAATGTAACAAAAGCTAATACCAGAAATCTTTTGTGCCTGGTCGTGTTCAGAATAAAGGGAAAAAATGGGGACAGCAAGATTTTTCTCCTCAAATACTAGGGGTGCTGCATGAAAAAGTAAATGAGCATCCTCATTTCGGGGTGCCTTAATTTTTCAACAGACGTGATGAAGTTGGTTTCTGACTGATGTTTCCTGAAAGTGGCAACACGTGTCCCTCTTACCCGGCTGCTGCAGTCCTCTCGTCTACAGATGTGTCGCTTGATGTACCCATCGAATGGCACACTGCCACTTAATAAAATATCACTCTTGCTTTGACAGGGAAGCCTTAATTGAGTCCCTTGTCAGTTTTATCAAACTGTGTGTTATCGTCATTTGAAACTTTTTTTCTCTCTCTTTCCCTCTCAGTCTCTCTCTTGCTCTTACGGAATATGCAAGCAGTTGAATCATCTGTAACCAAGAGAGAAGGGGGAAGTTAAGAAAAAGAAAAAAGTGAAAGAGAACAACCCTAAGAACGAAAGAAAAATAAAGAACATGAGTTAAAGTGAGAGAAAGCCAGATATAGAGAGAGGGGAAGAACTAGCCAAGAGAGACATTGCGGAGAAGAAGCCTTCAGAGGCTGTCTTGTTAAAGGATTCATAATTCAGGTTCATGATTTTAATTTCCCTCTGTTCTTATCAAAGGCCGGTGGAGCAGCAGGGGGAAGGCTGGTAGTTAGCTGGATAACTGCATATGAGATGAGCTTGCTGCGTTCTGTCACAATGCCTGGACGACAAAATAAGGATGAAAATGTGTCGGAAAAAAAGAAGAGAGTATTCCGCACTGAAAGTGATTTCCTCTTTCAACCAGCAAAAACCCACATTTGTGTTGTTTACCAAAAAAAGTTAACATCGTCTTCTGTTTCCCTTAGATGAGAGAAGCAATTCCTCTCTCCCTTAAAGTACATTCAGTCACACACACAGAAATACAATCTGCTTTCTTGAAGCCCCGTGAAAATACTGCAGGTGAATAATGAATCCTGACCGTGTTTGGATGAAGTCTTTTGATCTGATAATTTTCTGTAATAAAAAATGCTGTTCTATCAAAGTGTATGTGTTTATTGCATGTACGAACACTGTCACACAATAATACTGTTACTGGGAGAATCTTTTAGGTCAGTCGTCAGCTTAAAGATAACTATAAGAATCACTTTACGCCAGTTTGATGGAGAGGACTTCAGACTTGTGTATGTTGCACAAACCTGTGGGCTTTTCTGAGATTCAAGCTCCTACCACTCCACCGACGTTGAAGGCACATAACACTGTACACTATTGACAGTTTAATGATATCTATTTCTTCATTTTATTTCCCCCCACTTCCTCATCTTCATATTTCCCGCTCTTGTTTTTCATGTCTCTCCTTTATCTCTATATCTTTGACTTTGGTGCTTATAGGTTCTCAGCAGTGCCACTGTACTTCTCAGTCAGCTATTTGATCATTAATTTATCAAAGTACTAGTAGTTTGTTTGACAGCTGCAGGTGCTTTCATCTGACCAGTGCTAGGCATTGCTGAATGAACAAGATAACCCAGACCTAACTTTATATGTTGAGTAAGCAGGTGAGCCGTGGAGTGGAATAAGAAGGTATTTGGAGAAGGAGCAAGTAAGTGGGCAACTTGGACAAGTAAGTGACTTTAAACCAAGTCATTCATCGTGTCAATTATACTGGCTTTCATACAGAGTAAAGGACAGTCCAGCAAGTGCTTGTCCCCCACTGACTTCCTGCTGGACCTGCTCAGATCCCAAATGTCAGTGGTTCAGTTGGATGAAGTGATCTACTGCTGGAGCATTTACACTTCAGGAAATCCTTGAACCCCGACCAGCTGAGGTAGCTTACCACTATCATTTACAAGAGGTATCATTCATCATCTGTCAGTCTCAACAAAGAGCTCCATGTTAGCAATGTCTCCTTGCACTCTCCTTCCTTCGACATCAGACTTTGCAAAAGCTCATGATCAGTCCAATGGTGAGATGGAGTTCTTCATGACCGTCAAACAATGCATAACATGCATAGGACTGATTGAGCTTGTCATAACTCCCTCCCTGCTCTCTATGAATGCTGTCCATTGCCAAACTGTTGCATTGGGCAATAGATGTTCATTGGAACACCTTACGTTTGGCAACTTCATGTCCATGAGATGGAGCGGGAACATTGGACATGGTTGGAATCTGCAGCTCTTGGATTGGGATGGTGGAGGAGCTCTTGGGCTAGTTCTACGGATGGTGACAAGGGACTCGCTACACCTCCACTATGCCTTTCAGGGCGGTCTTGTGGTACGATTAAACTAGAATGACTATGTATCCAGTCACCCATCCATGTTCTGTCTGCTTTCCTACCTTCCTATTTGCGGGTGCAAATTCTCCCTATGACCTGAAGTTTTTAAAGATTAGCGATTAGCGTTGAGTTTCATTGTTGTCCATCTAATGAATGAAAGTAAATAAATCAGTGTTTATTATCAGGAAGATGCCTCATTGACTTTGTATGAACATGTCAATTAAAGTAGAACCACCATTGACCTTTCTGATAGTATTTCTTTGCCCTCTTTGCCTTCCTTTCTCTGCATTGGTACCGCTAGTATTTTATGCTCTTATCTTACCCATAATTGTATTTTTAAGTATCTTTTTCACTCAGGCATGAATAAAATTGTTTATAAAAAAGTTTGTATACATATAGTGTCTACTGGATGCTCTGAGGGACCTTGGTAGCAAAGGCTCTCACAGGATGTTGCCTATTCTGTGAGGACGTTCTTCACCTTTCTTCTTCTCCAGTGACAATGCTGCCAGATTCTGTACTGATAATACTTGGTCAGCATTCAACATGACGTGGACCAGCAGATATCACTATACAGTACATTGGCGTTGAACAATTATATGACACTATAAATGTTCTCTCTTTTATTCTTCCCCAGTAAAGCTGTAGTTCTCCTGTGTTTTCTCTCTTTCTAGACCCTTTCTTTCTTTTCCCTCCCTCTATCCTCTGCATAAAGGTCTGCTGGGGCATTTTTGAGACAGAAGCTTCCTGGACTATTTTGGTATCAAAGCTTTGAGGCAGCAAGAGGCATGCTCTCTGAAGTTGACATGTAAGGAGAGGAGGGCCTTCTTTTCTTGCTGGTTTGTAGGGGGCAATGGGAGGGAGTGGGTTTGGGGGGGGGCACTCAGTATCCCTGCCAGGAGCGATCTCTTCCGGGGATATGAGCCTCAAACGCTCCCCTTCAAGCCCAGATCCTTCCGTGCCGTTGGGGAGGCTTACATTTCATATGTTTGGTGCCCTGTTGACTGGATGTATGGATGCATGGTGTTTGGAGTGTTCGGATGAGAGTACATGCATACATTTGTTTGTTTGTTTGTGTTTATATTAGTATGGAGAACAGCAGTGATGGTGTGGTGGAGTTTTATAACACAACACAACACAACTGTTTCTTGCATTTGACATTTTTGACTGACAGAGTTTCATAAAGGAGCTTCTTACATTGGTTGGCAAACAGTAGCAAGATCATATATCATATATTTTGTTCTTTTCTCTGCCATATGCTTTTTTTTTTTTTTTTTTTCAATTGTGCCAATGGAACAAACAGCTTTCATTAAATTAGCTTAGTGGATGATGGCGTGGATGGAGTGCATTGGGTTTAGCTAGCTAGCTATGTTTTTGTCTCGATTTGTGCTCCTGAACTACTTATCAGATTATTATATTAAATTCAACACTAAATGTTCAATTCATAATCTCTACATGTATGCAAACACTAATAAAATGAGCATTATATCTATTATGGGTCAGTTAGGCTGTATTTTGGTCTCTTAGATTTTGAATACATTTTGCTCATATATATGGAACACTATGTAAAATAGATGCAATATTTTCATTGAAAATAAATTGTATCTGCAGCCTTTTCTGCTTGTGTATTTAACCATCTCCAGCCGTGTGTGTTGGACTGTTGTCCAGAAGACCCTCTCTTCCTTTTCTCTCCATGGCTGAGGAAGTCCAGCTTACAGAGGATCTGACTGTGAAATCCGTCTGACCTGGCTAGTCTCTCTACCAACACACTGCTCCCTGATTCATCTGCTGCCAACCCCTTCAAGTTATTCATCTGGAAGAAATATGCATTCATCATTGTATTTTTAATCACACCAAATAGATAGACAAAGAGAATGCCTTGGGGAGAGGGGGAGCAATCTGCAATTCCCAGAGCTCAGATGGTATTCCTGCCCTGCATCGCCAAACATTCCCCAAATTGACTCTGAATGAATTTATTTTTAATGTGTGTAAGATGCTCTACCACAGAGAATAGAGATGGTGTGTACATGACTTTGTGTTCTTGTCAGTCTGCAGTGTAGTAGCATGTATCTGTGTGCTTGCCATTTTAAGTGTTTGTATGTGCATGCATCACTAATGCAATTGCACACTGTGTACACCTTTAAATGGCTTCGTGTCTGGTGGCATTTCTGTTTTTGTGTTTGTGTTTACTTGCAGCTTTTATTTTTGTTAACACAATAATTCATGATCAGGACCATTTTTAAACCATACATTATGAAACTGCATTGTTTCATATTTGTCTTTATTGCTTAATCACGTTTTGACCCTCCTCCTTCCAGTCAAAGGCGAGTATTGTAGTGAAGCTGTTCGGCCTAGCCAGCCCCAAACAAATGAGCGAGCTCATTCCTTCATTCTTCATTCCATTGTATTCATTAATAAATTAATTTATCGGCTCGTTTTGGTTCCAGCCTAATTGAGTCCCATTGCAGCCTTCTAAGTAGGACACGTATGGATCCGACAAATGGAATGGTATCCGGCCTTCAGTCCTTTGGGCTATGCCTTGGCCCTGTACCCTGGATCTGCTGTGGGTGTGTGTAGCTTTGTGTGTGTGTGTGTGTGTGTTTGAGTGTGGAGAGATCTGATGCCTCTTTCATCTGCTTTGAGCTATCTGTTGATTATCTCAGTATTCTGTTTTAGCTGGGACCCGCTGAAAGGTGGGGGTAGCTCTAGGAAGATAGGAAGACAGAGAAAAGAGCAGAGCGAGGAAGGGGGCTTCCTGTTAGCCCATCAGAAATGAGCCCCCTCAGTGTTGTGTCGCATACACACACACACACACAAGTTTGTGCACCAGTGCGCACACACACACACACACACACACACACACACACACACACACACACACACACACACACACACCGCAAACTGATGTGGGCTCACAGAAGAGGGAGGGTCCTCTATAGCTTAATGCCATTACATTAAATTTTAAATAATGTTATGCAAATCAGAAATGACAGGAGATTATCTCCTTGGGACCTTGAAAGGGATTCGTCAGTTCTTATTCCAATAGCCCTGGAAAATAGCCCAGACGTCCTGAGTGGAGAAATATGGCAGGGCGTGACGGAGCCTGCCGCTGCTGAAAAAGGAGACCGTGAGAAAAGGCCCCAAGTGTTGGCTATTAAAATCAATTTACCCAGGAAGTCAATGAAGAGAAATCCCTTAGTGAAGGCACCTCCCAGGACAGCTCAGGGGTCCTGGAAGAGGAGCACAGGCGGGGATAGAGGATGCGATCGCCGCATGCCAAGGTGAAAGTAACACACGCCAGAGGAAGGAGGAGGAGATAGGGGGAGAAAGGGAGGGTGAAGACTGTCTTTCATGTTCTCCTCTTGTGCCTGTTTTATCTCGACAGCCCTGCTGTATGTGCAAGATAGTTTTTAAAGAGCCTGGCCTTGTGTAGATGCTTCCTGCCTGCAACCTTCACACGGTGATGGAGAAGTTCTTTGTTGTAGGAGTTTGAAGTGGAGGAGAAACAATGAGTTAACAGTGCTGTTAGAGAGCGGTGGAGGTCCGGTGGTTTGTTGTCCTTTTACAAAGTGCCAGTACATACTGACAGACTGTATGCACATCATGTTGGGTGATGTAGAGGGGCACAGAGCTCATCACATGACTCCTTCATTGTCCTCCACTACCGGCAACATCTCCCTCCCTCCCTTTTTTTTCACTTTCACTGCAGGCCAGGAGTGCAGCAGCCGTGCTTGCACAACAACCCATCTCAATATTGTGTTAGCGACAGAGCCATCCATTACTGAGAAAACAAAGTCTTGTCTGTCTCCAGCGCTTTGGGCCAACAATTAAAGACATCACGCCAGCACAGGGGCACAGAAGGGGGGGTGGACCAGACCTTATCAGTCTTTCCATCAAATATTGATGAACCTAATTGAGGTTCTTAGGCACTACAAAGCTTCCTGAAGAGTGTATATGTTTTTTATGGCAAAGTACAGTTCTGGTCTGGCGGAGCAGACAGCGAGAAGAGTGCAGTCTTGTGTGTAAATTGCATGTTATGTAGTCTAACTGCAGGCAATTGCATGTTATTGAGATGGAAGATGAGGCAGAAACTTGTACCAATGAAATTCTTCTTCTGCGGATGGAAAGTATGTCAGCACCAAGTTATTGTACCAGACACTTCATAATGTTATATCTCAAAGAGAAATGTATGAGGAGCATTTGAAATTATGATCATGTCATGATATTTTCATTCTTTTTAGATTTGAATATTTTTCTCTATTCTGTTAGAAAACAGGAATAGCATGGGCTCCTTCATGGTGTGCATGTTTTCCTCTCTCTCTCTCTGTAATATAAAACTTTACTGCTGCAGTTCTTATCCCTCTCTGTCTCTTGGTGCTGGTCCCTGGTGAAACCAGCCTGGGAATGGCAGCTTTAATTTGCAGAAAAACAAGTTGAGAATATTGATTTTAAAAAGTGCTCTCTTCTCCCCTTGGAAAAAAAGAAGAAAAAAAACTGTCTGCTATGTGAAAACCTGTAGCCTTCAATTAAGTGGGGCTTGTAGGTGTGTGTGTTTTCATTTGGGCACGGTGTTCACTTGAAATGACACATTAAAGGCTGTGTTTTACTTCAATCAGACTGAGAAAATATACACACAGACCTAAGTGTCTCTTGAAGGGCTCCAATGTTGGCACACACACACCCGGCACCATACAGCACCAGACAGATGGGCGGTATTTATCTTAGAATAAGAACTGTGTTCTCCTACTCCAAGATGGGAAAACACTGCCTTTCCCACTTCTGAAGATGACACGTGTCCTGGAACTCATGTCAGATGATGTTCACAGGTCTCAAGTCTCGCTTCCTTTCCACAAGTCTTTTTGTAGAGCCCAATAATCTCATCCAGCCTTTTTTTCCCCTTGTACAAAGCAGAAACCAGCTCTCTGCTCTTTGGCTCTATCCCCATGCTGGACTATTGAACAACTCTTTTTATTTTCACACACATTAAACCTACAGCAGTGTATTTGATCATATTTGTTGAATAGTTGGTCCCTGTGGAAAGGCTTATCCCCTTTTTAATGTAAGGCCTATTTGGGGTTCTGATCTGGTGCTTAGGGCCAGGCAGAGTTGGGTATCAATGCAGGGACTAACTGGAGCTAGTGGTTGTAACACGCCATCCCAACGGCTTTGGAAGTCATTCTGCTAATACAGACATGACTAAAGCTCCCTATCATCCCCCACAGAATGACACGGCATGGCTCCAAGACTTAACTCTTACAAAGAGCTTAAATATCTTAGATGTGTAATGCATAATGGAGGTGTGTTCTGTACTTTGGGGCGCAGGGTATTCCCATTGCTATTCTAGTCTGTACTACAATAGCATGCTTCTTGTTCACAGCATTGTCAACAGTGAGAAGTGCATGAGGATACCTGAATAATGAAAGGATGAAGGCCCGGTGATCACAAAGAGATACAGTGTATAATCAGGGCTGCTCATATCCTGTCACTTTGCTAGAAAGACGATTATGACGTATATGAAATAAATAATGTTGATGGTGAAAGCCCTCCTCTGTTGGGTAACATGGGAACAAATGCTTCCTCTTCCTTTGTTTCTCTTTTTGTCTCTGCCACTGTCCCTGCGTGTGTGTGTATGCGCCATGTGTTCCTCTATGTTTGCATACACTGTGTGCTCGAGTTTGCTGAAAAGGGGGTTGGAAGCTCCCCTAGTGGCTCCTCCAGAGAATTACCTCAGAGAGTACTGCTCTGCTCAGCAGCAAACAAACTAATGGCACAGAAAATAGCAAACACATTACTTTTTTTGTTTCCATATCAGCAGTCCAACTGTGTACCTTCTATTTTTGTTTGCTTACATATAGAGGGGAAGGCTTGTTTGTGAAACACAGTGTAAGCTCAAAATGAGTGTAGGTATTTAGTGTTTGCAATTCAAGTACAATGTTCTCATCAACTACTACTAAATAAAATAAAAGTGTTAAGGGAGGGTTGTTTATTTTCATATACATGATTTTCAACTTGCAAGATGGTAATTTTTTCACCCTCACAGCCACAGTGAATCAGCTGGAAACAGTCTGGTTTGTACGAAGAAAAGTAGGCTGTGGGATAGAGCAATAGAGAGGATAACATAATATGAGATACTCTTTTAAAAAATTGTACTATATATATATATATATATATATATATATATATATATATATATATATATATAAAACATTTTATCATGCCTTGACAACTGGTTTAATTCATGCAATGATTTTAGCATACAAAAAAATGCAGCATTTCCATACAGCAGTTTCCAATCTATCAATCAATAAATACAATTTAAAAAGGTACTACAAATAAATACTTACCTATATAAAAATATAAATATAAATATGTGCATTCGTTGCTTTAAGTAAGTAAGTAATTGACGGTTATGTGCAGTGCGCTGTCAGCAAAAGTGTTTGGATGTTTCTATGCATGTGTTGTACATGTAAAAAGAGCTTCCTGTTAAACACAATGTTGCCCATCGTTCACAGTCCACTTCCTGCCTCTATGAGCTCAAAGAAGTGAACGGACAGGAAAACACTGATATCATTTTGACGTCTTGTTATCGAAACTTCACTCTTCGTTTTGATCTTTAAGTGGTGTTAACATCAAATGTATGTGCGTGTGTGTGTGTGTCTGTGTGTGTGTGTGTGTGTGTGTGTGTGTGTGTGTGTGTGTGTGTGTGTGTGCGTGTGTGTGTGTGTGTGTGTGTGTGTGAGAGAAAAAGGGAGCAGCAGGGTAGGTGGTGTCCTGATGTTTGTTCTAAATTGATTACCTGCTTCCCATTTTTTTCATCATCTTGTTCTTCCTTTGTGAATGTGCTGTGCTGCTTGCTGACTGATTCTATCAGGAAGCGGTCAGCAGCACAGGATATTTGAATTTCATTGGATTTAAAGAGCATTGGGAGGAGGTGCGCACATTAGCGCCTCAATACAATCGCATTTGTCAGCATGATCCTTTTTAAGTGCATTTCAATTAAACTGTGATTCTTTGATTTTATTATGACCTGGCCTTGCCGGCGAAATGCTCACTGCTGGTTGAACAAGGCTCCGTCTAATGTACACAATTTAATTTCCTTAATTGAGCTAACATGCTTTTCATATCCTAATTCCTGGAATAATCTTTGATTCCTGTATCTGCTGCGGCAGGCTTTTAATGAAAGAGGGCAGCCCAAAAACATCTGTTAGACCCATGATTAAATCATCCGCATAACATCTGCATTTATGAGGGTGTTAGCATGCTGCCTGGCCCTTTCTCTATTCTGGGCAATTATCCTGTGTGACTGTAGCGATACAAGATATTAATATAGATGTGTTCGGTGGTTACTCCCAGTTCTTCACACTGATGTCTGTCATCTGGCTTTGTTTCCACACAGAACTCTTGCTATTGATACAATGCACCAGAAGTCTCCTTTAAACAAAAAAAAGGTTGGGGGGGGGGTACTTTGTTCTTTGTCTGAGCTGTGTGCATAAGCTATTTGTGTAGACTCCTCTTCTGAAAGGTGGGAGGCATGTTTAGCAAATCCTGTTTCCTCTTTGGCAAGTGGTGAGGTAATTGATTAAGCTGTTAAATACGCACACACAGGCGTGTACACTCGCACACACGCCGAGCTCATGCATCCTTGATAGCAGTAACACATGGATGTGTTACAGAGTGTTTCCATACCTGCTGGCTTCACACAGTGTCGCTGGAGTACCGGCGGAGAGCCTTCAGGCCCACTGCAGTGTGAAACAGAGTCCCTCTTCCTTCTGTCCATTCCTTGCCAATCCTTTTCTCACCATTTTATATCAATCTCACTTTTGTCCAGAATCACATGAAATGTGGTATCAGTTAAAAGCTATCACTCTCCTGAACCCCACCTATCACTTCTTACTCCCTGTCCATCTTTCCTCTATCCCCTCCCCTGTTTGCCTGGTGGTGTGGTCATCTGTACATTAAGAGGGGGCGAGTCACCTGCTGTTTGGCCCCCTCCTCGTATGACACACGGTGGCACAGCATGGCTGTTGTCGCCTCTACCAACCCTGTATCAGGTGACCAGATTATCTTCCTGCCAGCTTCCATTTCCCACATTCTCATGTGCTACTCTGAAAACAGATCACACACAATCAGGATGAAACCAGCTTAAGACCGACCACTCTTCTTCCTGGGATTTCCAGTACGTGTCAGAGAAATGCTCGGGTCAGACGATGTTGACTCAGAGGTCTTGGCATTAGGTAGAGAGATTGATGGGTGAAGTTTCCAAAGTGAATAATGCTGCTTGTCCAGCATTCACCTCTCTGAGCTAAAACCATGCTGTATGGGGTGTTCGTGCGGCATGGTGGTTAGAAAGATTGTTGGGTATCTAGAAGAACATAGGTTCAGTCTCAGGCTGCAGCGACCACTGTGACCAACCTGTCCAATAGATAGATACAAAGGCATGACAAACGACTACTCACCCCATGGGAGACATATCTGCTGTCTGCTGTGATCCCTTTAAGTTTAAGTGAAAAAGCAAAGTTTTCAAGCAAAACTTTACTGCTGTTCTCTTTCATTGGCTTTAGGGTTGAAAGAGGTAAATTAGATGATTGAAGAGCATAGAGTATTGGAACCGGCTCAGGATGCACTGAACCAATATGGATATCTATCCAATAATATGTCAGATAACCTTATTGTTGAAGATAATTGGGACATTTTTGGATCTGATTGTTCCCTTGTGACATAAGTCATAAAAACCTCTGTTTTATAGTGTTAGAGATTATCTTTAAAGATTTTAAAGTACTGTGATGTACTGCATGTTAACAGTGATTTCACCTCCCCTGATCTTGTCAGAGGGACCTCATGGCTGCACTGATTTGAAATCAGGAATAGCATGTTTATGTAACCGGTCTGATGTCCCTGCGTTGTGTTCTGATATTAATGGCAATTCAGGAAACAGTAGGTGGGTTCTTACACTTTACTGGCAGTTCTGCGACAAAAGACAGCAACAGTGAGTCCCCTGAGCTTTGGGTGTGTCATGGGTCTCCCCTCTGACCAAGCCAAAATCAGCTCTGACCAGAGCGCTTACTGCACGTATGTTCCTACGTCATCACACCCACACACACACAGACTCTAGGATACGCAGGTAGGAGGAAAAGGGAACCAAAATACAAAAAATAAGAAAATGCATGTTTTGCTGAAATTTATATGGCTCAACCACAACAATCTGTTACATTTAGTATTTACGATCAGATATCCTGATGTGTGGGGTGGACCCTGATGACATCTAAGCACACGATCATGTATTTTGGAATAAAAAGTTAACCAATCAGGATGCAAGATGAGAGATGGAACCACAATAAACAGTGATTGTGATTCTAGTAACTGTGAAACATAAAGTTAGACGGACTTCAGAAATGGAGAACTAACTTGTTGATTTGTGGCAGCAATGCAAGTTATATGTGTTCTGTAAAGCCTACCACAATCAAACTGACAAGGAGAGAAGTAGGACAGAAATCCCTTTCTCATTGGATACATCAGGTAGTGAAACATCAAGCAAAATATGGTTTGACGATCATCATAGCTTCAAAGTCACATTTTACAAACTTTTGTGAGACTTCCAGCTTTCACAGTTCTTGCTGTTATCTGTTGATGTGTAGAGAGCAATGGCCATACCATTGCTCTCCACACAACATAGAAACAAATCATTTACATTAACCATTATTGATCTCCATGTGTGAGGTCTGCACACCTGTATCCTAACCATAGACTGTATAAATAATGGACGTAGTATCAGTGACGTCAGTCATGTGTTGCTGAGCGCTGTTTTGAAGCCAATCGTTGACGGGAGCCATATTGGAAATGTTGAACTAAACCTAACTTCTGTCGAGGTAAAGAGGCGGGTTTGAGCCTCCTCGCCAACAGCTACAGTGTTCCTGCCTGTCAGCCAAGTCAGTCATGTCCTTAAATGGGCAAAACTTGTAATCTTAATATCTTCTGAATTCACTCCCTGTACAGTTTGTGCTGATAGAGGAAATAGCTCCTCAGAGAAAAGCCGCTTTTGAACCAGGCTGTAAACATGTTTATTATTGCTGCAAAGATCGTCTTTTTGAATTGGTGTGTATTTGGTTTCCAGTGTTTCTGCAGCCAGCCTCAAGCAGATGCTCAATGAATTGCAGTTTATAACATTTTCACATGGGCTTCACATTTTGAGACTGGAGGTTGCCGCTTGATCCCAACTTAAATTGACATCATAATGTGATTTCTTTGTGCATATTTTCTTTTTGACTGTCTGAAAAAAGCTTTTGATTAAAATCCACTTCATGACTTCTAAAGGTCAATAGGTCAACAAACACGACTGAGGTTTTCTCAGTGAAGCCTGATGTTTTCTTTCTATTTATTTGTGTCGCAGCAATGTCATGACATTCATTACAGGCCTCTGTGGTTGTGGACAGATGAGTGTCTTCTGAGCATAGCCACACCCAGGGATAAGACTAATTGCTGCTGTTCTGCCATTGTCTTTAAAGTCCCATTTTGTGGCTGCTGTGCTAACTGGTGCAGCAACAAGGGACACATGATGCACCCTGGCTGTGCCCTTCATGTGGTGGGCCGTAGTTTTGTTTCTGATTATGGAACATGATTTTGTTTTTTTCCCTCTCTCATCTTGTGTTTTTGTCGCTGTCTGTCTTTGTGCATGGTCTGCTTTAACTGCTGGGGTTTGGCTCTCCATGGGCGGTGCTCTGTCCCAAGCGTTGCATGGAGGGCCGTCTCTGCCTCACTGGTGCCCACATTAGGGTAAGAAAAAAAGAAAACTTTTCCTAACCGCTGAACCCACCCAGAACCTTTCTTCCTCTGACTCCTTTTCCCCTTAGTGACTGACTTTTATTCGGAAAGCTTGCAGCCAAATAACAGTTTTAAGGGTCGAGCTTGACACTCAAGTGTAAGAATAGTTCAGGAATATCACCTCAAGGTACGATGCCTGATGTTTTTAAACAACAATATATCTTTCAGAGGAATTCTCATTAAAACATGTTTGGCTCTTTGTGGTTAGTGTTGCGAAAGAGGAATTATCTGCTCTGTCTGGCTGTCTTTGATGGCACATATTCCCCAAGGAGCCAGCCTGTGAGAACTTCTTGTCTAGATACTCATCACTTTAATGTGTAAAATGTTTCTGACAGATGCTCCAGTAAAAGTCCACTGCCATCAACTCACTCTCCCACTAGTGCTCTCCCAATAGACAAATCTCAGAGCCAGTTTGTGTAAAGAGAGAGCTCAAATCCTTGACCTGCCCCCTGCATGGGACCTCTCCTGGTGGAATGGAGTGTAGTAATGTGACCAGTGCACTCGTCGTAGACACAGTCAGGTCCCCTCTGTTGTGCTATTATCAGCTGAGTGTTATTACCCCTCTTTGCACAGGAAAATATGCCTTGATTTCCATCGACCCGTCCCCGAATCAATGCTTTTAAAAATCTGAGACACCTTTTACTTAAGAGCAAAAGCATGCATTTTATGTTTTGACATGGTCATATTGATTGGGGTGGCGGGGAGATGAGTGGAGCGGGAGTGTGGTGGAGGGGGTGTTGACCTCTCTCTCGTTCTTTTTCCTCTCTCTCCTCCAATCTTTGCGCTTCCCTCTTGTGCGCTCTAAGTCCCTGCCAGTGTCTGGTAACACTGCCATCCTTAATGGCTTTCCCGTGCTCCATCTACTCCCCTCCCCTCCCCACCCCGCCACCCCCTTCCACTCCTCCCCACCTCACTTCCCCGCTCAACCATCTCCCGCTTGCATCCCTTCCATTCCTCCCTCTCCTCTTCTCTTTTGAGCCCCCCCCTTGGGCTGTGCTCTTTTTTCCCCCCACTAATCAATACTCGGTGCTCCCCCCTGTCCACACCCCACGTCACTCACATTTGGCTCACTGATAAATTATGGATGGGGGCCTCTCACATCACATCTAAAATTTCTATTGTATTTGTCAATGGATGATCGATACTTCACCTCGCCTCATCTCTGGAAGCTCGCTGTGCCTCTGCGCTGTGTCCACTTTCATCCCTTGTCTCTTCTTCCGTTTTTTGTTTGTTTATGATTTCGGTTTGCTGAAAGTGCTTCTGGTGCCGGGGTCTCTGGGGCTGTAACTAACAAACACATAATCATCAAATGAATCCATCCTCCCTGCTCTCTTACCTCGCCCTCTCCCTCTGCCACTTTTGTTTCTTACCTTGCCTTTTCTCCCACTCTTTTTTTTTTCCTCCCAAAGAGGCACTAACATGTGTTGACACTGGCTTCAGACAAAACACCAGAGTTTGAAATCTGCTTCTTGATGCCAGGATGTGGATGTGCACTCACACTTGACAAAACCACATAGGCCCTCTATCTTCCATTCATATTGGCAGCATTTCTCCGCCCCCTCACCCTGAGACTTGTGAAAGCAAATCAACACTTGGGTGGATGTTAGAAGAGAAAGAGAATTTGAAGAATGAGAGGGACTATAAACAGACATACATGCCCTGTGCTGTCATTCCTGATTGGCCTTTATTTAGCTGTCAGTGTTTCCTCTTTAATGTACGTATATATACAACATGTAGACACTAGTATAGCCTCACCATGAAGAGAAAAAGAGAACCCACGCACCAATACACTTTGACACGCACTCACATACATCCACATGTCGCAGCTTTTGTTTCTCACACTTATACCCTCAACTCTCTCACTTTCTCCCTCTCACACACAGACAAACCATCCAGGGTCAGCGCTGTGCTGGGGGTGTAATTTAAGTGGCATTGGGCTTATCACAGCCCTAAGGTTCAGCTGTGATCTCTGGCCCTTAGCAGCACCTGCTCCTCACTGCAGATCTCACCTCCCACCTGCTGACGAGAAAAAACTATGCTGCCTAATAACTTCAGCAGCGGCTTCCTGCCTCCTTTTCCATGACCACTTAACCCCTGACGCGGCCTTTTAAGTGAAGGTCTGGTATGTGTCTGCCAGCTTGGGCTTGGCGGCCAAGCTGTTTTGCCATTACCTTAAGTAACATGTGATCTCATGTCAGCAGTGAGGAAAGAAACTACTTCAAAGTACTATTCTTCAGAAGAGCAGTTGGACATTTTCTAAATTTTTGCCACTAGGTAGCATCATCTTAGTTTGACAGCGTGGCTTGGGAGTTATTTCATTTTCCGGCTTTTGCTTTAACTTATTTGGGCAGCAGGGAAAGTTAAGCGTAACACTTATTCGCATGTTCTCCTTTGCAGGGAAGAGAAAAACCAATAAATTATTGTCAAATATTTATTTATACACTTATTCGAATGACATAGCCGGTTTATGGTAACTCAATGCTGGGGGAGGGGTTAAAATGGGCTATTAGGACTTGGCCTCGCAGAGTGTGATCTGCTTCCTGTCTGTCTGCACCTCTGCACCCTCTTCATCATTGACAGGGCAGCAGCCCCACCCCATGTGCTCCCAGTTGTCCATTTCTCTGGCTCTGTCATATTTTCCCTTCCAACCCAGTTTAGGTGAAAATCTGTAAGACCAACCTTCATATCCTGACTGCCATGGACATGTCTTACTGTGTTACACAAGGTGATGACCCCACTGTATAGATAGACACACGCACACACATACAAATTATCTTATGAAACTCAGTGTACACACTTTGACACACACACAGACCCGAAGCACTCACACACACACACACACAGACACACATGAAACCCTACTGACAGACAAGCCACAGAGCAGCACGGCATGCAAGGCAGGAAGAAAATCTCACCCTGAGCAGAGGTCAATGGCTTTTATCTCTAGTATGTCTGACCTTAGCATGAGTCGTATTCATCTAAAGGTCTAACAAGAATTAGATAGCTGCTGGCAAATGTTAAACTATGTTTCATTTTCAGAACTTTGAAAGTCGTTGCAGCAGATACAATCTCAAACATGGTAAAATAGGCAAGAGTGCAAGCTGAGATCGAGACCCTGTGTCTCTAATGGTCTATATTTAGTGGGTTTGAACCCCAAAAGCCTCGACAGATAACTGTTGATTTTGACCTCTTAGAAAGGCTGACATTGCTCCTTTTTAACTCCTCCTATCATCTCTCCACAAGTCTGTTTTCCACCTTGCACACACTCTCACACACTCAGACTGTTCTGCTTCCCTCTCAGACCTGAGTTCTGTGGAAAAGGTGGTGTCATCCTCCGCTCTCAGCCGTCGGTTCGGATTTGCCTCCAAGAGCAGCGAGACTTCCTGATTTGTGTGACAAACACAAATGCCTTTAAATTCCCCACAGCCCCAGCTCCTTACCAGCCTCATACCTTGTAATGCATTATTCACATCCTCTCCAGCTAACGCCCCCTCCCTCCACCCTCCTCTCTCACATCAGAAGAGGGACAGCCACACACGACTTCCCTGGCAGAAAATCCATACGGCCCTGACGTCTTTGCTTCAAGTGGGCAATTAATAGAAGCCGAAGCCAGATCTATTTCCTCTCATAATTATAGTTAAATGAGAGGATATAATAATACCATTAAATGACAATGTTAAGTTTTTCAGCAAGGTGACTATGGACGTGAATGCACATTATTGGTGGTTGTGGTGAGTCAGTAACAACCATTGTGTGGGTGATTATAAGTTGCCAAAATCAAAATAGCCTCCCAAAAACCTTTTAAAAGTTGACCTTAGGGATCCCTCTGCACTCTGACATATTCATACTGAGACATATTAGTTTTCAGTGCAATGGTAGCTGTAAACTTCTCTACCAGATGCTTGACATGCACTGTGCTTCTCATAAATGTCCACTAGGTTTATAACTACTTACATTTCAACCACCCTTCCTGCTACTTTTTCAACAACATGAAGGGCAAAACTATGAGACTGTCTTTATTTTGTCTTTCATTAGTTAACTGGTCATGTCAGTACTCGTGTTGACCAGAAAAACTTTCACCCATTTGCGTGTGGCTTCATCAAGACGGTTAATTCTTTAATGTCATCTTTGTATCGTGCCAACACGCAAGCAAGCTAAGCACCCCATGCTGCGGCCGCCGCGGCCCTCTCAGTATAACTTGTCTTCCTGCCGACTCACTCCTGTGTGCTGACACCCGACTGCAGCTGAGCACAGGCCTGTCTGCCTCTTAATGGTGAAAAACGAGAGCTGTCATGTCGTAATCGTGTAATAACCGTGCATGGTGTCACTTTCAGCAATTAATGGAGACGCTGTGACTGGGCTGCGTAAATCCTGGCTAAGTCGGCTGCAGCAGGGTACAGCGGTGGAGGAGTCGGAGAGGCTTATGTTAGGGTGTGTTGGTTTATTTGTGCCTGCATGTGTGTCTTAAGGGGGAGAGGTAAAGATTTCCATGTGTCTGACTGTTTCTACATCTAATTGTCAAAAATAGAGGGATTAGAAGTGTGTCAGTGAATTTTAGGTGATTAGTTGCATCCTTATGTTTGATTACACATTTGTGTGGGAGTGTAGAAATATGTCAGGGGTTAAAGTAGAAAGAAAGCCAAACCATTGTGAAATCCATGGGGGTTGTAACCATTGTGATGACTTTGCAATCTTTTGTGCTGCCCTCATTGTGCCTTGTCACTCTTCACTATGTACTCTGTTGTAAATCAACAATGCCAATGAAATATATCTTTAGTGGGATGTACCAGTATTCAAAGATACTAAAGGTTGAGAAGTGTGGTATTTTTCCCTATATGTGCTTTTACTGGAGATGTTCTGAAGTTACTTTTTTCTTGTTGAAATGGAAATTTACCTGCAGATTAATCCTCCTGTTATGTTCGTTTCTTGGGGACAGCAATAATGTTCCTGGGTCAGCTTGACCCGAGGCATAATTAATGATTCAAAAGTGTCAGAACCCCAAAAAATCCCAATAAAGATTTTTTAAATCTCATTATTAACTCTATTACTAAACATTTAAATCAATATTTAGTGCATTGGTGTTCTTTAATTCTAACAGATCATAGTTCAATGAGGATAATTCACTCCTTTTTCATGAAATTTCATGTTAAAACTTTGTTATGTATTGAAAAGTGATTAGGTTGAAATATGTTACACAGTTGCAAAGAAACAATTAGTATTTGACACTTCTGACCCCTTTTAGACTCCACTTTGACTGTTGGGTCAAGTTGACCCACAAAAAGTATCTATGTAATATAAACATGCAGGGGGGTTGCAAATGTGTAAAATTAACCATTTTCTTTTTATATGTTATCCACGCTAAGTAAGCCAAGCAGAAGAACTTTCATAGCGAAAAAATAATTTTAACATTTATTTTTATTTTTTTAACTTTAAAATGGGTCAATTTGACCCGCAACATAACAGGAGGGTTAAACAAGTACTCTACAGGTAGGAGAACACTTTGAAGACAGTCAATTGAGCACAATTTGTGGGGAAATAATGTTGAATTGTTTTGCTGAGTATGGCTACGATTAGCAGAGCGATCACCACCAGCCTTCAGTCCTCCTTGCAGGTTAACATCCACTTGCCTGTGCTGATTACACATCACTCCAGTTGGATGGTTATATGCAGGTTTAACCAGACACAGCCTCTGTACAACCTAATCTCCATTTTTACGATCGCCATGCCGCAAAACAACACCACACTACAAGATGCCTTCTGTCAGCCATACTTGTTTACTTCTTGGTAGTAGAGCTTTGTAGCATCATGTCAGCAGTCCTTAACCAGAGCAACGGCAGTGACTCCACGACAGCTTAGACACAACAGATGACCAGCGTTCTGGGCCAACAATAACAAAATTATCCATTATTTGTTTACCTACTCTTAATTATTGTGTTGAAGTGCAAGGGTGGTTACATTTAATTGTTTCCTGTTGACTAAACTGCACTTCCCTAGTTTTTACCTCTGTTTTCATAGAATGGTTATTTTTAATACTTGACCTATAAATATCAGTGACTTATTTTTGTGATACAAAATAACTGTACTGATGCATGAAGTGCAAACCTGGGGACATCAAATAATTAAGTATCAAACTGTCCTTACAATAATCTTACAACAAGTGAAAAAAATAAAAGGAAGCTTATTTCTGTTAAAACTTTGGTGAGATTATGCGTTCTGGTATGCTTCCTGATAATAGACTTTTAAAAACAATTATTGAATTGCTGAGTGTGAAAAATGTTGTCTGAGATATTTGAAATGTAATCATCAAGATCCCGTGCTTTATGGGATCTGTGATGCAACTTGTAATTTAAAATGTTACTTTTGAAAGTTGTCATTTTTTTTGCCTAAATTGTCAGAAGAGGTTCTAGGGGCCAGAGTCTGAGGAAGACTGTGTGAAGGGGTTTGGTGGGGAGGGGGTTATGAATCTGCCCATAAGGCTAGTCTTTATAGAGGGCAGACAGATGAGGTGAGCAGGGCAAGCTGTCACTGAGAGCAGAGTAATGACTAGAGCAGCCTGCTGCTGCCAAACCCTCTGATTGTTTTAAATTTGTCTGGGCGTGGGCGGTCTCTGACTTTATGAGGTGTTGCGTTAGCATAGTGTGTTTGTGTGTGTGAGTGTGCAGATTTCTGTGTTTATACTTTCTGTAGATAAACCCCACCCTCTGTGAAGACATCAAGATTTGTTTTTCTTGATATATTGATTTCTTACATAATCATACAACGTATACTGGCATGTAACTTAATTAACTTAATTAACTATTAACTTAAATTAAATAGAATCTTACTGCCTTTCTGCGCATATACTCACAACCACTCAGACACACACACACGAAAACACAATCACACACACAAACACAGGTCTCAACCGCTTGTGGTTAGCTTTCAGGCTGGACAAAATTAGAAGTTACAATTTTCTTTCAGTCCTCTTGTCACTTCAGGATCTACTAGAACCTTTCACTCCCTCAGTCTGTACAATGCAAACACTTAACATGTACTAACACACACACACACACACACACACACACACACATACACACACACACACACACACACACTCACACACACACACACACACACACACACACACACACACACACACACACTCACTCACTCACTCACTCACTCACTCACACACAGACATCTGCCAAGTCTCTCTATGGCCTACATTTTACCCTTCTTGAGACTTATCACAGTTTCTCTTTCTTCCCTTGGCTCATCAGTTTACTTACAAAATAGGTTTTGTCAGCGTTATTGATGTATAATGCATCACCAGTGAGCGTATTTTCACTTTAATAATACTGAAATCTTTTTTAATATTATTTGATTTTGCATAGATCTTTGTGACAGAATGAAAGCGATATGGAGATGATCAAACAGCTGCTTGTTTCAGGTCACGTCTCCTCTGTCTATCTGTCAAAGCCACTCCGGAGAGGCTTTGGGAATGAGAGAGCACTATGACTGGAGGGAATTTCTCCAAAACAACGCCAAATCACTCACTTTTCCTGCTCCTCCCCATCCACCATAGAGATGTGTCACAATCCAACGGCTGTCACAGTATCCCAAGGCAGCTTCCAGATCCAACAACGAACTGGCGCTTCTTGTCTTGTCACCTGTTATCTTTACCATGTCTCCAAGTTCTGCGTCAGATCACTCACAGCTTTCTTAGGAAATGTGGCGTGGGAATTTTGCAAAATGGAACGTGCCCTGGCATTTATTCTGGTCTATTAAAGATGATGAACTAGAGTGGGTGGAAACAAGTTAAATAAGATAGTTCAGACATCATACCTGTCAAGTTAGAGGTTTGAAGAGTGAGTCTGATGTGAACAATTGGATGTAAACCAACTTATTGTGACGAATGAGAGAAGACACATTTATTCATTATGAAAGCAACCATATCTCCTAGAGATGGTCATTTTATTTTATTGATTTACATTAGACATTTGTGAATCCAGACATTAACCAAGTGGTGTCAGTTGGCCATTTCTAACCATGCTGAGGGTACTGTTTTGCTCATAGCCGCCTGAGAATGAAAGTGAAAACCTGAATAACACTTTAGTTGTCAAAGTAGATATTACCAGGGAGTTGCCCCAAGTAACCTTTCGTATTCAGTTATATCTATATTTATTGGTTCAAATGTGTTAAAACACATCCAATGTGGTGCCATCTTTCGCCTTTAATTCCTTTTTTAGAATGCAAAACTGTTGCAATAAAGATAAATGATAAACTCAACTCAACTCAACCTTATTTATAAAACACCTTTCATACATACAAACATGCAGCCCAAAGTGCTTCACAAAATAACAGAGACAGAAAACAACAGCAATGGTAAAATTATAAAAGGCATGATTATAAATAAAATACTGAAAAAAATAAAATCAATACAGTGAAATTTATAAAATAAGTAAGAGTGGAAAGAAATGTTAAAAATAAGGAGAGTGCTTTACATAATCTAAAATATAAAACATTATCTAAAACATAAAACACTCTGGTTTGTTTAACTAATTCCATATATGTTCTTTCATAGTTTTGATGTCTTTGGTATTCATCTACAGTGTTATAATAATTTGAATAAATACAAACCCTTGAATGAGAAGGTGTTTCCAAACTTTTAATTGGTAGTGTATATCCCACCATTAGCAGACTGACTACTGAGAGTCCTACCAGAGTTTGTTATTTTCCCCAAATGTTTTTGTTTACAGTTGAGCTGTACCTAAAACCACCTAACAACAGATACTTTAAGGCTGATTTAATGCATTTATGGTCGCTTTGTGCCAGAACAATTCCAGACAAGCTTCCTGCAGAGTAATTAAAGATAACAGGTTACCAAACACTTGGCTATTTTGATATCCAGTACACAAAAATAAGCATTCTTTTTCAATCATAGTATAAGTTTCTGATCAAAACGAAATATATGATTGCTATCTTTTTGTTTTGTGTACCTTATGCTTGACAGGTAGTTTATATTTCTTCCTTTGGATATTTTTTTTAGAACAGTTAAAATCTTGTCTCTGACACGACAACATTGAAGTTAAAGCAGTGAAAAGCCCAACAAAGTTAAAGAGGCAGGCGATAATTTTACATGATTCCAGCTCCTTGATATCATTTTATTCACTTTTAATGCAGATAATACTTCTGTGTGCACGTTTCTCAAAAATAAAGTATAAAAGCTCAAACTTGAGGTAGACCTAGATGAATTATATTGAAATTGTTGCCCAGACTCTCACCTTTTGGAGGTTAAAGAGGAGTGTAGCAAAGGTAAACCAGGGAAGAAGACATCTTCGTGACTCCCCGACGCGGCTTCCTCTTTTGGCATCCATTCTGACAGGCAGATTACATTTGCTGTTCAAAATCGTTGTAGGTACAAGCATGCAGTATGTACTTTGGATTAATAGGGAGTGATATATGTGTAAAGAGTAGTGTACTTTATAAACCCTGAGGAGTCCTGTGGTGAGTGTGAGGTGCTCAAGGTAAGGATTAGCAGAGCGCTTGTGGCAATGTGACACCTCTTACAGGTGTTCTGTAGCTGGATTTTGTGTGTGGGAGTGGTACTTTGCATGACATTTAAGCATTATAAATTACTCTAAATAGCAATAATGATGAAATAATGTGCTATTTAAATTTTTATACCACTAAAGTGTGTTTTCTTTATTTCTTTCTGGCTGAGTCTGAGCGTCTTTTACATGCGTCTGTGGCTCCCTGTAAGGCTGTCAGCATTTGTTTTCAGAGTTTTATACAATGTCACATTCCTGAAGTTGTCATATTGAGTCCACTGAGGTACACAGTAAAAAACCCACAGGCATACCAGTAAGCTTAGACATACCACAAAAATTCACCCTGAGATACGACACAGCCCCAATGTCAGAAAATAAGATGCACACTGAGTGATACGATTTTGTTTCTTTGTTTGCTTCTTCATCGTCTTTGTTTTTCTTTCTTTCCCTCTTGCTTGCTTTCCTTCTTTTTCCCACCTCCCTCTTTCAGTGTCCCTGCAGATTCCCCTGCTGTCGGCTTTCGTCACATTCCCCAATCTGTTAGCCTTCTGATACCGGGGCCAGACTTGAAAGGAAGTCTTAAGGACGAGAGCTTATACACTGTGCCAGATTTTGTTAAATAACTCGGAGATGTTGGTGCCAATTCATCAGTAATTGTCCCTTCTGGCACAGTCTGTTGAAAGTCCTGGAGAAGCCTAAGCTCAAGATCACTGCAAGTGTTAATCTTCTTATACTTAAGGTATCAGGTTTTCTTTTGATGTCGCTAAACATGTTGACTCCTATCTCAGCGCAGAAGGCAATCCAGACATAGCTATGAGCTAGATGGGGGTTTGTCTGCCTTCTTCTTCCAAGAATCTCCTGGTTTATGTGTTCCTCTGCTAGCATTAATTATGCTCCTAAAATAAAGCAACAACAAAATGAGAGGGGAGGAAAGAAAATATAAAGGAAGGGATTGATTCTCTGCTAATTGTGCTTTTCTTTGGCACAAATTGGCCGCCCCTTGTACCATGTCAAATGTCCTAATTTATTTTCATTGAGGTAAGATCCTATTTTTCAGACTAGTCTGTGTAATAGCCCAAGGTTATTTCCAAGACCTGCTTTGTCAAAGGGCTCCTTTCAAGGTCAACAGAAAAGAAGCTTTCTTAAAGCAGAAATGATTTACTGTCTAATTAATTTTCCTGTCCCCAGGGTGTGCTGCATGTTTAGGTTGCCATGACACAATCAGTGGAAGATTTCACAAATCCATGTAGCGGAGGTGATGACCACACAGATCCATGTTCTGGAGAATCTGCCCCCAAGGGAGTCAGGTGGGTGGACAAACCCAGGGAAGGTGCGTCCTCTTTGGGCCCGCAGTCCTAGGCATGCTACAGGACCCCTCAGGTGCTCAGGTGAGCCTCGGTGATCAATCACACATGCTCTTTGTCAGGCAAGATTCTCCCATCAGTCAGTCAGTCATTCAAGCAGAGCCTCAGGTGGTGGGTGATAGTGCAGAGGCTGTGGGATCAGGGCGAGCTCCCACATGTGCAACAACACTGATCCCACACACAGGTGGAGATTTGTCATGGGCTGGTTGGAGCTCATCTGTGATTGAATATGGTGTTTGAATGTGCAATATGCGCACGTGCAATGAGAGGGCAGATGCAGTGTGTGTGTTTGTGTCTGTGTGTGTGTCTGTCTGTGTATATATGAAATCTGATCAAGCCCCCATTTAGGGACTTTGTCTACATGTTTTTTTTATTTCACTGCACGTCAACACAAAAACATGATTTGATGTTTTGAAGAAGTCTTACATTAGACATAAAAAAAAAAAAAAAACCTTCCGTAACCCAGACACAAACTTTCTTTCTTCTTCATGCTGCAATCAAAAGCAAATGTCTGCCTGCCTGGAGGGACTCTTTAAACATGCGTCCTGGAAGATTTATAGCAGAGTTTAGAAGTTAATTGTGCGGGTTTGTTATTGGAAAAAGACAGGTGGGGACTGAGCTGAGGCATGTTTTATCAATCTGGCTTTGTGTCTTTGGATGTATCTTAAAGTGTTGGCGTAATACAACCCATGTTTTACTGTAATTCCACTTTTGATTTAGAAGTGTCTGTCTCTGGCAGGCGCTGCGGTGAATGCTCCCACTATAACGGCTGGCTGTGGAGAAAGTGGCCGGAGGTGATTGGGTGTTACCGTTTATTGGTGTGAATCCCATGTCAGAGCTTTGTCACTCAGCAGGGTCGACAAGTTCATCAGGGGAAGAAAAAGGTGGAGTGCTAGACAGTGATTAGCTTTCACATGCTCTGAAACTATTTAATTAAAAACACATAAAAATTATATTTTTGGTCCAAATTATATGAAAAGTTTCGCCTTGAAGACCGAGATGCAACATTTAGTCCACATACGCTGTGAAGGCCTTTATAACTGAAGCCAATCTAGGCCAAACTGAGCTGGACAAAACCCATTACAGAGCTCAAATGACGCTTGGTGGGTAGACTGGCATCAGTCAAACCCACAGGCTGCCTCGGGGTCACACCAAAGCTGGCACTTAGAGTTTTAACACACAGACAGCACACACATTATCCAGCTAATGATGGAATTACAGCACTGACTCACCATGTAGCTACATGTAAGCGATGGGGGGACGGCAATAGATTATCGTCTGAGAAAAGAGGCACTTTTCCCAGGAAAAGCAGCTGTCAGTGAAAAATAGAGAGAGATAGAGAGAGAGAGAGAGAGAGAGAGAGAGAGAGAGAGAGAGAGAGAAATAAAGGTGGATGTGGACATAAACTCCTGAGAATGGAGGTTTAGATGATTGTTATTATGACTCCATAAAACACTGTCATTATCATTGAGTCATGTGTCCATGGAAGAGAAAGGGATGTTTAAAGGGATGTGTCATCAGTGTCTGAGGTTTAAATGGGTAGCAGAGGTTTACACTGGGAAGGAATGAGATATATACAGACTGTCCTTTAAAACTGGCACAGTCAACAAACAGATATAACAATTCCAAGAGGACGTAATGGATTATAGTAACTCTGTCCGTATGTGTGTGTATGAATGTTTTTTCTTCTTCTAGCAGATATGTGCGTGTTTTCCTCTGTTAGTGAATGCTTTTGTTCCTCATGGACACATGGATGTGCTTAAATGTTTATACGCTTGTATGAATGTGTACTTATGCTGTGGGTGAATGTGTGTGTGGAAAGCTTAAAGTGTGTGCTTTAATACCAAGAAGCTGTAAATGCGAGTGCAGAGACTATAGGCCTCTATGTTGCGGTGACTCTGTATAAACGCTGTGGTTGCTCTGTTTTCTTACTTTGGTTTCAGAGTGAATGTCTGAAAAGTTCACATTTTCAATGCTAACTCTGAAGGAACCATAAATTCACAGAGTTCTTTATTTTTATCCTTTTCTCATAATGAAAGTTCCAGAGGACAAAACAGTCCCAGCAAGGGTGGGGTGGGTTGTGAGAACGGAGTGTGTGGGGGTTTTGAGGGCGGGGGTTGATTGTGGTTTTTGGGGACATAAGAGACGGGTGCAACTGCAGTGGACTTGTAGCCTTTCGGGAAAAATGACTGAGAAGTGTTTCCCGTCGCCTGAGCCTTTGAGCAAACAGTGTGCGGAGAGGCGGTCGACTTTTCCAAGTGAAATCCAATCGAGCCTGTCTGAATTTTCTCAAGCAACATGGCTCCAAGTTCAATTACACATTACAAGACACATGACAGTTTCCATTGTGCAATACTCATTCTAACAAGACTGCTTTAAAACGGTCAGGCTTCCCCCGTTCACACTGGAGTCAGTGTGCCGAGACAGGAGGGAAGGGCCCTCGACAAGAGGCCCTCTTAACTTCACTATTATGGTAACACATACCTGTAGATAGGCAGACACCTGAGACCCAGGGCCAAGCTGCTAGAGGCAACTAGCTAACGCAGCTTCCCTCTGGTTGCACCCTCTTGTACTTGACTGTTGTCAAACTGTTATGGTTCAAATGCTTTTGTGTTGATTGTGGGAGTCTGAGTCATGAGGAGATTATCTGCTGGCTTTATAGCCTTGGGCTAAGTTCTTGTAATGAATCCAAAAAAGCTGTCTCTTTAATCTCTACTCAGAGGACAAAGTTTCACCGTTCTCTATGCAGATGACACAATGCTCATCATGATGAATATCATTTAATCACCAGTGACACCTCACAGGTCGGAATCATTCAAAATGGTTTGCTTAGGCTGTTCCAGAGTGTAATTTACAGCTCATCCATGTAACCTCTTTTCCCTTTGGTGGCTGAGACAGGAAAAGAGAAGCCCCTCTTTTCTTAGTTAGATCAGTGTGGTGGTGGGAAAGCTGGAACCAACCCTGTTAAAACTTGAAAACATTCCCCCTCCAAACCACCATGACTGAGTAGATTAGGCCCCCATCCGCAGGAAAACAATCTTATTTCCTGAAGATATTTGGGGCGTTTAATTCTGAGACAATGGCGGCTGGCGCACGGAGCCTCTTTTTATTGCATGCCTTTTTATTACCGTTTTAGGAGTAATTTAAATAAAGTGAATGAGTGGTTCAGTAAAACATGTTAGGATGCACACCAAATACATTTGTGTCAGGCTTAATTATTCCCCGGATGAGTCTTTTCTTGTGTCTACACCAATTAAAGTCAAGGGAATAGAATCAGAGAAACATGCGTTCCTGTGTACTTGGTGTAGCCTTTGTCGGAGCCATGTCATTGATGACACACCGCTATATACATATTTCATTGGGACATGCATACTTTACAGTGTAATCCTTGGCACACCACTGCTTTGTTCACAGAGTGTTGAGGGGGCTAAAGAGTAGAAAGCCTTCTTCGTGGGTACGGTTGTATCAGCGCGAGGAGAAAAAAGAAAGTCCTATTGTAATCTATATTTCACATTATTTCATTGCATTCTAATAGCACTGGAAGGATAATTTCTATTATTCAGTTTGCCATCACCACACTGGGCTGAAATGAAATATCATCTACAAAGAGCACTTACTCACAACACAGAGTTAGAGGCTGCGGCAGACTATACAGGAGCCAGAAAAGCCAAATGTGCTTGTGCAGCAAACAAGATTGCATGTGGTAATTTCCTGTGCTCTGTCTGCATGGTGTTGTGGTTGAAGGAGTGATTATACTGTGCCAGAGAAATGCTAATGTATGTGTTCACAAGAGACATAACATCCAGACACAATTAAAAGCACAAACAAGTGTCAGCCAGTGTTTGTGTTAATAACTGGGTTTGGTGGAGAAGGAAAGACGGAGGGAGAGAAAGAGAGAGTGTGGTCACAAACACGTGTTGCCTGCGCTCGGTGGAAGAAAGAATGGCAGCACTTAGAACTGAAGACAAAGAGGAGGGTTGTTTTGTGGCTGCATGGAGAAAAATCAACTGTTGCCATACACCCCCTCACACTCCCAACTCAAGTGGTCCCCCTTACAACAACTTCCCCAAACAGCTCCAAGCGCCTAGTCACGGCAAAGTTCACAGGAGTGACTTCAACCGTATCACTCACATCTAATAGCCCTGTGTACTCTGGCCCCTCATGCTACAAGTACTTGATCATTGTGTTGTGTTCGGTGCCTCTGGTCCTGCTTCCTTTCGATTCAGCCTCGTCCACCGAGACAGACAGTGAACACGCAATTCAGTCAAACTTTGCCCCAGCCGCTGGTCAAGAAACGCCTGTGGTCAGAGTCAGCTTGAGTGGAAACGTGAGATTTGATACAAGGCAAGCTGATACAAGAATATTGCTCTGCTGGACAACACGAATGACTGACAGGGAGATCAGAGAGGCTTAAATGATTTTTTTTTTGTATCCTAAGCACCACTTATAAGTACAGACTTTGATGCGTACATATCCCCTGCATGTTTCAGAGTGATCATATTAATTAGAAAACATGTGCATTGTTGTAGAACAAACATGTGCATGTAGACATGCACACAGGGGGTTTGAGTGTAGATCTCTATCAGCATCTGATTGACCAGTATCAGGGTTAGCTAATGCTAATGAGGCTGGGAGTTCTTCCTCACTGATGTGTCGTTTATTGATTGCTAGCAAGCACATCTTAATTGGCCTAGTTCCTCAAGAACCAGAATGACTCAACAGTATTTAGTGTATTTACACACACACCTGTGTATTCACTGAAACACATTATTAACTGTAGTGAAGATATCATAGCCAGACAAGAGTCAGGAAATAGAAACCTGAAATATGTGCAAGTGATCCAGCTATTAATCGGTTGTTTTTCTGACTTTTAGTGCCACAGATTATCTTCCAGTGACATTTGGGGTGATCCTGGCATAGATGTTGGTGTCTGATCGCCTACGGTTAAAACATGACACAACACGAATCAAAAACAGATCCCTCTCTCTTAAAACAGTATTGCTCATTCATTCAGGGGGAGATCACATATCGTGTTCTTCTGTTGCCAAAACACAAAGTGTCTCAAACTATTCCAAAGATTATAGCCTGAGATAGCTCCGCTTATCCATCTGTCACCATACAAAGAGCTATCTTTTCTTGTTTAAGTCACTCAGGCTCAACGTCTAATCTGAAGCGCCTGATATGAGTGCCTTTTTCTCACTTCCACACATGGCGGAGCTCTTTAAACTGGCTGGACGCCGAGCCTGGGCCAAAGCCTCAACCAGCAACCCCTCGAGCCACCGTTTCATGACACCCTTCCTCCTGCTTGTACTCCTGCTTACACTTTGAATTAAATGTCATTTATTATTAGACGTTCCCAAAATCTTGACTTGTTATCAGTGTTGGCTTTTAATACCTGGCAATATATAGCCCCCTTTTTGATTTTGCAATGGACTCATTGAGCAAATGTGATTTTTTTTTTTAAAGATAGGGTGGCCTTAGTATCTATAAAGTC
The DNA here is from genome assembly GCF_009762535.1 of Notolabrus celidotus. Classification (NCBI taxonomy): domain Eukaryota; kingdom Metazoa; phylum Chordata; class Actinopteri; order Labriformes; family Labridae; genus Notolabrus; species Notolabrus celidotus. The sequence goes on along the minus strand of NC_048274.1, from coordinate 16,705,681 downwards.
TAAAACAGAACATTAAATTGGTCCTGTTTTTCTAAAAACTCTACCTTATTTGCAGATTTGATCCTTTGTCCTCTAGCGTCCATGTATCCTTTGACATTCTTAAGAACAAGGACAGAGCTCTTTCCCGTCACGCTCTGCCATCGATGACTGGTGACTTACAAATCATAAGTATTGATCATGGCAACCATCACTGAATGTAGGGCAGACAGTAAAATCATATCCACTTAGGCTTAATAGCTCACATTAAAGCAATTATGCACACAAAATAGGACTATCTAACTGTACGCATATTACTCCAGCTCATATATCTTTTTCTTCCTCTTTTTACTTAGCCTTTTTATCCGTGCACTTTTAATAATGAATCATGTTTTACTTGCTATCGACTGCTTCAGGTAGAACACTTGTAATTGGCTGGCCAACCTCTCATCAGCTCTACTCTCTGTAGCCTCTTGAGTAAAACTGCTCCAGTCAATGGCATAATGTGTGTAAGGTTTTAACTGTATATGTGTGTGTCAATACTCATGTATTTACTAATGATGGTGTGAGTGCCCACTGTTGACCTGCTAATGAAGTTGGTGATTGAGTAAGTCGACGGGTCAAGGACTACAGTGGATCTCTCAGTCGTCCTTTGCTGGTGTACTGGCTCATGGGGAAGCATGAGTGTTGTTTTTTTTCTTTACAGTTATAAAAGAGCAGCTCGATGTTAAATATGTTGCTCAACAGCTCATTTATTTGGCTGAATGGGCTAGATTCTCTCATAAAACCCAAAGTTTTACTCATGACACAGCTTGCACTGGTTACTTAGAGTTTCATTTTTTGTCCCTTCGTATCCATGGGCATCCCTGTGAACCTCCAATCATTAAAGGGTTAACTCCACCCATCTAACACCTCTCTAAAATAAAACATGAAAGCTACTGTTTGAACCAGGCCAACTCCACAAGCACCCATCCCATCTTAGCAGGCGATAGCTTATGTGCAGGAAGCTGAAGTATCATTCATTAAAATTCCAGCATTCCCACAGGCCACAGACAGTGTGATTATGACCTATTGGTGATTTATGGATGTGAACCCGCTGACCATCGGTTCGATGTGTTTCCAATATAAGAGAGGAACACATAGCGAAGAAGAGTTAGACTCTCAAAATACAACCAAACTGTATAACGAGGTTGTAGCTGTACTGCATAGAGTTTGCTGAATGGAAACAATCATTCACACTCTGCGTGCTTGTCAGAGAATTGAAATGGGTTATGAAGCAAAACATCAACTTGAGGCTTCATTTTTACCGCCATTTTTCACTCCGTTGATTCCATCTTTTGTTTAATAACCACTTTTCCCATCTTCCTTTTTATCCCCTTTAAGATGAAACATTCTCATGAAAAATTTATCAGTGTGATCTGCATATGCCGATTCCCCTGATTGGGTTGCGGTCTGTTGTTTGGAGGAAAAGGGGTTGAAAGCAATATCAGGCAGCATTGAGTGAATCTCAATTTTTTTCCTTCTGACAAATGCATTTCATTTCAATTCTGCCAATGGAAGAGGTTATCAGAGCTGAAACGGCCTCCACCTAAAACCTCTTCATCCACTCCATCATATGATCATATGGAGAGAGGAAGAGAGGAAGAGAGGAAGGTGGGGCAATGAATATTTAAAGAACTTTAACTGGTTAAATTGAATGCTTGACGCATGAGAGCCAAAGCAGCACTATATTTGAAAAGCCCTTGCTATGCTTGCTAAGACTTTATAAGGCTTCTAATTTTGACTTAAGATTCTAGGGTTATGATATATGGGCAAATTACATGTATGTTATATGAGGAGGAAACTGTGGCATGTGCAATTTCGCACTGCATGCTCAGAGAAAGCGACTATCAGTAGAAGAGCATGCAGAACTAGAAAGAGACAGAGAGTGAGCTTTCTTGGAAAACTTATGTCATCAAACTCTTTCATTATCTAACGTTAACACTCCAGAGATCAACACTGCCTAGAAGATATGGGGTTATAATTGCTTTTATTGGTTTATTGTGTGAGGGAAGGAGCTCTTTGATGTATTTAAGGGACCAACCTAATGAATCAGTGAATGCAGAAACAGCCTATCCAGGGAGCTGATCTGAAAGAGGGTGATGTTGGGGGTAGGGATATGTGTGTGAGTGTGTGTGTGTGTGTGTGAGTTGCTGTTTGGGGGTAGACTTGTAACAATGCGTTCTTTAGTTTCCAGCAATGGTGAACAAGCAAAGACTTAATCAAGCCCTGTTGGCCAAAGAGCAGGGAATATGAAGGCATGGAGTGTAATCAAGTGTAAACATCCTATACAATGTTGAGCAAAGAGATGCATGACCCCAGAGTTATGGGAGCGGAGTATTTGGAGGGGGGGGGGGGCTTATTTAGCAAATATGTAGATGTGCTTTTGACCCCACTGTGACCGCCTCACAAGCCTACCCACACACACAAACCTGTCAGTCGTTAATCATCATTTGTGATGAGAGCAGGTCTTGTTTGAACAGAAGAGCGCTCCCATTTTTCAACTGGGTTGTTTGTTATTATGTTGATTGTGTTCTCTATGATTTTTGTCAAGTCATCTCTAGCACTTTGTTCCGGCTTAAATGCTTTTGTCCCCCCTCTTGCTCTCTTTTCAAGCTGGAGCACGGGGGAGCTGTGAGAGGTTGTTGTGTCGTTGATGGTGCAGGGGCAGAAGAAGTCGTGCAGATCTGGTTACCTCCTGGCTTTTCCCACATAAGTGATCAGAGGCTGAAAGTTGAGAGCATGCGTACCTCGCAGCAGGTTTACTCGCGTTTCCAGTTTAACCTTTTTTTTTAAACTGTCCATTGTGTTCCCACTCTGCCCACAGACCCTCTTCTACATTCTCATGCCCATCAGTTCAGCCAGGTTAACAGCCAAAGGGAGGTGGATGGGAGGATTTTGACACTTTTCTTATCTCTGCCCCTCTGTTGCTCTGAAGCCTGCACAACACATTGGAAGAAAGGGAGAGAAGTATATACTACAACTGTTTGATGAGCAGCAGGGCAATAAATTCATTAATCATCATTATATGCCTCATCAAACTCTTTGCCAGCCTCTCCATGGGAGTTACACAAATTAGCCAGTGAAAAAGGCAGTAATTTTAGAGGAGCTAGGTAAGTGCTTTTTGATTGCTTTCTTGAACAATGCTTCCCCTGACAAGCTAATAAATCAGATCTTTCTATACTTAAAGTGCAGCTACTGTGAACCCAGTCTGAGCTCCCCAAACAAGAAAAGGGAGGCTGTGTGGGACAAGGGCTTTTACTACAGCCAGAGCTCTTTCACAGATTTGTTTTGGATTCCTCCTCTTTATTCTGCAACAAAGAGGCCCCAAGTACAAAGCTTTTGATAACTGAATGAACTGCTGTTATGTCTCCAGATGCAACCAGGGATTTTCTCATATTGGATCAAAATAACCTCATGTTTGACTTGAGTTGAAAAAAAGCTGAACCAACAGTGGCCATATGGTGTCAGATTCAATTAGCTCCTCTTTCTTTTTGTCCTTTCTTTTTTTTTCTTTTCTTTAGCCGGCCTGTTCTTTTTTAACATGCAAACTTAAGAGGGGTGCATTGACACAAGCTGCAGCTTTCACACTCTTTAGTCTATGCACCGAATCCTTACTGGCAGGTGACGCATACCTACTACAGCGATCATATCCTTCCATCCAGATGGCCATTCCATGCAAGACCAACAAATCATCCATCAGACTGGAAACGGCTCCTTTATTGAAAATGAGGTCAATAGAAGATTTGAGCCTGTTTGTGGCTGGCCATGTTAGCCTCCTCCAGGTATTAGCGTTGCTCAGTTAGTGCATTAGATGAGAGGTCCCATGCGGAAAGGGATGCAGTTGGAGGGGCTTGTGAGAGAGGTGGGGGTAGTTAGGGGTGGTCTTTATCTGTTTAAAGCCCCTCTCTGATGAGATTACCTATTGGAGTTGGCTGTAAACCACCCTGTTAATCAGGGTGCGGCAGCCAACACACTCCCACTGGCATGAAGCCACTACTTGATTTTTTTTCCTCTTTTTTGGGAGGAGTGGTGGGGTTCAGAAATCAAAAGAAACCACCAAATATTTTTCATTTGTAATCGTCTGCTGTGTCTGCATTAATGTGGTGTTAAGTAAGTCACCAACAGGCACAGACACGAACTAAACTGATTTGTTTTCCCTCTATGTTCCTGTCATCAATTTTTTATGATGAGAAGAAAAAAAGAATCAACAGCTACCTGGATTTACTGAAACCAGAGCAGCCAATGAGGTGCTTAGTGATTGGACTGTTTCTGAGTTGCATCACAAGCAGGAACCACATTGCTAAATTGGCATTGAGACAATGTAGCACATGGGGCCCATACAACTTCCTTCTCTCATTGTTTGGGAGTGAGGGCCAGTCTGGAGCGGGGAGCTTTGAATGAGTCCAGCAGTGGAGGCAGTGTCTTCTCCTTGCCCCTCCTCATTAACGCTCCCTCGGCTCACTGCTGAACTGAGCATGGCTCAAAATAACTTGGGGAGGGGGAGAAAAAAAAAAGGCAGTGCCCCGTTTATCTCCATCTTGGGAACTGATCCAATTAAGTAAGTGCCCATTTGCATCCATCAGACTCCACCAAACTGGGAGGAAAAACAGGAAAAGCTTGGTGCAAACAAAAAGAGCCAGCAGTGAGAAGGTCCATTTGTGGTGCAAGGTGTTTTGGGGAGGGTAAAGTGTCCCAGAAGAACGTTGGATAATGGTAATGTTACTGGCAGTGCATGTGTGAGTGCTTCTGTGTGTGTGTCTGTGTGTGTGTGAGAGAGCCCAGGCATTGTAGCGGTCATTAGGACAGATATCTGTGTGGTAATGTGGAGCAGATGTTGTGAAGAAAGGGATCATTTAAAAAGGGCAAATGTAAATAAACAGTCCAGCAGCTCGGTGCCCCTCCCCCCATCCTCCTGGACCCTCTGAAGTCACTGAAAGAAAACAGTTCATCAATCTTCATCACAACCATTAATATTATAACATTAGTTGGCCTTATCATATGCGCTGTTTAATGTTTCACTTAAACCACATCTACTATATCACCACCATTTAGCCCTGTAACATCCACAGACATACTGACCCTGGTGGAACCCTGTAAGAAGAGATCAATACTACATGTCTCTTATGTTATGTTATATTATGTGTGATGGAATCTGCAAAGGAGGATGCTGCATGGATGTGTGGTAGTGAGGTTGTGCCGCATAAAATATAGGCTAATGTCAGAAGTGTGTGTGAAAAAAATTCCTCACCTTGAGACCAGAAAAGGGGGAGGGGGCAGGCCAGGATCTGGACAGGACCTGTACAGAGTCACAGGAGGAAGAACCTGCTGGTGTCTCCACCTCCTTACTGGATGCACACACTTAATGCTCTGTGGCTGTGCATACCTGAGGGGGTTTGGCGTGGGGTAAAAGTTCCTCATGCACATGTGTGTGTTGCAATTTGTGTGTGTGTGAGTGTATGTGTGAGTGTGTGCAATTCATCTCCTCCAGGGCAGGGCAGAAACCCCCAGTGTGGGCTCCAGTGAGCCCTTACATGGCCACTGAACACAGACCCTTTGCAGTCACAGGGTCAGAAGCTCGCGCCACACTGCTGTCAGAGCAGATTGGTCAATAAGCAGTCCCCTTTCAATGAGTCAAGGTGCTTGCAAAGAGGGCATCTGTGTGTTCATGTCATGACATTTATATATTAAAATAATTCAACTTTTTACAAATTGAAAAACCAACAATTCAAAAATAACCATTCATATTAAACCTTTTTTTATTTTTTATTTTTGTTTATGTCTAATAGACACATTTTTAAACCAAATCCTCTCTAAATAGATGTGTTATTTCTAGCCACTGTAACTGAATCCCTCACTTCTCCAAAACCTCAACCCCTGGCCTCCTAGGACTTCATAGTTCATCACTCTTCGTTAATGTTTTTTCCCCCGCTTTTTTCCTTCTTTTCATAGAAATGTTTTATTTATGTAGGGGGGGCTGCACGGGGCACACTTAAACCATCTCACAGCTGAAAATTACACGTGTAATCTCTCCCAGAGGACCTGCACGGAGAAATAGAAAAACAGTGTGTGAAGTGCATGAAAACAGAGGTAAATCACTCTCTGCCACCTTATCTGGGCCGCTTTACAGTGGGTTCAAGAGCGTTTTATAACTCCACTTAACATGAACGTTGGAGGTGCCAAACACTTGAGACTTGGGTTACCTTGACATGCATTTTTAGGATTCCAAAAGTGTGCGTTATACTCACATGTCAGAGCCTCAATTGTTTGATTCAAAATAGAACTAAATTTGTTCTACAAGTAAAGCCTCAACACTGTGCATACCCTGTCCATGGTCTCCTAGTCTCTGTAGGAGGCTGAAGTTGAAATAATGTGTCCTCAATTAGCCTTAAGGTAGGAAAGGTGTTTATTTAGAAGAAAGGGGCAGATTCTTGACTCTGCTCTGAACCTCACGAAGTATAGTCCTTAAATTGTAAACACAGTGGAAGGGAATGCTCTTGTTCTTCTGAGTTTAAGAGATGCATATTCGCCAGACTTTGTAAAATAACTCTGCCTCAGTCATATTTTGTAAAAAAAGAAAAAGAAAAAATCTCAAATAATGTTATTATATTTTTAAATAGAAAACAGTAAAAAATGGAAGGAAAGCAAATATCCTACGAAACCCCCTTCTCAGAATAGACTCCCTGCTTTTCTTCCAACTCTTTTATGTCGTATTTGGCACCATCATGTAGCCGATGATAGCCTCTGTGAATAATCTGTGCAGGTCAAGTACAGCGAGGTGTCTATTTACACATTTGAGCTGAATTTGACCCCAGCTCTTCCGTGTTATATCGTGTAGAGGGACGTTTTATCAGTGCACTGTTTACACTGATCACCGTAATACGCAGAGTAATCGTGCAGTGATATTGGTAGTATGTTTATCAACAGGTTCTGGTTTCACCCTGAGATCTGACATATACAGTAGCTGAGAGAGGCGTACACAGAGCTGTCCAGTGGCAGGTGTCTAATCTGTTTGCTCCACAGCTCCAAGTCTCTTCACAAGTCTGCCCCTGCAGCAAATCTCCTGCCAAAATACTGATAACTAAGGATTCTAGTTACCGCAGGTCCGACTGGTTGACAGCCCTCTAAAAGGCTGATTCCTGAACGTGGGCTACTGGACAACATCGTTGAACCACTTGTAATGTCATGGAGTTGACCTCTGATAAACCTGCACACTATAGGCTCTACAGATTATTCAGGGCCACAGGAGCCTGACTAAACTTTCTCTTCATTCCATCCCACTGTCCCAAAAGTGTCGAAAACAAACAGGAAACCACGGTTTACTCTTGTTATTCATTAGTCCTATATTAGCACTATTTTAGGTCACCAGCGAACGTCTCCCTGGTGACACAAATACACTGAAGCACACACCAAGATGTCGTGTCTACTTTTAGAGGAAAAATGCAAACATAAAAGGATTTTGCACGTTTTTTTTTCCTAGATAATTTTGAATGTTTTTTCTCTATAAGGCCTACTTGACGTCATATACAAATATACTGGCCTCAACGTGCATCGAATCGATTTAGACACTTTTTTCACATATAGGTTTTATTTTCAATCATTAAAATTTATATTTTGCAGGTGTTGATGAAAGATGAATCTTGGCCCTGAGACTCAATATTAATTTGTTTGCCTTCTTTTTCTTCTTTAAAAAAATATATTCATACGCTGACAATAATATGAAACATTTTCCCCCAAACATCTCGACACCTGCTTCTAAAAAACTCCACGGCAGCGTATAGTGGAAGAGAGGGATACTGACGTTATCCTCTTTTTTTCTTCTTCTTCTCCGCTTCTTCTTCTCCTGTCGGATTATTTTCCCCCATTTTCACACGTGGGAACGGTTTCACCCCTACTTAGTATTCTCACATTGTAGCAATCCCAACAATGAACCGACACGCCATTCAAGCAGGAGGGGAAGCCAGGGACCGAGCTGTATAAAGTTGCAGAGAGCATCTCTCCTGTAGGCTACACACAGCACGAAGAGATGCACGTGTTTTTCTTTTTACGAGGGTATAATCTGGGCTTCATTGATTTATCACGAACAGAAACAGAACAAATAACAAACCGTCACATTTAGATTTTTAATAATTGAGGAGGTTTTTCCTGCTCAAACGCAGCTTTATAATAAAGATGGTGTGCTGAAATATGGTGACAACAAAGCTGTCGCGAGATCTCCGTCGATTTAAAGATAAACGACATAATAATAATAATAATAATAATAATTATAATAATTATAATAATAATAATAATAATAATAATAAATCACATAGGTTAAAAAACTATAATTAATTACAGTGCAAAAGCTTTATGCAGACTATTTGAGCATCCATGGCCTCTTTTTTTTCCCAGAGCATGAAAAAATTCCCCCAGGAAAGAAAAAAAAAAACTCCGAAGAAAAAGTATTGCACATTAATAATGTCAAATATTTGAAGTTTTTTCAACAGTGAGAAAAAAGTCAGACATGTTTAATCACGCCTGCTTCCTGCTTGGATTGAGTTTGACGCATCAAAGATAATTTCCCCAACATTTCCCGAGTCTTTTAAAACTTAGGAAGTTCATATAACAACAAATAACATTATGAACCGAACCTGCGTTTGGCTTGCATCGTTGAACCCCACATCTCTCCGCCCCACACACACACATACACACACGCGCGCGCACACATGCACACGCACGCACATACACATACACGTCAGACCTGAAAAACCTATACTTGCCATATAAACGTCACAGTATTTACCCAGTCTCACACAGATGATTTACAGCGCAGATATAGTGCGTATATTGTCCCTGTGAAACATTCCTTCTTCAATCAATCCCGAGAAAAAACAACGCAATTTCTAATAAAACTCTAATACTCTCTGAGGGGACATTGCATCGAGCAGTCCAACTCCCCCGGGGGACCAGCAAAGAAAAAACATAATTATGCTATTTAGCCGGCTGATGTGTCGCAATCACTGCTCCAGCACACTCTGTCAGATTAAAATAGAGGGCCCGAATAGAGGACATTAAGGCTGAGGGAATTAGAGAAACCTCAGGGGAGATCTCAATCTGGAGAAGGGGAAAGTAAACTATAGAGATTAATGGCAGCCATAAACAAGAGCATGCTGTCCCACTTCAGTGGAGGTCAACACTAACAACATTCATAATAATGATAATAATCATAGTAATAACAAGAATGATGATTTTAACAGTGCTAATAATTGTTTTTGTGAAACCATCCATTTTAATTCACTGCCCTTAGAAATTACTTAAATACCAATGAGGTAACGAATAATACAAATATTGTATTTTATCAAAATAATAATAAAAAAAAGGCCTGCACGGTTTGTGGCCTACAGCTGATCCAAATCGAGGATGCTTCAATTTGATAAATAATAACTGTGACAATATATGTATTTATATATAGATATATATTTACATATAACGCAATATATTCTCTTTTAATTTGTAGCCCAACTTTTAAACACTATGACTAAAAATATAACACAATAAAAGAAAGAAACACCTGTATTATTATTTTTTGAAGCCACAAGGGAATATTTCTCTGTCGATCCAGTTCTAATTTTTTCATTCCCTTTCAAACTTGCATCAATCCTCATAATAACTGTGATCAATGTGTGTGCCTCTCTGGCTCCACATCTCTTTTACTGGGCCATTTGATCAGGGATGGGTTTCTGTGACGGATTAACAAAGAGTCCCCCCCCTTGAAATTAGGAGCAAGTGTGACACCTACCTGCAGAAGTTGGAAGAGTAACAGGACAAGAGAGAGAGCCTGCTGCACGGCTGCACCGGCTACACACACTGCTCTGATATCTATCTGTCTGTCTCTGCTGTGTGCACGAGGGAAAAAAAATGCTCTCCAAACATCACTGTTTCACATCCAACGCGCCATTAAAGAGACTCTCCATTAATGATATATAATAGGGCAGTATGCTCTAAATGCATGGCCGCGTCCCTTTTAACAGCTTTGCCACGCCTTTTGGAAAATAGTAATGAGGTCTAAATTTGGCATAAAATCGAGCTCATTACTGGAGTTCACCACCTGATTGCTCTGCATAAAACACGAAAGGTAATTGGGTTAAACGACTGTGCCTCGGTGTTGTTATTATATCAATATCCATTTTTAGAAACGTGCTCATGTTAAAGGGAAAAGGGAGGCCCCACTTGTATTTCAGGGTAAGAAATAGCTAAACCTCTGATAAAGCATTGAACAAGAGCTATATCCAACTTTTCCAATATTAACACTCCAAAATGAAACCGTGTGAAAATTTGCACCAATTAAAACCAAACAAACAAACAAAACATGAAAAAGTCGTGTTATATGTTGAATGCTGAATACAGGCCTATTCCTTCATTTTTCCCAGAGCTCCCTCTACCCTATTTTTAAAAAAAAAAAAACATGCTTACCACTGAAGCATCTGTCAGGGTGAAAAATTGAATTAATATTTCGTGTGGATTAATTGGCCTTGAAGCACTTAAGACACATCATGTCAGGGAATGCCAACTGCTCCCCCAAAATAATCGCTGCACAAGTGTATATTTTTTTTCTCATAATTTACTTCAAAGATAGTGTGTTGTCCATTTTAAATACAAAAATGCTACATTAAATATACATGTTAGTCTTTCATACAAATAGACTCAGGCGTCTGCAGCGATTAAGACCATTCTCGTTACATTTTAGGATTAACCATTCAGAAACTAAAAATTTGAAGATAAGCATTTACTCAGAAAATAACTGTTCTCAGAATTTGCTTCATCATTGTTCATATTTTTTTTTTCTTTTTTCAATGCAACCACAAAAAAATAAATAAAAGTCCGCGGTGAGTTGAAAATAGTCAGGTATTAAATGTTTGACATACCTTTCTTTAGTTCATAAGGGGAGTCTTTACAAAGATCTACCTGCGTTTGGCCTCTGACTTTCTGGCTCTCCCTTACCAAAGCCTCTGCTCTATTTAACACAGTCTGGTTTAATCCATTGAAATGTGCCGTGGAGCCCGTGGTCACCGAGCCGTGGTTACTGTGAAGATGTCCAAAAGTGCCCCCATAGTTCGTGTAGCCGGGGTAGAAAGGGGAGGTGTAGTACAGGGGCCTGGAGAGGACCGTGTTGTTGGGGAGCGGGCACTGAGGGGAGGACCGTGAAGGCGACGCGTTGGTGCCCAGTACTGCGCTTTGACCCAAACCAGGACAAGACTGTGGCGCGTCTCCGCTGCCCTTACACCTGTCTGAGGACGTGGCGATCTCCGCGAGAGACCACAGTTTGGGTTTAGGGGCCGAGGGGGGCGAGTGGATAACAGAGGTCACGTTGCTGGTCACCGTACCCGGTGCATGGCTCAAATCTGACGGCTTGTCTTGTTGCGCAACGCTCTGGTTCCCCCGAGGCACCGCCGAGGGAGACGACGTGGTCGGTTTTGCGGAATCCGGCAGCAAGTCTGTAGTCCGCTCCTCTTGGTCTTTTAACTCCGAGTCGCTCAGAAGGGGATCTGTGTCTTTGCCATGGTTCTCCTCTTTAAATCTGTCACAGCCTATGTCCCCTGGGTTCAGCAGTTTATGATCTAAAGCACAAATAAAGACCAGAATTACTGCCAAATAAGCGGAACATTCAAACGTTGATAAAACAGTAACATATGTGAAGCAGTGAAATCGGATATATAAAAATAATTAGACTACTTATTCACGTTTCCCTTACAGCAGTTATTGTGTGTGCTATAAATTGTTCTCATAAACATGTGTGCCAGCCTAAAAAAGGTGAATGAACTCCTCTCCACAATTGTTGCCTTGACTGAGCTGCAGTATTCTGACTATTCTTATTTACAAATATATTGGTATTTAATTTCACAGAGATGATAAATATTCAGCAGCCGTTCAAATCCGGTATATAATTACCATACAAAGGCCATATTTTTAGCGAATACCCGGCGCAGTACACCAGCTGTATCCTTATTATGCAGTTAAAGATAAATTGACTGCTAAACACTCTGCGTCACCAGCAATTTCAGCCCCTGAGAAGTCAAACGAGGGGAGTTCAAGGTGATTATTATTTAAAGCAATTGTCCCATTATAAATAATATACCACCATTAACCAGCAATCAATTTTGCACCCTGAGTGGAAACGACTGCGATGAAAAATTGATGATTTTTTTTGCCTTTTATTTCCCTGCACCACCGACCTGCTTCTGTGTCTGTGGAGTCCCCCTTGTCTAAGGGCTTGTTTGGCTCGTCGTCGTCGTTTTTCTCCAAATCGATATTCTCGTCCTCCTCCTCGTCCTCGCTCCGGTTCCGGGGGGTCCAGGTCATCTTGTTCTCCTTCTTTAGCCTCCTCCTGGCGTTGGCGAACCAGGTGGATACCTGGGTGAGGGTCATTTTGGTGATGATGGCCAGCATTATCTTCTCGCCCTTGGTGGGGTAGGGATTTTTGCGGTGCTCGCCGAGCCAGGCCTTCAGGGTGGCGGTGGCGTCCCGGGTTGCGTTTTTACGGTACGCTGGGTCACCATAAGGGTAGGTGCCCAAGGGTGCTGCGTAAGGATGGTATCCTATAGAGCCGGCCATCCCCGTGGTGTGGTCATAGGGAGAACCCTGAGAGTGAAAACAAATCAAAATGAAAAAGTGTGCAAAAAAGTTTTGACACATGTAGTTTCCAAAGTGCTACATAACGGAAGAACGGACATAAACATGGACACATGTACGCGCACGCGCACATGCATTCACGTGCACGTGCACACGCTCGCTAACACACGCACATGTACACAAAAACACCGGCTATGGTAAAGTAGTTTAAGTTAAAGGTAAATGCTGATGGACTCAACCTCATTGGACATTTGAAATGTTTCAGTGTGTTTCTAAAATTATTGCTCTCATATTGTCATTATTCTGGGGCTGTTCTTCTGCATTTAAATAGTACAATTTGCAAACATGTTAACTCATTGACATGACAAAACACGGGATAAACGTCAGCACCCTTTTTTACTATTTTATTTAAATCCGTCTGTGCACTAAACGGGCCTGTAAAACCAATTTGCATGTATTGTTGGTAATGCAACTTGATCACTACGTAATGTCCAGGAAATGTGAAACACAAATTCCATCTATCTTTTGTCAGAAGTTGCAGTATTTAAGTTTTTAAACTGGCATAAATAGGATGATCAAAAACAAATCCGGTGACCTAAATTGCCTCCACACAGCGCGTTGCATTCAGTTATGCGCGTAGGAGCTCCGGCAAGAGTTTGCCCACACTTTCTTTTAAAAACTACAATTTACTGAAGAACCTTGTAATACCACAGCGCGGAATTAAATTAGTGCTGTTTACTCAGCAACATGTTCGCTGGACCTGGCTTTCTGTAATATATCCCTGCAGTGACGCACATTTCCATCTTAATGACTTGGCAGAGAAAGCCCAGCGAACACTTCTATAACGAGTTAATATCCTCGCTTTTAATTCCTATTAGGTTAAATAATCACCTTTAGTTTACTCACCACGTACGAGGTGAATGTGGCCGCTGCCGCTGCGTCCGCACTGTATGGTAAGTGAGAGTTGTAGCCTGGCGAGGCGCTGGTGAACGCAGTAGATCCGGCATAGGGCGCAAAAGCAGAGCCCGAAGAGGATCTCCCAAGTTCCTCGGTTCGGGGTCCCGATATGACGCTGGTGCTGTACGCAGGGCATGAGTACAGGGCTAGAGAAGCGGACGGCTGGTACAAGTAGCCCTGAGGATACGCCATGCTGGAGCCCGGAGAGTGTGAGCCACTTAACTTGCGCACTTTCCCACCTTTATTTTTCTCATGCGCTGCTGCCGGAGCGCATAGAGCCGTGTGTGTGTGCAGACCCGCTGTCTGTCCCCCTTTCTAAATGTCAGTGCTGAAGGCAAAAAGTAAAAGTGATAAAATAAAAGAGAGAAGGAGATGTTGGGCGAGTTTTTTTTTTGCTTGCTGCCAGCCAGCCTCTGCCCGTCGGATGTTTTGTCTCTTTTTGTTTTTCTCTTGCTCCCTTATCTGAGTTGCACCGTCGCTCTCATGCCCGCGCAGAAGTTTTTTTTTACCCGTCGGACGGGGGCTTTGCTTGGGAAAATGTCCTGCCAAGATGCTAAGTTGAAAAATTGAGGATCCTGACGCCTACTACGCTCCTCCTCTCGGGGTGTAGTCACCGAAGGAAAAGGCGAGCTTATGCTGGGTAACCACAGCCCTGCCCAAATCCATGCTCTCTCTCTCTCTCTCTCTCTCTCTCTCTCTCTCTCTCTCTCTCTCTCTCTCTCTCTCTCTCTCTCTCTCTCTCTCTCTCTATCCCTCACCCCCTCCCTCTTTCTCGCGTTAACTAACAATCCTCATTCTCTATTTCTCTATTTTTTTCCTCTTTAACAAGCCTCGTTGCAGTAAGTCTCAAGTGCGCCCGGCAGCCCCCCTTTGGATGGCGACATCATGCGAGTCTGTCAACTCCCAACTCTTTTTTTTCAAATACGAAGCCGTCACTTTCACACTTGATCAATAACAAATCGGCTGTTGTATGCCAGGATATGGGCTTGCAAGATACCGGCAGGAATTAAAAAGGCGCTCCACTGCTGTGCTCTCTTTTTTGTTATTCTTTCTTTGTGCGTAAAAAAAAAGTCGTCATTTTAAGTATGTGCGGTAAATCAACAGAATGACGCTCCGCGGTCTCCGAGCGCCTTGTGTTAAAATCCGCAGTGGGAGTTTTCAAACGGATTATTACGGTTGTGCACGTCGACTGTCTAACGCCATCGGTAAGCTATGACAGCTGGAAAGTGAGAGGAAAATGGCGCAAATCGGCCATCGGCATAGTTTCTTCACGTAAACAAACTTTGCATTAACAACATGCACATGTTGTGATTGCTGAACTGTGTTTTGTCTGCGCAGTCACGTGTGTTTGATCGATTTATTGCGGCGACGGCTAAATAGTTTTCACAACAGATCCTAGAATAAAGCAGTCAGATACACACTCCCAGAAAGTCATAAACCCTCAAGCCAGGGCAGATTAGTGCCAACTACACCAAATCCATCTGGACCACAGGATGTAATCTCATTTGATCACTGCAGATATGTTTCAGAGCTGAAATATCGGATAGCCTAGATCTATTTAATATGGCACAGTTATCGCCAATTACCCTTTTGTATTTAATCTGCCAGATCTGTAGACTCTTTGGTGTAAAATTATTATTATTATTATTATTATTATTATTATTATTATTATTATTATTATTATTATTTTATAAAATAACATTTGAGTCACGTTTAATTTAAAATAAAGCAGCCTGCCATTAAAATATTTTTCCACTAAGCTTTATAAATCTTCATGTCTTTTTCATTCTGGTGATTGACTTTCCAGTTCAAGTCTCAGATAAGCCGAAAGGGATCGCTGTAGGCGCTGCTAAAGAGTGTGTGCACACACTGTCACGTGTTTTTTTACGCTCTGAAAACCTCTAGAGAGCAAAGAGTGATGACGCTGGTACAGTGAGAGAGAGAGAATGAGAGAGAGAGAGAGAGAGAGAGAGAGAGAGAGAGAGAGAGAGACAGAGAGAGAGAGACAGAGAGAGAGAGAGAATGAGAGACAGGGAGAGAGAAATAAAGAAAGAAGGATGGATACACAAAGCGACCCTACAGTGTAGCCTAATCAGATGACAGTGATACGATGAGAGTCATTTTCACAGCCTCCTGTAGTGTTCAGACAATCAAGTCATTACTGGAACTTTTCTCACAACACAGCTACAAGAAGAACCAACTGAATCCGCTGGTACTGACAATTATCCTCCTTAGTTATGTCACGCTAAAGATTGAAAAGAAAAAAAAAGACTTATAATAATTCGTCATTATTCTGCTTACAGTGGAATTGTTGTCCGTCATGTGCATCCAGATTTGGAAAAAGACGTTTCACACTCTTATTACACCTTCTGTTTTGAGAAATATATAAAAACAGGATTCGTGACTTTATGTATTTATTACATAAACAAGCGGGAGAAAAAGTTCTAAGGGGAGAGAGACTGGGCTGAATCCTTGTGTCATGCGTCCTTCTGAATGCATTTTGGTTCAGAGTGACTCTCTGAAGTAGGAGGAGGCATAATTTAAGATCACGGAGCCTATAATAGGAGTAGGTTATGGAAACTGCGTCCACCTCTCAGCACCGTACTGATTAAGGAAGAAGGGTAGGTGAGTATAGTTTTTCTCATTTTATGTGGAAAGATGTGTTGTAGTTTAAAGGCGCGTATAAATGCACAGATCCAAATCTTAACCTTAAATAAAGCTTCTTATTTTGTCGTTGTCTCTCCGTTATCGCTCATCATTTTTCCTTGAGAGAACGCGCTCGGTTTTTACGCATGAGAACGGCTTTACGTGGCGAAGAAGAATAAGTGAATGACAGATGATGCATGCCACTTAAAACGCCGGAGGGAGCAAGTGTAATCTAAATTGGATATAGAGGGTATTATTACACAACATTATACGTTGTGGAGGACTAATTGCGCGGCTGGGCGAGTTAAAGAGTTAGTTAATGTCGAGTGGCGGACAGGTTTCTGGTGCGCGCAAGGTCAGCTGTACTGCTCCCAAGCCTGTCGTGGTATACAGGAAAAAAATGCTTGAAGTATTCATGGGATTTTTAACCATTCTAAATCTGTGTCCTAAACCGATTAGTTGACACCAATTTTTCTTTGATGTATTAGCTGAGGGCTTTTGCCACTTGGAAGCCAATTGAAATTCAAAACAGTTTTCGCTCCAAATGCTTTGGGGAGATCTGCTGCAAATAATGGATGTAATTTATTTTTGACCTTGCATTTTTTTTCTTTTTTTTTTTCTGAAGAAGGGGTTATTAAATGATTAAACATATGTGCACCATGCTACTTGACTAAACAACAGGCATCCTGCTCAGCTATAATACGTTGCTATTTGACTATAAAAATAATTTTACCTATTATAATAATGCATTTTAAAAAGTGCCAGGTATTATAGTGATTGATATTACAGTTTTATGTTATTTGAGTCAATATTACAAAGTTGATTTTTGCATATTTATTTCTGAAATCAATAATAATTGACTGCTTGTCTTTGTTTTGAGTTTGTTTAGATCCATGCTGAGGAGGTCTTCTCATGTCCTGAAGCTGTCAGTGAAATGCAGCCCCTCTCACAAACACATGCACACACTCACACACAAACACAAACACAAACACACATTCTCTTGAAGCAACTTTTGTGACAAAAAAATTGAATATATCTCAAATTTGAGGGAATAATTATCGGACATGTTTGTGCTCTAATGCAGCTGATTATATTTTTCTGTTCAAATTAAACTTAGTTAGGATATTGTTGCTACACTTTCATCACTGTTGGCAAAGAAGTTTATCTCATAAACAGCACATCTTCTTTCACATGCTGATAAAGATTTTGCATTAATTGTCTTTGAAAATGAGACAATATCAAGTTGGCGGTATTGCTTTCAGGAGGGAGAATCTATTTTCTGATCTCTTCTCTGTTCTTGTGATCTCTTTTCTTTTATTGACCTGAATGAAGATGTATAGAGCGTGAGTGTGTGTGTGTGTTCAGTTTACTTCTGATAGGCCCCAGCTACCCTCCCTTCTCCATACTCTCCCCATGATCCCCGCCAGGCTGAGTGGCAGGGCTCTGGATGGGCTAAGTGATGAAATGATGACCCTATTATGAGAAGCGATTCCAAAATGAGAGGTATCAGACAAAGATTGCACCCTTCTCTCAGCGCCTCACCGGCCCCCTGCACCACACTGGCAGCTGCACAGATGATGATTGATTTGCTCGGGATGGATCACAGGAAGCAGCCATTGATTTTTCTGTGTTTTATCAAAAAATATTTATTTACAGTTGTATTTATAGGCTGTTTTTGGACTCACCTCATATCCCCTTTTTCTAAATGGGGGATGGTTTAAAAGGGATAATTCCCCCTACTCCATGACAAGACAAATGGCCTGTAATATTATTTCAGAATTGAGTCAATAGGCTCAGTGACTAAACGAATATTGATTTGATATAATGAAGCCTGAGTGTGACTATTAGCTCTTAGCTGCAGACTCCACTGTCAGCATCTATACAGTGACTCCAGGTCTTTTCCAACTGAGTGTTTCACACACAATACAGACCTCCTTCTACAGCTGGGACAAAATAAGCCCCATGTTAGTGAATATCACAGATGGTGAATCCACATACTCAACATTCCCTTATTCCTCTCACTGGTGTGTACATGTATGTTTTGATTCATGATCTGAGAGCTCTGTGCCTAACTAGCATGTTTGTTTTGAAGGTGCTATAGGTGCCTGCCATATGGTAAATATCTAAAATCCGGTACTACTTAAAGCTCTTGAGGCATGTAGGAGATACTCCTGCAATGCCTTCATGAAGGTAAAGTGATACAACGAACAAATCAAATGACTAGCAGAATGCTAAAACCACAGTGTGGGAGCTCTGCCCCAGATATTTGCACTGACTTAATCCAATTGAAATAGTATGAGTGAGTTGCAGGGGCTCCCAGGTCTGTTGCTTGCTTATGTATGTGATGCATAATAGAAGTTGACGAGGTTGGTGATAGATCACAGCCCAGGTAATGTAAACACATTAATCCCTCAGGGTTCATGTGCATGTTCTATCTCTCTTTCTCTCTTTCTCATTCTATCAAACTCTCCCTCTCTCTCGCCGTCTCTTTCTTTCTCCCCCTTTCTCTCTTTGAGGCCCCCCCATGTTCATCATCTTCCCTAAATGCGTTAGTGGAGCACAAACCAGAAGCAGCCTTAATCTGTCAACATGCCCTTTAATTGGAGGGAGAAAACAACACGTGCTTCTGGTTGTGCCATTCCTAAGTGCACATGCCAAAGAAACACAGAGTTCACGGAAGAAGTGATCCCGGGAGAGCGGGGCATAATTAAAAGTATCTTTTAATAGGCTTGTAATGCTGAGCCTGACTCTTGTTGCCTTAAGTAGAGGGCAAACTCTGTGGCTGGAGACGGACATGTGAGGGGCTTCTGCCGAGGGAGCCTGTAAGCGATACGTCGCCTGGCCCGTCATCAGACATGCAGTCTCTGCCTCAGTCACCACACTTGGGACAACAACCACTTTCCTCTTCTGCCGCGGACACCTCGGCTCACCCATTCCCATGTTCTTTTGTTCCCCAAATGAGGGATTCTCCTCCACAACATCACCTCTCCTTCTGGGCCACTTTGGCAACTTGTGTTCTCCCTCCTACTCACCGCAGTGAGAAATGGGACTAAGGGGTTGATTTGGGGCCTGCTACACTGTAATCAAATGAGGCTGCTTAGGGGAGAGGAGGAGGAGGAGGTGGAGTATTATGTTCTGTTGTGCATTCCACTGCAGCATTGTTGCTTTTTTGTTTTTGTCAGGGCCGACTTTGATGCTGTATCCCCTTACCTTTGTAGTCCCGGCAGCCATGTTTCATAAACACAGAATGGAAACATCCTCAGCATTAGAAATTTAGATTGCTGCTTTCCTCCTGCCACTCTGCATTCCGCACGTGCCCAGTCGCATTCTCCTTCTCCCTGTGCTGAGGTATTAAGTTTCCTCTCCCATGCCTCTGATACAGTTAAACATCTTACAATCAGCCCCTTTTTATTCAGTGTGTCATGTATAATCTGTGGAAACAACAATGCCAACATGGCTCCATGTTCTTTTTTTTCCTCTTGGCACCAAAGTATTCCACTGCCACTGTTTTGTTTCAGGACAATTGCACATGCAAAAAGCTGACTTGCTTGAAACTGAGAGGGGGCCAGGTGTTCGTTTTAGACCTTGACTTTATGATTGAGAGTGCAATATTAATTTCAAGCTCAGCGTTCTACAGTATATGCTTTGTGTTATCACAAAGGGAATAAGAAGTGCTCAATTGTCTTTGTAGTTAACTGAAAACCTCAATGGGATATAGTGTAATGTTATTCTAAATCTATCTTAACTCATCAAAGCTCAGTGTTCAGCTCTGCCTCCAATATTTCACTGCTTTATTGCAGTCTCCATAATGTTCTATATTCTCAGTAGACTAATTCCACATATCATTGAAAATGTAAATCTCCACCAGTGATGACATTAAGGCACAATAATAAAATTATCTCTGCAAAACATTTCTTATTAGACATTAAATGTTTTGCCATCCGAAACCTTTCTCTCTGTCATGAGCTGATTGCTGCCCCAGGTCTTCCTCCTACTACTCCTCTTCTTCTTTTAGAGTATCAGTTTTGTCCAACATCTGACACACTGCCCTGGGTGATTGAGCCAGACGTGGAAAGCTGAAGCGGAGATGCTCTCCTTAATGCCTGACACCTGGTGCAGATTTGGAGGGGATTGCACTACAGGTACTGTCTTACCTCTTCCCCAATCCCAGAAAGTCCCTGAGGTATTTCCTTGTCTGTCCGCGGCTGTGTTTGTTTCTCCTCCGCTTTGCCACCCAACTCTCCAGCCTGTGTCGAAGTCGGCCCCTGTGTTGGGATTAGGGCGATGAAATATGATGCCAGTCATCTCTTTCATACACACTACTCTGATTTGTTAAGCTATTTTTTTAGGGCCCCAAAAAGATATCAGTGGGATTAAATTTAATTGGTAGTGTATCTCAGGTTTTCAACGGGACAGAGCTCATGAAAAGGATTCTGTCAGCAGGCCGCAGCTTTGTTTTTCTACTGTCAAAAGGAATAGGTGTTTCAAGTTACATTCTTATTTTAAACAGCAGCAAACAACTGTTTACTTCACATTAATACATGGGATTATTTTGAGATAGAAATTATTAATTTAGCAAGAATAGCCATCAAAACATTTCCCATGTTCACATCATTTAGTGCCTAATCCCTCATGTCATGACCATGTATGCGTCTGTTCCTGTTGCTTATGCCCCCTCCCTCCTCTGCCACACCCTCTGTCAGGGTATGCTTTACAACTGGACACGATACCCAGGAGCATCACTGTTCACCTTACAGCTTGCAGGCACATCTGCAGGCTGTGCTGGGACAGTGTCGCTAGCCAACATTAGCACAGCAAGGACATCAAAGGCTGGCAGCCCAGACTGCACCACCTGAGCATGTTGATTGCGATGCACCACGGTATCCCCTGACCTGGGAATGGAGAGGGGTTTGTTTTGCCAAGTGGAGGTATTATATCCAGGAGGTGCTAAAAAGGCTTGCATATGAAAAATTAAGTATAGGGATACAGCTTGAAAGCACTATTTTAAAATGTACTTTGTTTTTATCAAAATATGGTAAAAGCATATAGAGTGTATAGATTTAAGAGGTTTGCTCTTTCCTGCAAAACACAGTCATGGAAAACCTGAGAAGTGCATTTACAAAATCATGACTGTGAAAGATACTCAACAATAATGTAATAATCTTCCTGGATATTAATCGGGAATTTATTTCGAGCATCAGTGAAAACCAACGAGTGCACACTTGGTGAGCTTCATAGGCACACTGTTTATGTTGACACATGCAACTCTCTTCCTGATGCAAATGCAATCTAAACATTAGGCGAAGGGAAGGCAAGCGTGGCCCATAAAGGCTGTGAGCCCCAAACACTTTGAACAGACAACTATCACTAATCACTCCCAGAGCAGTGCGGCGTGTAATTACTCTGCCAAACGTTTGCCTTTCACAGCTTAGCACCGGGAGCCCTGACCCTGCGCTTCCCTGTCTTTCCTCACCACTGTGCATGTGGAAGGGGAGGACCCCTCACCCCCCTCAACTCCCCCCTCCTCATGACCGTGGGGGTAGGCAAGCTGAGCCTCCCTCTCAATATTTAGAGAAAGAGCTGAGGAGGAAAGAGAGAGGGAGAAAGACAGGCAGGGAGAGGACTGAGGTTGGTGCTTCCGGCTTTGTGGGAGCCCATTTAAACAGGCTTTGAAACCCTAGCCATCCGGAGATCAGAAATAGCCTTATTGACTGCATGGGCCCAGAAGTGACTGAGCACGCAGGGTTCTTAGAGTTCACCCTTCCTCACCGCTCAGAACAGGAGGGGGGCATCACATGCCAGGGCCATCTACAAAGACCACGGACATTAATTTTACATCAGGAGAAAAACAATATTGCTCCGGCTATTTTTAGTGTTGTGAGGTTGTGCCGCTGCATAATTTCTTTGTGATTTTTTTTTCTTTACAGGGTGAAGGCCGTTTGATTCTTCTCACCCTCCTCTACCTCAGTCTTATTTACTCATATTAGTGATGTGGCTGTCAGTCGGCAGTGTGATGTGTCCTCTGTCTGGGTGAATGCTGATAAGATGACACAATGCAAATATGAAGTGTGAGGGAGCCGCCTTGGCAAGCAGGTAGGGTGTGTGTAGGGACCAGGATCCCATAATGACTATTAGCTGGATTTCACAGCCTGCCTCTGATCTCTTGCAATGACAGGGGCCTTTATAAGAAGATGGGTGTGCCACTACCCCTCCTAATAGCTCGCACACAGGCACCCAAAGGCACATGCACAAAGGGTGATAATAAAAGACTGTGTAATATGTTATAGGAAGTTCTATTTTATATCAATAAAAGCCTTTTCAAGTGTCAAGTGATTTTTTCACTCTTTAATTCATGGATAAATGAAGACAGGGCTTCGTATTTTTAGCTGGAATGGAAACAGAACTTTAAAGCAAAAATGACCATTTCAGCATATTATAGAAGCATAATGTACCCTTATCTTAATTTAACTACAAGTCGTTTTCAGCATATTGTCATGCACTTCAGCAGTGTTGTACAAGTTCATTTAGACTTGCAGTAGCCTAAAGAGCTCTCTTGGCTTGCTGCATGATCTTGTAAAGGCTTTTCAGAGAGCCCTATTTTATCACTGATGTAGTAATTTCACTTCATCAGTCAGTTGTGACTAAAAATACATCAGGGATTAGCTTCATGGCCAGACTATCTCACACAGCTTTGATAATATAATGGGGGCTGGTTGCTGGTGGTTACAGTCATCTGATATGAAGGTTCATAACATTCAAAACTGCACTCAGAATACTACAGGGTTTTTATGTTTAAAAGAAAAAGAATGATCTTGCCGGAGAGTGATCTTTTAAACTCTCATGAAAATTATGTATCTTCCCTTATAATTCTTTTGTAGGAGCACTTTGCAAAGATGAAAACAGCACCCACCCCCACTCCTTCCCCTTTTCTATTCTACACAAATTAGCTATGGTCCTGGAGGGCAAAATGACAAGAGGTTACTGGAAGACTGTGTGTTTAATTAATTGAAAAATGCTTAAATTGCTTTTACAGTTGTTATGTGGAGTGAAAAAAGGGAATCCGTGTTGCCAGTACTCAACCATAATTAGCACCCGCGGGAATTAAATATTTAGCATTAGCTGTGTTGCAGCACTTAGGACACAAATTTATATTTTAACTATGAAAGAGAGCCTGTCTTAAGTACATGAGTCTGTGTGGACAGCTGTGCAAAGGGGAACAGAGCAGGATATTTCAGCAAGACACCCCAGTGGCATTCCGGGTCCTTCCACATCACATGTGTAAGAGATATGGCAGTTGTATTCCCCAGGGTTAGGCATTACTCAGAGTATTTAGTTTTCTAATTAGGCTGAGGGCCTTCGTCCATGCCTGCCACCACCATGGGAGCCAATGAGAATTTCCTCTCTTATGTGTCAACTCTCTCTCCGAGACCCAGAGAGAAAAAAGAGAAATTGAGGGAGGGAGAAAGAGAAAGCGTGTGTGAAAATGAGAGAGGGATACACACATGGTTGAGGGAGAAATAAAAGACCTGGGGAAAAGCCTTTGTTTATTCCAACTTTAATTACACATTGCCTTTAATGACTCTACTGGTGTGTTTGAGGGGAGAGAGAGAGAGAGAGAGAGAGAGAGAGAGAGAGAGAGGGAGAGAGAGAGAGAGAGAGAGAGAGAGAGAGGCTGTGGAGCCTTAATGATCTGTAGCAGTGGATGTCAGCCGAGCCGTTGGAGACTTAAAGCCCATTTTTAACAGTCCCTTTTGGTTTGGGCCTAGAGGCGACAGCGTAAATGGAGTTCATGCTAAGCTACACTAGACTGGACTCAAGGACTACTTCAGCGTCTGGTCAGCCTCGTTCGCAGAGGGGGCCAGGGCCATTTGGAGCCATCAGCAGCTGACCGCAGCAACTGTTGGACTTGTCAGTGTGCATCAGGTTACCCACTAATGAGAAGTAATAAGGGTTATCCCAACTATATAAGACTTTGATCTTTGGGCACGGTGGGATTTAGACAAGAGTTGGAGAAGGTACACCAAGATTGGAACTGGGATTTGACTTCCATTTTCTGTGTGTGCAGAGAAGGGTGGAGAAAAAGCAACACAAAAGTAATTTAAATCTAACTTTAGAGTTTGGATGAACATTTTTGGAGTGCAACTTATTGCAGGCTCAACTGAAATGTTATCTTGGATTAGTCACCCATGGGAAGGGACACCACCAACATGGAACGCTGTCCAAATTCACTGCGGTCAAACACAGTTGCTGTCAAAATACTTCCAACCAGAATGGTCTGCTGCAAACACAAATTTTCTTTCCAAACTTGGATCATACTCTGGGAAAGATACATTAACACATTACAGTCAAAAACAGAAGACTGTTCTGGATTAAATCACTGAATCATGTTCGATTAACACAACAGAACATGTACCCTGTGTTATTTGTTTTGACACTCAGTTCTCTAAGAATTTAACCACGTCAGCTTCAGCGCGGAACGTTAAAACCCCTTGTTCTGTAAAACAAATTCTCCGGATTATTCAAAGCTCTGAGAATTAAAATGGAAAAATCCATGCGTAAAATTACCGTCCATTAAACTTCAGGCAATATTTTCCTCTAGAGGCAAATATGTTAATTGGCCTTCCTAAAGTAGCTCAATCCTCAGGTTATTTAATTTCCCAAAAAGCCTTAGCTGTGCTGAATTCAAAGGGAATATGTGTCTGAAACTTTTCACAACCTAAGACGGCCGTCAAGGGAAAAGCAGAAAAAGGGAGAAATGGAAACCAGTGAGAGTTAATGTTATAAAGAAGAGAAATATCTGTTGTGCATTGAATGCTTTTCTGTAATTATGGATCACCTAAAAACAGCAAAACATCTTTCTTCATGTGAGCAATCATTTTCAAAATATGTTATTGTAGCAGCAAGCCACTAAATCACACAAATGGGTGCTTTAGAGCGGTTGTGATTAGAGCTGAACTACGCTTGAACTGCCAAAGAATCCTCACCTTCTTTACTGTCATGTCATCTAATTACTTGTGTGTGTTTTTCCCAGAGCCTGTGTGCAGCTCGGTCACTGGCCCTTAGTCCACCAGCAGCCTGGTCAAAAAGACATCCTGGCAGAGTCCCAGGGTGGATGCATCGCCCACGCACACTGCCCTCGCCAGCTCCCAGAAGTCTTTGTGGTAAACCACTGACCGTGCTGCTCCCCATTTTCGTGCAAGCCAGCAAATAATGTGTCAGAAAAAGATTATTGATAGCCTGTAAAAGGAGAGCCAGAGTGTTGTTGCCTCTCTGCTTCAACTTTACAGAACAATGTAAGTGCTTAACCATCAGTTTGAATGCTGCACTGCCTCTGAAAGAACACACCATTTATTTTTTCACGCTGTCGTTGTGGTCGGATAAAATGAGTTACAAGTGGAACATGAACAGACAACAATAACCCCTACTTGTTTGAGATGCGGCTTCATTATACTTTACATTAAAAAACCTTGTAGTTAGATTGGCCACCTTGTGCTGGGTCTTTTCAAAAAGGAAATGGAACATTTGAATTTGCTTCCTACTTTTTTTGAGTCATTCACAGTTTTGCCCGATTTACCAGACGTTGGCGAAGCTTCAGCTCTTCTGGCGTAAATGTGGCCTGAGCGGGTGATTCTCAGACACATGAGGGAAGCCATATTCACAGAATTAACGACACACTACTTCCACCGCACAACAGCTGCCTGCTACACTTAGCTGATTGCGACGGCAGGGCCCACTCCCATTTACGGAGCGCCGTGATTGAACAGTTGGGGCAGCTTTATGTGTGTTTAGCTCTCCTGATGCTCGAAATCAACACTGACACCCCCATGCAAAAGCAAACACTTGTTCAGGCAGATTGACTGTGTTGGGACTGCTTGAGAGAAATCCAGCCCTTTGTTCAGCGTTTCACTTTTAAATGTTGATCGGCCATCATATCCACATGTTAGCTTACCGGGAGGCAGTGCGCGGTGTGTTGCAAAGATAGAGCAAGGTTAGGCTCAGCGGTGATGCTGTTAAGTGGTAGAAGGAGTGAGTGATTCAAGTCAATGCGTATATACAACCCTGTTTTTTTTTCTGTAAAAACTGTGTTTATGTTCACTGCAGGCATAACTCACAGTGTGTGTCTAAGGGCTCTAGGCTATGCAGACGCACAACTGGCACACTATTTCTCCCCGTTGTGGGAACAATAACAGAAAAATTTAAAAATCTAAGTCAGAGGAATAAAACACACTATCTTGACACTATACAAAAAAAGGGGAAATGTTTGAAATTTTATGTCAAGGCCAAATTTCATTTCACACCCTACATTATGTTTGTTGCTATATTCCCAGTCAAATCCAGATGTCAGTAACTTATACAAAGCCAGACATAAGCAGGGTATCATAACGCATAATAGGAATAATGGCCCTTTGATTTTTGGATTTCCTATTGGAACACCTGTCACTTTTTGGCAAGGGCACACCCCAGCACCAGGTCTCCTTTGGTAGCGCTGGGGGAGGAGTGTATGCATGTGTGTGAGTGTGAGTGTGTGAGAGAGAGTTGAAGATGAAACAGCCGCCGCAGAGGCAGTGATCACACAGACAGACGGGGTGAGTGACAGACAATACCTGCTGTAAAATTCCCTCACATCTCCCCTGATCTGTATTCATAGATCTCGGCTGCTACGCACTGCAAACTGAAGCCCACACCAACGGGCTCTTTTGGCGCACCGCCCCGCTCAGTTTCACTCTTGCAACTCACTACACAGACCCCCTTTTTCTCCCCTTCCCAAAATATTTGCCGTCTTTTGTTCTTTGTCTAAATGATGCCTCTGATCACGGGGTGAAAGCTGAAAGGAGCTCTCTGACAAATATGGACTTTTTCCTATCTCTTCTAATCGCACCTAATTCTGCTCCTTCAAATGTAGGGCTCCCCTTTAAGTGTGTTCTTAGACTGGAATACCTTAGAGATCAGATCTTTTTTTGGCAAGTTTTTTTTGGCTGGCAAAGGACTGCTCCCATTGCTCAGCATGATAAATGAAAATCCTCAAATTAAATGTTTATTTAGCTTTTTTCACCTGCCCGCCACTCGTATTGTTCTCAAATAACTCCCTTTATCACTTTCGAGGAATTCTTCAGACTTTTTTTTCCCCTCACACTGTTTCTACTCGATGTAAGTCCTTCAAAAGAACTAATGGTTGGCCATCATCAGCACTATCTGAGCCCTTGTTTTTGTGGTGTTACCCCCCCCCCACACACACAACCACACACCCCCCCTTGATGACTGACTCCAGGACTGAAACTTCCTGAAACCTAAGCTGTGTTAGAACAAAAACACACACACTCCGAGGACACCACAACACAGGGGCTGCTCAAACTGGATTAGGTTTGTTGTGGCAGATCTAGGTTTCAGGTTTGACTTGAGTAATGTGTCGTTTAATTTCTTCGGGAATTGTTTTGACAAAACAAGTTAGCGTAAAGTCGGAAGTGTCGTCTAAAACAAAAAAGGGTGTGTGTAGTGTGTATGTTTTTTTTTTCCCTTCACGCTCATGTGAAGCATATGTCAGTCATCAGCGAAGTGTTACAGTGGAAGTGACATCAGAACCCTGGAGGGCTTGCACTGCCAGAGAGGCTTTTTGATATGATTTCTGAGAACAGAGACTTTAGCGAAAAGAAAGGAGTTGCTTGCGTCTGTGTTGTTGGAAAAAAATGTTCTATACAAACAGTGGTGATGAACTGGAAGGTGCTCTGCTCCTTTTTTTTTTTTTTTTACTGAATCTTTATCATTGTAGCTGTCAGCAGAGCTAAATGCCATGATTTGTGTTGCCAAATTACACAGTAAGAGTGACAAGGGTAATTATTGTGAAGTTAGCACAAACAGATGGAGAGATGTTTGTCAGCTATGATTATAATTACAATCATTCTGTGTTACTGAATCTGAACAGTGTTGTGTTTGATTGACCTGCGTGTTGGAACCAATTTACTCTGCTGCTTTGTTTCTTTCCAACTTTCTGTATCTGCTGGTGTGCACTCGCAGGAAGAAAAGTAGCTAAAACTGACCACAAGTGGATAGTTGGGACAAAACTGCTGATTGGCTGGAGCCTGCAGAGCTGATCTTTATCCTGGCTTGTCTCAGGCTGGAGGTGATGATGCCCACAGCAGCCAGAGATTGATGGGAGGCCAACACAAGCGGTGAGAATGAGCTCTGGCCTTTGAAGTCATCCACATGGAGGGAAATTGATATATCAGTTTAAGCCCTGGACCCTATTAAAGGAGCCCCCGTCAGGTTAATGTGATAGCCTCTATGTTACCCTCGGACCCATTCAGGTCAGCCCTAATTCCTGCCCTCGCTCTCCGCAATCTCATTTTAGTTTCCCATCAGTAATGTTTTTCCATCAGAGGAGCTCTGCTAGGGAGTATATCACACAGGCTAACGCTGGGCCATCTCTCTCTCAGGGTGATTTAAACCTCCAGCCAGCACGTTAATCACCAGCCAGAGATTCCCATGGTTATTTGTACAGGTTGGACAGTCTTTAAAGTGGGCTCTGTGGTAGTATACACCTCCCCAGACAGCACTCTTTTTCACAGACTCCTCTCTGTTTCTCAGCTTCCTTTAAGTCTGGCCTTTTCTAGAACTTACCCCTTATCCCTATGGTCAAACAGCTGAGCGGGGGCCCCAGGTCTGCTGGGGTGAGCTCTGTGATCATTCATTTTTAATTGCATGCAGAAATACATTTACATTAAAAATGCAGAGCGGTGTCTTTTTAATTCAGACACAGTGTATTCATTATTAAACCATTGTCTTGGAGGTCAGCTCACAAGGAATCATCTGTCCATCAGATTCAGGATGTTGTATTGCACCTTGGTCGTCCAGATGATCCGCACATTTTAAACACGTCTATTATTCACTTTGATTTTCTTCCTCTGTCATAAGTCATCTGGCTGCTCCAAACTACAGCATCAAAAAGAAATTTAACATCGCCAGAATGAGGCTAAAACCTGTGTTAGAAAGAGACAGCTGACAGTGGTCAAAAGCTGCAGGTTCTTAGAATTTCAGATGATGATAATATTTGTGAACTCGATCCAGTTCACATGTAGAAGTACAATTTGGCTTCCCTTCTGTCAAGATACCATCTTCCATCCACCATGTAGTTTCTTCTTCTTTGGTGGAAATGAGTGAAACCAGCACACAAATTTGCCATTATGCCCATGGCTACAATTTAGATATGAAACTTACTTGTTGTTGGTTTGAACCCTTCAGGTTAAGCGTATTCTTTGATTTAAGCATGGCATTTTCTGAGGTTTAAAACAATTGACGTAAACTGCAGAGGGTTTTTCCTAACCCTCTAATTAGGCCCCATCAAATTTGAGTTGATATGAAGATCACTATACAGAGACATTTAAGACAAAAACGGCTGAAAAATACATATTGTTCAGCATTTTGTAAGGCTGATGCAGTTTGAATTAGAGTTGCATTCATAAAGTATGCTGTTTACAAATGGTGTAATCCAATGCATCTTAAAAAATGATTATTTTTTGTGTTTTATCAGCAGAAAATACAGGTTGTAAACATGTATGTCTGTGGATATTGATCTTCATGTTATGCTTAGCTCTAAATATAGTATACACATTTAGGAAGTGTCTCAGCTGACTTTTTTTTTTTATATAAATCATAGATAGGTTCCTTTTCACAAAAATAAAAAGCTGAAAATAGATAAATAAAATGATAAGATCAACAATCAATACGATAAAAACTCAAAAAAAGGGTGATTTCTTATATTTTATCAAATTTAAAAAAAAATTAAAAGTACTTCTAAGTTTGTCTGCATGAGAAAGATAGTCATTACTTGTTTTAAATATATGGGGGGGGGGGGGCTATAGTCCTCGTTGCAGTGGTCGCTGGTTCGATGCCCGGCCACAACCCTTTGCTTCACATCATCCCTTGCTCTCTACTCCTAGCATTTCCAGTCCCTCTTCAGGTGACCTACCTAATAAAGGCCACAACTTTATAAAAAAGAATCAATGCAAAACAAAGCCACCTTCTATGTCTTCACAAATCAATCACATATTTATGATGAAAAAGTCACATAATGCACAGTCCATTGTTGACAAAAAACAATGTTACTAGTTTTTACAAGCACTTAGTTAAGCAACAGCTTTACACTAATGCTTGAATGGCACTGACTTCCAGTTAGTTGATGTTGCATCACCTTGCCTACCCTCTCTCTCTCTCTCTCTTCTCTCTCTCTCTCTCTCTCTCTCTCTCTCTCTCTCTCTCTCTCTCTCTCTCTCTCTCTCTCTGGGTCATGCATTTGGATGGACAGCTTGTTTTCCTCATTATAAAAAATCATTGTCATTGCCTCACAACAGATTTTGCATCACTTGGCACTGCCTGGTTTTGGGCCTTCTTTATACTTTTGCAGAGTATTTCAAGCTCCCACGTATAAAGACAGTAGAAAGAGAAAACTCTCAAACAAATTTGTTTATAACAAGGTCTTTTTTAGATCTACGGGCCCATGCATATTTTGTCTCGTCTGAGTCGAGAGTGTTGAGATTAATCCCATGTTGTTCCTATTATTGGCCTCTCCTGAGACATTATGATGTGAATGGCTGTCTAAGCGGCATCAGATCCATCAATTGGATTCAAAGAAATGTTATCCATTACTCTCTCCAACCCGGCAGATGTTGAGGTTTTTGTAAGTGGAATTCCTTTATTATGTTAATACCACTGTTTTGTCACATGCACCATTTCCATTTGAGAGGGGTGGAAAAATCATCAGATGGATTTGGCTCCCTCAATAAGAGATGTTTGACATTCAATGAGATGAGAAACATGAAAAACAGATTTCAATGGCAAGTGGCATATGACAATCACAACAAGGAGGCCCTTTGAATGAACAGAAGATCACAATATAATTGTGGCACCATGTTGTGTTTTTTAAGACACTGCCTTGTATAAATTTTGCATTGATTATTTTGTTTTGAAATGTACAGGATTCAAAGGATTGGGACATTTTGTTACAACAATGCCAGATTTTTTTCTGCCTTTGCCTGGACCTTTTCTGATCATGAAAGCTGGCAACAAAGCCACAACCATATGGACACGAAGCCTTGAAGAAACAGGAGTGAAAACTAGTCAGTTGGTGTCCAACATTTAAAATTAAATGGCACACACATACCTGCTGACAGACACATGCTACTGTATTTGCACACCAGGGTGTGGCAGGGTGTGGAGGTGTATTCATTTACTTTATCATCCAAAGCAATTTAAAAAAGAAATATTTCTCAAGTTTGGGAAATTGAATTATATTTGACAAGGATCAAGTACCATAAACTGCAGGTAATAATGAGTCTAATTCAGTTTAAGAGGTGGATTTTATTTTAAAGGCAGAAAGATATGTGCATAATATATGTTTGTGTTTCTGTCTGTCTGAGTGAGAGACTGAGTGCATGTTTGCTTTGCAGTTGTGTGCATGCACATGTGCTGTGTCTGGATGTCTGCATATCTGCAAGTGTGTGTGCGTGCAAGTGTGTGTTAGTTGTAGGCTCAGAGGCATAGCATGGGTCTGCATGAGGGAGTGTGGTGGCAGAGAACTCCTCTGATAGGCCAGATCCAGGGTGCACTGAAGCCTTTCGCATATATATGGAATTTTTGAATATCTAAACCATTATTTAGCATCCAAATCAGTTCTGCTTGTCTGACTGATGGACAATTTCAGTGTGACCCCAGTCTTTTTGCATGTGACCTATACTGTCGGGATTCTTGCATATTGTTTGGATGTTCACGTTGACTCCTCTCCCGTTTTTTTTTTTTTTTTTTACTTTGATCCTTTTAGCATGCTCTTTGTGTAGGAATTCATGAAATATTCATAGCTGGACTGTGGCTTTTCCATATCTTTATGTACAATTATTGGCAGGCGTCCTGTTATGTCGAGCCATCTTAATAGTGGGTATTGGGCTCGGTTAAGTGTGACTTCAGATTTTTCTGACAGTTTAGCTGGTCTGTGTTATGAATTGATAAGGTGGGGCATTATATTTGCAGATTGTGCAGCTCGGTTGCCTTTTTAGCCCACCATTAATATTGATAAACGCAAATAATGCATCTCACATGACAGTCTATCTTCCTTGAGAATATGAATTCTTATTCTTATTCTTATTCTTATTCTTATTCTTATTCTTATTTTTATTGTTCTTATTCTTATTATTATTATTATTCTTGTTATTCTTCTTCTTCTTCTTCTTCTTCTTCTTCTTCTTCTTCTTCTTCTTATTATTATTATTATTATTAATGATACATATTTTAGATGTATTATTATTATTGTTGCTTTGCGTCACATTTGACTAATCATTCCTGAGTTCATTCTTTATTTTGTCCAGTGGTCACCCCTCATCGTCACCTTAATAGAGTCCTGATCTGAGTTATGCTGGTTGTGTCGATAATGCTAACAGGGTTAATAGTGTGTTCCTCTCCATCATGACCAGTGCTATTGGCAGTTGGAGTAATTGGACAGAGGATGTCATTATCATGCCCCGTGTGTTGCCGAGGATTTGAAGGAGCACAGAGGCCTGCGGTGTGGCCCTTGCCAAACACACTGCTGTCCTCTGGAGTTTCCGATGTAAATACTGTCTATTCTACCAGCATTTAATAAATGTTTCTGGAGGTTTATTAATGTGCAAATGGGTGCAAGTGCAGCCCCCCCCCCCCCCCCCCCCCCCCCCCCCTCATGCCGGCACAACGTGTGCACAGAGGCACAGAGCTGTTTAAGGAGAAGAGATTCACAAATCAGCCGATGTGGAGCTAAGCCTGTGGCTCTCTCCACCAGGGAACCACTAAGAGTATTTAATTCTCCCTCTTCCCCCCCTCCCTCCCTTTCTCTGTATGTGTGGATGAGACCTGTGCGTGTGTGTGTGTGTGTGTGTGTGTGTGTGTGTGTGTGTGTGTGTGTGTGTGTGTGTGTGTGTGTGTATGCATGAGAGTCCGTTACCTGCCATAAGTCTCCATGTTTACTCATTTGTACCATTCTCCATAAGTTCTCCCACTTCCTCTATACAGCCTTCGTGTGAGTGGCGGGAGCTGTGTGAGAAAAATTGGGGTGAAAAGATGGGAGAGACATCCAGATACTGGTATCATGCATAGAGTTCCTGCACTCACAAGGGCATACAAATGGGCAAATCTAAGGATAAAGGCTCCAAGGATCCAGCTATAGTCATATGAATGCAAATAGGATTAAAGTGCCAGCTTTGGAGGCTGATATACAATTCACAGCTCTTATAGGAGTCTGGCTGCAGACCCTGAACACCATCCCCTGCTCCTGGAAAATGAGGATGTTTATGAAGATGGCTTTCTTGTCCCCCCCCCTCCACCACTCCACCCCATCCCCCCCACATACACAGACTTTTTTTCCCCCACTAGAAATGAGGCTCACTGTGATTAGCAGCTTGGAAGGCTCCTCTCATTAGAATTCTCTATCTCATCTTTCAGGTGTTTTTCAGTCAATATTAGTTTGATCTTTGTCTGGGGGATAAATGATTGGCTTGATGTAGCGTGCATTTGTTTTTACAAACCCAACAGTGAACTACAAAGGGCTTTTCATTCAGGTTTAGACAGCACTCGAAAGGTTTTTTTTCTCCTCTTTTTTTTAACTTGGCTGATTTAACAAGCGTTTAAACCGAGTGATCTCCGAAACAAAAAAAAAAGAAAGAAAAATGTGTTTCGTGCTGTGGCTGGCTCTTTCTGTTTCACAAAATGGTTAGTGAGTGCAGTCAGGGCCTCTGTGTCCATAACCTCTCAATGACTGCTGATCGCTATAAATATTACTTGACGTTTGGCTGCTGTTTTTCTTGTCGGGGTAGAGAATAACAAGGGTCATTCTGCTTCATATATTTTCACTCATTAGGTTCTCTTTGAGAAACTAAGCCTCGTCTTCCTCTCTCTCTAACTTTCCCCCCCTACCTCCCTTTCTGTGCTCTTAGCAGAGCTCTGTCAGAACCCAGGCCTGCTTTATCTCCATCCATGAAGTTAAGAAAGCTGGCAAAGCTGTAAATTTGGACGCCCTTCGTTAGAGGAGCTCCCCCGGCTGTAATTCATCTCAATCCTCAGCGGTCTTTAGTTCCCTTTCAGAGGCTGTAAAGTACTGCCTAACACTCACTGGGAGCTGAGGGAGACAGGGGTACAGAGGGCCCAGAGGTTACCAGAAAACAGCTCATGTTAGAGGGGACAGTACTGGATCCATGACACATGGGGGTCAGGTGACAGACCTGGGGATGATATATGGACGCTTGTGTGACACCGTGCTAACAAGACCAGCGTTTACAATGGGTCTCCTTTTCCCTTCCTCCCTGCTTTCTCCTGCAGCTCCCTGGTGTCTGTGTCTGTGTCTCTCCTCCAATTTCAATCATCAGGTGTTATGACTTTATTCAATCCTTTTCCATGTTTTATTCTGACAGGTGTCAGCTCAGCAAAGAAAAAGAACTACATTGGAAAATGGAAAGACTTATGGAGATTTTAAAAACTGATAAATGCCCAATTTAATTTTTTTATTTTTTTTTATTTACTTCTTTTTATTTAAGTTGTGTTTTTGGGGCATTTTTGCCTTTAATGATAGGACAGCTGAAGGGAGATAGGAAATGTTGGGAGTAGAGAGTGGAGGAGGACATGCAGCAGCTTAGACCACTAGGTCACCAGCGCCCCATGCCCAATATAATATAAGAGTGAAATAAAAAATAAAAAATATTTCTCAATACTAAATAGAAAAAAACAACGAGTTGTCACCATAGTGATTCATTAATGTTAATCTCATAATCCAAAAGTTGCACAATTGAATTTATTAATAAGATCTCAAATTATTCTTCCTTTATTATTATACACTAATAATCATAATGTTAAATAATACATTCTTTTTTCAAACCACAGAAGTATATTGCACATAAAAGCATCTAAATAGTTTATGAAATATGTTTTACTGACAGGGTTAGAGGGGTTACAAGACATATCATGATATAAATTCCTGGATTAGAAGTTTCTAAACTTAACTGATAAATAACTCCTATACTTTCAAACTCCACTCTTCTTTCATATGGCAAAACAACACAGCTCTTTATTGCCTTTTATCCTGTGCATGAAGTTCAAGTCGTTAACATGTACAGGTGGCTGCAGTGTGTTACAAAACAGAAGCTAAAAATTCATTCGCTTTATGAGGAGATGACCGGGCATTTCCACGTGTAAGATCAGAGTGTGAACTTTGTGTAACTATGTTTTCTATTTATGTAAGCTGATGATGAACATCCTATAAAACTCACGCTGGCTTTGTGGCAGCCAGGCTCTATTTAGAGACATTTCTCTTGAAGAGGAGGAGAGAGAGCTGTGTCCGTTGGAGGGCAGTTTGTTTGACGACTCATCAAAAGGGGAATCAGGGAAACAGGTGTTGGGGGGCGGTGGAGTGTGTGTTTCTGGGAAAAGTATAAGCATTCATAGTTAGGCTCTTTATGTCCCGATTTCCATTCATCCTACCAGTCAGACTTCACAACTTTAAACAGATTTCTTAAAATTATCAGGTCATGCATGGTTTATTTTCTGAAATACTTTTTATACATGTGATCTATCTAATAAACAGTCTCTTTAAATTTCTATATTTACTACTGTCACCTGCCAGAATGACTCAGAGACTGTTTTTTGTTAAACATCCATGTGGGTTAAATGGCTTCATGTTTTTATTGTACCGGCAACATCTGGGTTCACAGTTGTGAGGTTAAAAGAGAAGGCTGCTTGCTTTAGGTCAGAACCTAAAAATAGGACGGTCTTCAGAAGCCGTGCCACAGGCAGCCAGGAAACGCTTTGATTTCTCTTCCCTCTTTTTTGATTTTATAAGAATATTCAATAAAGCCTCTGGATCTGGCAAACAGGTGGCAGAGCTTAGGTTCCCCCACAGTGCTAAAGCAAACTTCCCCCTACATATTTTTGCATCGCAAAGTGCTGTAACACATGCAAAATACACTCTCCTGTTACTTGCTCTGTGTGTATGTTAAAACTGCATTTCACTTAACAAAATGCTGAAATATGGTCAAAGAGGGGGCCTTTAATGATAGTGAAAAAGAGGAAATATATCCTGTTTACTTATATAATCCCTTAGCCAGTCTATAAATGTGGTACTGAAGTTGCCCAAAATAAATGAATGAGAGTTTCTGCTCTTCAGTGTGTATTAATGTGAGTGTTTGGGAGCAAGTGACGCACATTGTGACTTGTCTAAGTAACCTGAGGCCAGGCTTAAGGGCCCACCTGTCTCTAGTTGTGGACAGATGAGTCCTGGCTGCCAGGCGCTCCATTCATCTCTATTGCTAATACAAATACTAATGCTAACATTAGTGCTAACATTAGCTACTGTTCTTGTTTCACCCTGTCAGCCTCATGCCATTCCCCTGGCATGAGCCAAAAGGGAGATGGATAGCCTACTTATGCTGATGGCCTTGCTTTACATTCATTATATTAAGGTCCGGTAATAAATAAAATAAAAGATATGTATTTAATGATACATATTTAATAGTTCTCAAGTTCTTATGTTATACTTTATAACACCCGTGGGGAAATCATTTCTACATTTGACCCATCCTAAATATTTAGGAGCAGTGGGCAGCCATAGTGCATTGCCAGGAGAGCCACTTCAGTTATGAGTCTTGTACGCTGGCCAAAAGGACAAACACAGAAGAATTCTAATCACTGTAGTGGCATGAGTATCTTTTGATAACCCACATAAATTACAGGAGCAATCTCTTTTAGAATGTTTTGCCTTTGATTTAAATATATTATGCTCATCACAAGCCGTCATGGAAAAGGTGCACATATGCTCAGGTCTTGTTTGGCTGAGAAAAAACCCTGAAAAATGGAAGTCTTTCCTTTGTGCTT
Organism: Notolabrus celidotus; assembly: GCF_009762535.1. NCBI lineage: Eukaryota > Metazoa > Chordata > Actinopteri > Labriformes > Labridae > Notolabrus > Notolabrus celidotus. Next base: position 16,668,580 of record NC_048274.1, on the reverse strand, counting down.
TAATAAAAATCTGGATTCCTATGACAAAAATAAAGACTAAAAATACTGAAGTATGCATGCCAGGCCAGTAGTTGGCGGTACAACTTTGTAATGAAACACTACTACAGATAACTGCTTTAAAGGGGTTCTTCAACAGAGCGGTGAACAAACAAACAAAAAGACATCACCACATTCACAGGATGCTCCCACGGTTTACATGATGAAGGGGTGGCACTTTCAAAATATTCCACTCTGTAACCTGGTGTCAAAAGTTTTCATTTTCAGCTGCTCAAAACACTGTTTTAGTGTGAATTAATGGACAAAACGCAACAATAGTTAACTGTTATCTATTGAATATGTTTCTGTGTCAACAGCCCATCAGACTTAAACCTGGAATAACTGATATAGACTATGGAGACGCACAGCATTGAAATTAAATCTCTTAAACTGATATGTCAGCTAAAATAATCTATTTTGAAGTCACCGAGTAACATGAGCATTGGTAATGAGTTTTGCTCCTTTTGAAAAGCAGTGTTTTGGCCCCTCTATTTTACCTCAACATTTGGTCCCCACCATCTCCTGAGAAGAGTATATAGCTCTTTTTCTGCTAATTGCTTTTTTACATTCACAAGCTAGTTGCTAACTGTGCTTGTTAATAGTAATAATCTGAAGCTAGAGTTTGTATTGTGTCTTCAGAGGTTCGTCGCTGAAAACTGATGTCTTCTTCAGGGGAAAATGATACCAAACAATGAGCTAAAACGTCTTACATCTGTAGGTAGTAATGCTATGTGGAGTGATGTTAATGAGTACATTTTTCCACAACATGTTTTCATATGTACTCTCTAAAATAATCTAGAATCCAACAGTTCTCTTTGAAATCTCTAGAGTGCAGAATCCTGGGTTGTTGTCACCAACGGGGACCATTATTTGATAGACTATATTAGTTTATAGAGGTATACTTCTCATGAAATCTTAATCAAGGATTCGGCAAAAGATGAGCTCTCCATACTCTGACAATGCAAATGAAAAGAGTAGTACTGCAATATTAATGAATCTACACTGGAATCATTATTTGAAAGGAGATATTGATCTGGTGTGAGACAATTCTTCTAAAATCTTGAATAAAGATTTCATAATAGAGTACACGAACATGCTTGTCTTATTCTTAAAGTACGATTAGTCCTGTTTGTGACAAAAATATAAACAGATAGCTAAAGCTGGGAGCCTCTGCTCTTGATTTGCACTATGTTAGCATTTTTCAACAACAGCAGCAGAACTTGACAGAACACCAGTTGCATAACAAACATCACTTCCCTGTGGTGGGTTTTCCTGAATACTTTCTGTTGTGCTGCCATGTAAGCTCTCGTAACTACACAGATACTGTGGGGAAACAATGTGTATGAAATTTTCTGCTGTTTGTGTGAACATGCAGCCCATCTTAAAAAAAATGTTGGTAGATTTTAGGAGTTTTTCGCATGTGTGAATAGGGCTACACTGCTGCAGTGTCTCCCAGTGACCATAGATCCATCCGCTATAGATTAAAGTTGCTTCAAATAAGAAATACTTGCTCAGGGTTCCCACTTTTTTCCAGAGATCATTTTCCAGGACATTTCCAGGACATTTTCATTGATGATCAAGCTGGTATGACCGTCTAAATTTAGTTCCTAAATTAGTTCCTAAATAGTCTAATATGTTCCTCTCAGTGGAAGTCTACATTGAAAGACGTGCAGTCTATGGCTATCAATGAAATCATCTCTTTCATACTTAAAAATTCTGGCAAATTGATGATAGAATAATGCAACCACAAATGTACAGCACTTCACTTTATTAGTGCAACCAAGTAACAATGATGGGCAACTCTCATCTCAGCTTTCTCTTTTCTCAAAAAATATAAAATGAGCTAAGAAAAAAACAAAAGAACCTACAAAGGAATCAGGAAGCTGCCTTCCTGAAATAATTAAATAATAATAATGATCAGAGGATCAGTGCTTTAATGACCTAAATAGAACTGAATGACAAAAAATGGCCACAAATGTTTCTGAACTCAACTCAGACTCAAAATGTACCTGCTTAATCATGATATTCATCCTGCTAAGTGGTCGATGTAAAACAAAGCAAATGTCACGTTTTTTTATTTGAGTTACCGTAAACTCTGAAAAAATCACACCGGTGTAAAGACGCACTCTGCATTTGAAGATCCCTCAGAGATTTAAAAAAATGTAAACTGTCTTTCTGCATGGCGATGTCTATTATGATCAGCGATGTCTACAACGTGGAGTTTCTGTGCAGCTGTGTCGCTCTTTTTGTTCCCTTTGTTCATCGGGAGTTTGCACTCCTGCTAGCAGGGGTTCTGAAACTTTTTGGAGCCAGGGACCCCTTACAGGTGAGAAAATAGTCCATGGCCCCCTCATAATTGTAACACAGATTAAGCACATTAGGGATGTGTCATGATCAAAAGCTGCGGCTCTGAGAGTCAATGCTTTATAGTGAATCAGAAGAGCCGTCTCGCATCAAGAGAGAGCCGGCTCCCAGTTTTTTCCTTTCGCTGCTTAGCTCTCACAGTGCTCAGCCCCAGCTCTGCTCACAGCAGAACTTTGTTTTGATTGGTCAGCATGGTGGCCATGCGGCCAATCACATGTGAGGATATAGGATACAGGTGATGGAGGGGAGGCTGTGTATCCTGGCTTCATCTGTTCCTTTAGAGAGAGTCTTCTTAAAGACCGGGCAAATACTCACTGAGAGGAGAAATCAGATCAGCCCATCCAAGCTGAGGCATCGGATTTTTCTCAATGCCAACCTGAGGACGTTAATAATGTTTGCTTGGGTTTGGTTCTGGTTTGGTTCTGGTAAGGTTCTGGTTTGGTTCTGTTCTGGTTCGATTCTGGTTCACGTCTGGTTTGGTTCTGGTACGGTTCTGGTACGGTTCTGGTTCGGTTCTGATTCGGTTCTGGTATGGTTCTGGTTCGGTTCCGGTTCGGTTCTGGTTCAGTTCTGGTACGGTTCTGGTATGGTTCTGGTTCGGTTCCGGTTCGGTTCTGGTTCAGTTCTGGTACGGTTCTGGTTCGGTTCTGGTTCGGTTCTGGTTCAGTTCTGGTTCGGTTCCGGTTCTGGTTCAGTTCTGGTACGGTTCTGGTATGGTTCTGGTTCGGTTCCGGTTCTGGTTCAAGTCTGGTTCGGTTCTGGTATGGTTCTGGTACGGTTCTGGTTCGGTTCGCTTCTGGTTCAGTTCTGGTACGGTTCTGTTCGGTTCTGGTTCAGTTCTGGTACGGTTCTGGTTTGGTTCTGGTCCGGGTCTGGTTCGGTTCTGCTTTGGTTCTGGTTTGGTTCTGGTTGCGTTTGATTCTGGTTCTGTTTGCATGAGTTTGGTTCTGGTTCTGTATGCTTAAGTTTAGTTCTGGTTCTAAACCTAACCCTAATCCTAACCCTAAACCTAAACACAACCCTAACCCTAACCCTAACCCTAATCACAACCCTAATCCTAACCCTAATCCTAACCCTAAACACAACCCTAACCCTAACCCTAACCCTAATCCTAACCCTAAACACAACCCTAACCCTAACCCTAATCACAACCCTAACCCTAATCCTAACCCTAATCCTAACCCTAATCCTAACCCTAACCCTAAACACAACCCTAACCCTAACCCTAATCCTAACCCTAACCCTAAACACAATCCTAACCCTAACCCTAATCCTAACCCTAACCCTAAACACAACCCTAACCCTAATCACAACCCTAACCCTAATCCTAACCCTAACCCTAATCCCAACCCTAAACACAACCCTAACCCTAATCACAACCCTAACCCTAAACACAACCCTAACCCTAACCCTAATCATAACTCTAACCCTAACCCTAATCCTAACCCTAATCACAACCCTAACCCTAATCACAACCCTAACCCTAATCACAACCCTAACCCTAACCCTAAACACAACCCTAACCCTAATCACAACCCTAACCCTAACCCTAACTCTAATCCTAACCCTAATCCTAACCCTAACCCTAATCATAACCCTAATTCTAACCCTAACCCTAATCCTAACCCTAATCACAACCCTAATCACAACCCTAACCCTAACCCTAATCACAACCCTAATCATAACTCTAACCCTAACCCTGATCCTAACCCTAACCCTAATCACAACCCTAACCCTAACCCTAATCATAACTCTAACCCTAATCCTAACCCTAACCCTAATCACAACCCTAACCCTAACCCTAATCACAACGCTAACCCTAATCACATCCCTAACCCTAATCACAACCCTAACCCTAATCACAACCCTAACCCTAATCCTAACTCTAATCCTAACCCTAATCATAACCCTAATCCTAATCCTAACCCTAAACACAACCCTAACCCTAATCACAACCCCAACTCTAATCCTAACTCTAATCCTAACCCTAATCCTAACCCTAATCATAACCCTAATCCTAATCCTAACCCTAATCACAACCCTAACCCTAATCACAACCCTAACCCTAACTCTAAACACAACCCTAACCCTAACCCTAATCATAATCCTAACCCTAATCACAACCCTAACCCTAATCCTAACCCTAACCCTAATCACAACCCTAACCCTAACCCTAATCACAACCCTAACCCTAATCACAACCCTAACCCTAACCCTAATCCTAACCCTAATCACAACCCTAACCCTAATCACAACCCTAACCCTAATCCTAATCCTAACCCTAATCACAACCCTAACCCTAATCACAACCCTAACCCTAATCACAACCCTAACCCTAATCACAACCCTAACCCTAACCCTAATCACAACCCTAACCCTTACCCAACCCTAACCCTTACCCAACCCTAACCACAATCCTAACCCTAACCCTAACCCCAACCCTAACCCTAACCCTTACCCAACCACAACCCTAACCCTAACCCCAACCCTAACCCTAACTCTAATCCTAACCCTAATCACAACCCTAATCAAAACCCTAACCCTAATCATAACCCTAGCATCAGGGTGAGAATGATTTTGTAACAGAAGAAATGCACACAATTGGGCAATTATAAGGCTTCTCATAAAAACACCGTACGTAAAAGGGTTTTTAACACAAACTATTATTTTTTGCAAAGTTAAGGTAAAATATATGGCTACAAAAGATCCTAAATTAAGAGCCGTTTGGGAGTCGAAAGAGCCGGCTCTCTGAAAAGAGCCAAACTTCCCATCACTAAAGCACATGCTTATTACCATTTGCACTCTTAGTTCCCCTTGGAACTATTTGTATTGTAAAACATATCAATGTAAATACTTCAGACCTGTACCATAGTGATAAACAGATAACACTTCAATTTGAATCAAGTAAATACCACTTGTATACTTTAAAACAGAGGGTCATTTCATTCCTTTTGGACTCAACATGACATCATTTATACTTTTCAAGTAATCTTAAACGCTTTCAGAAAATTAACAACAGCAAGACTCACATATCCCTTCAGCCACCAAATGGTATCATAACAACGGTGTATATGCTCTTTTGTAATGACACAGCACAATTTTATGATTTACTAGAAATGTATTCAAGTTATTTTACGGACCCCCATGCTATGGTTCGCAGACCCCCAGGGGTCCCAGGACCCCACTTTGAGAACAACTGAGCTAGAGTATGGTAATTGAGCCAAGTGTACCATAAAACATAAACAATATACCCCCGTTTTCTGTGAATGCATGATTATGAAGTGAAGGAGAAAAGATGTGAAAAAAGTTGCGCAGTGTCGCTGTCTGTTCCAGCACAGCGTGCACTCAACTTTCAATGAATGGGGATGTGTTTTGTTAATAGGGTCAGGTCAGACGCAGCCATGTTGGAATAATTTTCCAGGACTATATGTGATTTTCCAGGGCATTTTACTTTTTCTCCCATTTTCCAGGTGTTTTCCAGTACTGGAAAACTGGTCAACTGTTTTCCAGGTTTTCCAGGACGCGTGGGAACCCTGCTTGCTCTCTATGGCCAGTTTTACTGATGGAGGCTCAGTTTATCGTACCAGAAATGGTATGTATAGCATAGCAGGAGTATTTTTGAAGTGGTTTATCATCACAGAGCCACTTAGAAAAAAAAGATGTGCTGAAAATGTGTTGAAAGATAATTAAAAGTGCAGCTCCAGCCAAACTAATTTAGTTTTAAAGCAGGTGTGACCTTTTTATGAACAAGGAAAGTAAACAAACAAACAATGCACGGATCTTTTTTCTTTAAAATAATAAATTCAACTCAAGTGGGGTTTTAAACTAAATCTCTCATCTGTTTATAGGGGAATTTGCCAAATTAAGTGTTCAGTGCAACAACATGTGCTTTAATTTGCCTGGAAAACGGGTCGCATGGAGAGATCCATGGTTACGTCTTGGAGTGTTACTTTAGCTTGTTCTGTTTTTTCCTGTGTAATTACAGCGTGTTTTCTTTTGGCAACATGCATCCTGGAATTAGCAAATGAATGTTTTAACCTTGGTGAACTTCCACAGTGTTTCATGCACTCCCCTCCCCATTACATTGCAAGACTCTAGAAATGAACACAGCTGCTAATGACCTTTAGCATCACTGGCAGGTTTTAAGTGTGATCAGTGGGTATATGTTTAAACGTGTTGTCCTGCGCCTCAGGAGATTACAGTAACGATACCAATTAGCCCAATCTCATTAGCCAGCGAAACTCCACTGAGTCACACAAATTAAGGACCCTCTCTAATCTGACAGTCCTAGAAATGGTCCTGTGCCCTCAGTGTGTGTGTGCGTGTGTGTGTTCGTACATGTGATAGAGAATGTAAAGAGACAAAGAGTGTGGTCTTTCTTTTTGTTAACTGTGGGTTTATGTATGACCTATTAACTCTGAATGTGTGTGTATGTGTGGGAGAGTGTGCATGCAAGTGTGTAAAGCTATAAGCTTAATTACCAGTCAAGGATCAGACACAGCTTCTATATGTACACCCTCCCCGCTTGCACACAAACACAGAAAACACACACAGACATACACAGACACACACAAGAGAGGCATCTAACTTTCATGTGTTTGTTTGGACATTTTCACTACCTGGTGATTAATTTATGAATTCTTGAAAGAGTGAGGCCGCGCTCAATCTCAGGTTTAAAAGCTTCATGTTTTCCTCTCTCTTTCTCTGACACACACTCACACACATATCCACACTCTTTTTCAGTATGAATGTCTCTGTTTATTGTTGGTCTGAGAGCATGCGCGTGTTTTGAGTAGATTTGGTCCTGAAAGTAGATGAAAAATAAACACATTTGAAATTAAATTAGTAGAATAGATAATATTTTGGTCATGCATAATCCTCATCTTTCAACTGTGGTGTGTTTACTCTGAAACATATTAAATGTTAAAGAATTAAAAATAAAAATCCATCATAAGCATACCTTTCTCTCTCTCTCTCTCTCTCTCTCTCTCTCTCTCTCTCTCTCTCTCTCTCTCTCTCTCTCTCTCTCTCTCTCTCTCTCTCTCTCTCTCTCTCTCTCTCTCTCTCTTTTTCCAGGCCCCCCACATCTGATTAGTGTCTATTAAAGATCAGAGGGGTGAAGAGGAAGTGCCCTGCTGATCTGGGAGCTGAGTGCTGTGTTATCTTTGGAGGAGTCTGGCCGCCCCGCTGGCACACCACAGAACCTTATTACTGTGTTACTGAGTACATTAGAGCGCCCTCCAAACAGGTTGGTTTTCAACCCAAGCAACATGGAAAAATCTACTTTACTAGGGGGCACGTATTCACTTTAAATATGGTTAATTTATCCCTTCTGTGTTGAGTAATCTGATTAGCTTTGCACAGTGGAGGGGCAGTAAATGAATGTTTACTACAGCATTTTAAAAAGGAGATGACTCTATCATTTCTCCATGTTAAACTTTATCTTCAGCTGTTTGGTTACTGTGAGGAGATGTGTTCAGCTTCTAAAAGAGTAACATGTTGGTTGTGTTGTTCCAGTTAACTTAAACTAAAGGCCTCATAAGCAGAAGCAGGAATAAAAGACCTTTTTTACCCCACAAAGACCAAGACTTAGCTTTAAATGTCCACAACCACAGTAACTCATATGTTCACCCAACACTTTTTGTTTTTGGGATATTGTACAATACAAGCCCTGTGTTTTGTACATTGCATTAATAACACATATGTTATCCTACAGCTGGGATGAATTAACTTAATTTAATTTACCTAACAACTGCTTATCTTGTATGGCTCACTGCTGTAAAGTACACAGTATAAATTACAGATCAGTTTAAATTGAATTATTTTATGATTATTGTGTTATGATCTGTGACACGAGAGCTACTGATCTTTTTATCTCACAGCATGTATTTTCTTCTCTTTTTAATGTGGAGATGAAAAGTGTCTGTCATACCATGTTAATTCACTGCTTTATTTTTCACTGACATGGCAATACATTACACTGTTGTTGTAGAAAGTGTTATAATTTACCCTTTAAGAAAGCTTACACCACTCCAGTAAGTCCCACTAATGCCAGTTAACCCTGTGTTTCCCCTTCTCTCATGCTTGGTCTCATTAGGTCAGGATTAACAGGGGATTACTGTAGCCATGGGCTACTTGCTCTTTAACACTAATATCTCGAAGAGATGCTCTATAATTTCATTTTGAACGCCTCAAATGACTTGAAACAGGCGGGGGTATCTGGGCCTTGGCAGCTAATCAAAGAAAATAACTCGGGGATGGCTTTGATATGGGGAGCACTTTCCACTCGCGCCTTCGTAGAAGCCGTGTTTATTTATCGTCCTCGGAGGCAGGAAATTAAAGCTGGCGTGTTTAGTGTAATTGGTCATTTTGTGTTATTCACATATCATCAGGCCTCTGCAGATTAGCACTACCTGTTATTGCAGAAAATAATTTCTTTGAGCCAAATGACTTGAGGGATGAAGGGTATTATTCTGTCTTCGAATGCAGTCTCATTTTCCTTTCTTTTTTTTTGTCTCTTCCTTGCTTTATTTGCGGCTTGGTTTCCAGGCCAGAGGAGGAGGATGAGTGAACACCAGGGCTCACAAGGTGTGTATGAAAGAGTGTGTGTGTCACCGTGTGTACGGGAGAGACACTTCAAACTGAATTGACGAACACATGGGCCACTCGCTTCAAGGGCCTGTGACAATCACAACATCAAATCCAAGAATTCTATGATACACGCAAGCAAACACACACACACACACACACACACACACACCTGCACACATAGTCTGTCACACAGGCTCAACACCCCGCTCTGAGAAAACCTTTTGGTGTTGTTGAAGGTGTAGTTGCTGCAGCTGTTGCTGTTTGTGCTGTTGTTTTGGACGAGATCTGTATCCGGGAAAGAACTGAGCAACCTGCACAAAATGTCTATGATTGATCACTATATCCTGCCATCATATTCTGTCACTATATTCACTCGGCGAAAATCAAAACACTTTGCTTTCAAAACTCTCAAATATGGAGAACGGTGTCAAGAAGTAAATTGGCATCTTTCTGGTTTGTTTGTGTGGCTAGTAACTCTACCTAACAGCCACCAGGCCACAATACAACAGGAGTGATTCCAGTAACACATCTGAAGTCAAGCAGCAATATAACACTGCCTGCCAAAATGACACTCACGTGAGCTGTAATGACTACATTGTTTTTACTGCCTCTCTCCACCCATCTTCTAAGCAGCAGGAAAAAGCACCGTCGTAAGCTAGCGGCACACCGCAGTCTGTGTGCTCTGAGAACTTAAGGAGTTTTGAAAGTTAAAAGAGGGCTTTTCTTCTCCCTGATCCTGTTGTGATGTTTCCCTGGCTGTCTTTTGTGTTGGAGTGCACTAGACGATGCTATTATGTTAGAGGTAAAGTAATATGACTGTGACAGGCTTCAGTATCCATTTGAAAAGCGTGTTTGGAAGACAGCTTCGTGTAGTGCAACGCCTCCCTTTAAGAAATGCACTTTTCCCTTATGCACACTTTCAAGAATCTTGTTAAACACAAAAGGAGCAGCACCTGCTTCTGTGGGACGAAGTGGGGAGAAAAAAGAGAACGGAGAAAATAACTTTCAAAAAAATATATTATAAATGTGCTTGCCAGGTATATGAATGTCGAGTTGAATTTGGTGCAAAGCCTGAAACAGTGCAGTTAAAGAGCTTAAAGGCTGACCTTGAAAAGTCTGCCGTCAGAATCGTGTTAGTAGACCTGCTTCTCGGCTGTCAAGGTACGGTAGAATCACGACATTGTTTATTCACTTTGATTTGTCAGGGATTCATGCAAGAGTATTGACAAAAGATCTCTCCTCGCTGCACCTCCTGCCTGTGTATCCCCTCTGTGTTATCATCTCACCATCACTGTGCCTGGTGCCATGTGCCCCACATTTGTGCCCATACAAGGCCCTTTATTGATGCCCCCCTCCTAATTATGTACCTCTGCTAGTGGCACTTAGGGAAACATTGATGAAATGTTTTATTTTAAGGGTCAGTGCCGCCCATTAGAATTAGCGCCGACACAGGCTAAGGCGTTTGTCATGCGTGTCACACACCGCTCTCTCTTCAAGCTCTGCCTCCCCCCATGTGCACTCCATCTGGGGGGGGGGGGGGGGATTGGTGGTGAAGGGGTTGATGGGGGGTGCTGTCCATACGGGGGCTGTGGTCCTCTCAGTGTGGCACATCAAACTCTATAAAGGGAATCATTTATGTGCCACTCCCTATTACTGAACAGCATGGAGACAGCTAATGAGGGCCAAGGCAAAAGGAATATATCCACCACTTTGCTGTTAGACAGACACTGGCAGGAAAAGAAAAACCAGGAGTCTTCAGGGAATCATTGTTTTCAGGGGAAAAAAGGGAAGAACAAAAGGAGTGTGTGTGTGTGTGTGTGTGTGTGTGTGTGTGTGTGTGTGTGTGTGTGTGTGTGTGTGTGTGTGTGCGTGTGTGTGTGTGTGAGTGAGAGAGAGAGAGAGAGAGAAAGAGAGAGAGTGCGCGCATGTGTGTTTTTCTCACACCCGCTTCATCTATCAGTTTATTTATTAAATTCTTCACCCGCTAGCGTTGTACTTACGCTACGGTAACAGCTTGAGGTGAAGATTCTGCAAAACACACATCATTTTGCACGTGCTGTGCGTGAGTGTGTGTGTGTGTGTGTGTGTGTGTGTGTGTGTGTGTGTGTGTTTTGTTAGTTTTTTCCCCACTGGTGAATTTATGATTTACAGTGATGATGGGAGTATGACTGTGTGAGTTAAAGTGTAAATAAATGTATATCATGCTAATGTGCTAATGGACACCTAGGTATAACCATGTATGTTTGCAGTGCATGTGTATACGTGCACATGTACGTGTACGTGAACTCACACATGCACAAAAAGGGTCTAGTGGTGCTGATAAAAAGGTAGCTGTGACATTTCCAATTTGCCATGCACCAGCCCACTCCATTTTCTTCCCTGCTGCCTCTTACATGGTAGAGTAAGCCTCTAGGATTGACAATAATTACAGCCTGCATAAAATGAAGAGGGTAATATGAACACAGCTTTGCCATAATTGCCTTTTCATTATTTGCTAACAGTGAGCTATTCAGTCATAAGAAAGAGATTGCATAGTAATTGGCTGACAATGGGAGGCTGAGGCTCTGTTCAGAGGCTGTGGTAATTTTTGTGTTGCTGTGAAGGTTTTTTGAGGGGCTTTTTTTATTTAAAATCTGAAGCATTAAACTGTAATTTAAAACTACAATTTCCAGCATGAATGAAAATCTGGGTATTAACATGAGCTCCTATTTAGAGTGGAACATCCTATTAGCAGTATTAGCACTATTTGGTAACTTTCCATATGGGCCGCCTCTCAGCCCAAATGGGATTTGAGACAGCTTTGTTTCTCTCTCAGTCAGTCTCACACGTCAACAACACTGGGTTGTTTACACTGCTGGAAATGTCCTGTGTAACGTGTGTGTATATGCGAGTGTGTTTGTGGTAATTGAGGGTTAGGACAAAGTTTGACAGGCCTTGGCACACAAACACTCAAGATGCATGTGCTCAATCCACACATTACAAAAACGCTCACCATCATGCACACACATTATACGCACATCAAAATGTAGCTCAGATGTAATTTCATTGAAAAATAAGCGGACAGCAATACCGTATTTGTTGATATGAGAGATAGATATGTTTGCACCAAGACAACATGGGAGTCGATATGCCAAACATCCAATATCTTTTCATGCAATTTATCTCATATGTTACATTACAAAGGCTTTGCTGCATTGCAAGAGGAGTCCTGATGTTAATTTGGCCAAACAGGATTTTGAGGTTATGCCTGGACCTGTGGAGATGCTGCTACAATATGATGTCAAGGACAATGAAATATGACAAGCAGAGTCTGTTATTTGTGTGAGTGTGTGTTTGTATGTGTGCACGGGGAGAGACAGGATAATCCTTTGTGAACGTAAAGGCCCTCACAGATAAGGAAGAATTAAGGTTATCACACACTCTTCATGTCTGTAACTATAGTTTGTCATCCTGAAACACACACACACACACACACACACACACACACACACACACACACACACACACCTAGAAAGCTCTTCAGTGAGTATGAATTATATATTTTTTTCTCTGACTCACCTTTCAAATGTAGTGGCTTAATCTTGAAATGTATTCCTTTGCCAATTATTTGCTAGAAATGTCACGAGTAACGTAATTCTGTTGAGAACTGAAACTAATTATTTAGTCTTCCTACTATCAAACCAAACTATGAGCTTTACTGCAGACAGGGGCTTTCAACTGTTGTTGTAAGCGATTATTTAAAGTGTTAAACAATGTTATCAAATGGTCACATGTTCAAAAATTATCAATCATTCTGAGAAACTTCTCTTTCAACCAGCAGTGGGATCACAATAGGTACCCACGTATAAAAGGAAATAGTCCCTGGGTTATTTTTTTTACATAAAAGTGAACAGAAATAGAATATAAACAATAAGTAAAAGTAAAAAAATTACCTCATATTGTCAAGAATTATATATATTTCTTATTACAATAAATATTAAAAAAATAAAAGCATATTTCAACGAATATTTGCAAATAAATCTATCTCAATTAAACATGCTTAAGATGACATGCAAGCAATTTTAATATAAGGGTTAAAGAACTGTGTAAGGTTCTCATATTCTTTAGTGCCCAGATACAAATCTTGTGTTTAATTAACCTGGCCCAATCCACACAGACAAGCAACATGCGTGTCACATTGCTCAGTGGACAGGAGGAAAAGTAGTAGTAGATGTTTCTGCAGCAAGAGAGAGAGGGAGAGAGATCCAGTCTGTTTGGTTTTGGATCTAAAAGACTGAAATTCCTGTGAAATGATCGTTTGTGGCCGAGCCAGGTCGAGGCAGCCTTTTCTTTATTTGGAACAAGCTTGGCTGGCACGAGACAACTCAGCACCCTTTCTCCCTCTCCTCTTTATAGACATCTCTTCCCACTCAGACCTTTATTCTTCACTGTAGCTAACAAACCCTCCAGTCAATCAATATTTATCTTATATAGTGTGCCGCTCCTCAGTAGCCATAATCGTTTAGCTCAAGTGCTTGCATGAGTGAGAAATAAATTACATTTACAGTGCTATCATTGAGGGCCTGATGTTTCCCAGGCATTAGCGGATATTTAGAGATGGCCAAACGTGGTAGGACATTAAAGAACAAGGCTGAAGGAGATTGATTAGATGAGCAAACAACAGGCCAAGCAGATGTAGAGTGTAAGTGGAGGTTAATATGATTGCTGAACTGAAGAATTATCCATCTAAGTCACTTAAGCTAATATTGACTCTCAAGTTTTTAGTTTAGTTTAAAATAAGTGATGTAATTCACTCAGGGTGGCGTCCAGCCCAATTCACCCTCTGGAATTGTTTTTTAAATGTGTTTAGGTTTTTGTAAAGTAATTTACTTCGAGTGTAGCAATGCACCTCATACACTTCTTCATTTTCGGCAAATGATAATCCAAAAGAATATGAAATATTTGAATACAGGACATTTTTATTAAGATATAGTTTCCAATAATATAAAGTTGGTAGTTGTGTTTTAATTTTTTACTGAAATATCATGAGATTTTAAGGAACGGTTGGCTTATATACATGACTTTCTTGAGATCCTGATGCCAGTAACTTGTCACATCCAGTATCTTAGCCTTTGCATTATATAGTAGTCAATGACTTCTTCCTCTCTTCCCCCGTGATTGCAGCACTAGTGCACCAGTCAGCCAGGTGCTCTGTGTGTTTGAGGTGCAAGTTGGTGTCATAATTATCTTACACAACAGGGGTTGCTGCTCTTATTAGTAATTAGCTCCTACCAAAACTGATTGGTATGGGTTCCTCCGCTCATCCCTTTTAATGTTTAAACATTTACTTTGTGCTTGAAGGATTTGTTTGTATATATCTGGTGTGTGATGAGCGCTTTTCAAGTAATTGGCTCCTAGGGGACAACACTTTCTAACAGTTAAAGAATAATTACAGCCCTATGAAATGTTAAACTGCCCCGACTGTCTTTTCGCAGGGGCTTAATTGCGTGCAACAAGTAAGGCAGGCTTTTCATTTTGTTCCATCACAGGAACGGACTGAACTCTGGTGGAAACACACAGAAATTTTGTCGAGTTGTAAATAGCTCCACATATGGTAATTTTGTAGGACACCAAAGCAGTTTGAAAGGCGCATCTCTCATTGAAAAGGATGCTGGTAGTTGTTTTTTTTTCATGTTGTGGAAAGGCGAAGCAAGGGCTTGGTGTCTGTGTTTTTATGCACTAATGGACTTTTGCATATATTCATTATAAGAGAATCCTTAAAGAGGGAAAGACAGCATAAAATACCTAAAATTACTGGGCTTTTGCTGTCCGTGGATTCATGCTTAAAGGGGTTTGTTTATAGCTGTCTAATGGTGATACTTTAAAATTATACATTTACACTATACAGTATAAATGATGTATGATTTGAGCAAATTTCTACAGTCCTGGTTGTTTAAAAGCATTCACTTTAAAAAGACAAATACCATTAAAAACAGATTTGCCTGATTTATTCACATGTGTGTGAAAATAAGTCAAGTTCCTGCAAAAACCCACTGTGGTTGGTCTGTTTCCAAGTTCCTCTTATTTTAATTTTTTTTACAAAATCCAGTTTCAATGCGAGCTGTTGTAAATCTGCTCATTGTTTTGTTTGTCAACACATTTTTCAGAAAAATGAACACAATGGTGCAAGGTCATTTGGACTAAGATTATCATTCCTGGTATTATTGCATGGGATATTCACAATAGAAGATAAATGATGGGCTTCTTCTGAGCCCCAGGGGTGCAGTAGGTCAGCCCATAGGTGATATTTTCACACTTGCATAAAGTGGAGATTATTCAGATAAGCTGTCAGTTCATGGCAACAATGAATATGAATTGAGCCATATATTTTCATATATTGTGTGTTTGTGTATTCATTGCATTCCATATGTAAGTACCGCCTTACCTTGAAGCCTCTATTTTGACTGTACATTTGATGGAAGTGTCTGCATTGCTTTAATGTCAGTCCTAGAAACTTGTTAGTCCTGAATTATAATGACCAAAAACGTATTTTTCTTTCTCCATATACACAGACTCGCCTCTGCTCTGCGTATGCACTTCACGTTGAAAACATCAACCAACATGTTGTCACTATGTATGAATTCTTACTTTTCCTTACACTGCTGTCACTCCACATGCTAATGATTTAATGTTTGGAGTGTGTTTATGTTTTCCCCACTGTGTGCTGAAATAGTGTGTTTTATTGATTTTGATCCAGCGGGTTCCTGGCTAAATGCACCATTGATTTAAGAGGAGTGGATGGGCGTTGCGGTCTGCATGCCTCAAATTCCTTCTTGAAATACAGTCCCGCTCTGGTCCTTGCTGGGGAGGCCATGTAGGTCTCACTGCAGATGAACTAAAGGATTTCAGTTGGGCGGGTTACAGCAGGCTGACCCTCCCGTATGGTCCTCATCATGCCTCATCTTCCTGCTTTTATAGGTACCCTGCTGTTCTTTGCAGAGGCTGATGAGTGTTGGATTAGGTTTGCCTTACAGGTATCCATCATCTCTCAGCATCTAATAACCCAGTGTGACTAAAGCCATTCCCTTTCCTTTTTCTTTTCCCCAGCTGGATTGCCAGGGTAATATAATGCATTCAAGTGAATTGCACCGGGCTTGGTTTGGCAGTGCTGGCATGCATTATGCCCAGTGGGCCCTTTGTAAATAAAATGTTATTACACGCCTGGATATTTCATGCCCTGTGTGCACATAGGGCTCACTGGTGCCATACTTCCACAAGATCACACGCAGATGTTAATCAGAGATTAACACACACTCAACACAGGACTCAATCAGCCTCTCAATTGCCATGCTTCCTAACACACTGATTAAGAGAAGAGCCTACCATGCAGAACTCTCCTGTAGCTTTTTTACTCAAGGATCTTAGGTGCTGATAATTATTCTTTTAATTAGAGAATAGGCGTATGATGCAGTGAGGTATGTGTATTACTGATGCAGATGTGATGTTTTGGATATATATATTCTTCATTTTCTCCCCTTCTGGTGTTTCCTTACCTGGATAATTACCAAAGCATATGCGATAAGCTTTATTGCTGCCCTGAATGCCAAAGTGATAATCAGACCATTAACTTCTCCACATCTATCATGTCACCCCAGTCTGAATATTGTCAGATTATCCTATGAAAGGAGAATGTTGGAAGCGCTACACATTTTCAAACCTCTCTGAAGACAGACAAGTGTGGGCTGTACAGACCTCTGAGGTCTGAGGATGTTTACAAGGACTGACTAAATTTAACCCAACATTGCCATTTACAGAAAGTGAGCTAACTTGGACTGCTTTGTTGTTTTCAAGACGACACAGGTTAATGTTGTGGACATATCGGTTTGGATGGTCCTATGGGAAACCGTATTTATGTCAGGGCTAGACATACAGTGTTTAGTGTTTAATCCAACTTAATTATGTGTGTTTGTAACCCAGCACATATTTGATTCCATGGTAGCTGTGATGAATTTGGGAGATAGTGCTAACAGCCTGTGCCTGCTAGATTGAGCCCCGTGATCCAGAGGGGAAGAAACACAGCCCATGGCTAAACAAATCCTCCTTTGTTTCGGGGTGTGCTGAGTGATCTCCATTGAGAGGAGGGGATGGGTAAACACTGCTAGCTCTATAGAGCTACACATTGTAAACACACAGCGCTCATTAACTATAATGAGATGTTATGAGGAACCCTTGAGCTCATTGTGTGGCTGCTACAGAAGAACCTGCCTGCTATTGTTGTTGTTGTTGTTTATGCAAAGCAAATCATGGCTTTAGGTAGGAAAAAACAACAAGGCATTCCTCTTACAGTCTTCACCCACTAATCATCGACGCTAAGGGAGACGGTTTAGAAAACACCTTGGCCTGTGATTTTTTTTTTCACTCCTACTTTTCATGCCAGTGTTTGCCCCGGCCTTTAAAGTAAAACCTGTCCCTCTCTGTTGTCTGCATGTGTGTTACCATGTGCTATCGTGGCTTTTAAAGAAGTAGGCCTGGGTTTTACCTGAGCATCTCTAGATAAAGTTCAGGTTTAACCCATGCTGGGTTGTCCTGACCTTTCTTAAGGTGTCCCTCACTGCCGCCCTCCTCAGCTGTCCTTTTTCCTCAAAAACTGTAAACCTTCCTCTTTCCCTTAATATCTGCTCACACTTCCGCTGTGGCGCCTACCCAGCATGCTCTTCTTCATGTGTCATTTAAGGCAGCACTGTCTGGGGCCGCCGCCATGCAGCACTGCTCAGCATTTCGAGCCTAATTACAAAAGTGCCATCGGATGCTGGAAAGCAACGTGGAGGGTAGGAGCCTAACATGCATGGCGAGCATAGTCTCTTTGACGACAATGAGTGGCTTCACCTTGGCTGTTAATTGCCCCCCGCTCAGGTCCCTGGCTCCCAGTTGCCGGTTCCTCTCCTGCCTTTTTCTTCCCTTTTCGTCTCCCTGCTGATTGGAAGTGATCGCAATTGGCTGACAGTTGGCTGAGATTTCTCAGCCACATGCAGCCTGACACCCCTAATTAGATGCTCCTATATGGCGGTTTACATTAGACAAACATTTGCGCAGACCATGGGAGATGCCAGCTTTTGTTTGGAGACTTACTAACACACATACACACATATAGACGTGCACAATCTCACAATCTGAGTTTGCTCATTTGTGCTTGTTTTCAGACTTTGTGTGTTGTGTGTCTGTCTGAACCATAGCATGGATTTGGAAAACTGTGCAGATAATGAATTTTAAATCCTGTCCCAGAGATGGCACATTGGTAAGAAACCCTTAAAGTTAATTTGCCTGCTGAAAATCATTAACATATTCCCAGTTATTGGCATAAGGGCTGTTGAGAAGCTTCACTGGTTGTTTTTGTTTCCCGCTTGCAGTGTGCCAACAGCAGTGTATGGATTCACAGTGACTGTCTGCCCTTTCTCTCTTGTTGTAGAGATGCTTACTTGATATGGCCTCTGCAGCGATACACCCAACACCAACGCAGACATATTTCCATCAGGCCTGCCTTTTAATTTTCAGAATAAAAGCCACCCCTTTACACCCCTTTACTTATCAGCTCCCCCAATCTCTGGTCCTTTCAAAGCCAACAAACCAGGTTTCAAATGGCCTCTTCAGGTTGTGACAAGATGTAGCTCATTTCCCTCACAGACCCACAGCAAGGTCACCAATCTTTTAGATTCATTCTGTGAGAGGAAGAAAGAGAGGAGGAGGAGGAAGGGGAGGGAGCTGCAGAACAAGGCCCTGTCCTCTGCCTGGAGGTCATTCCAAAAGCCAGTCATCATATTCAGCTGGATAAGGGAATTGGAGAGATAAGTGTGTGTGTGTGTGTGTGTGTGTCTCAGTGTGTGTGTCTGGTTTTTTTTTTCTGCCCACTTTTGAAGACCACCTAGATATATAGGTGTAGCATACACAAATGTCTGTGTGTGTATGGTTTGTGCTTGTTATATGTAATCACTTGGGTCGAATAATATCTGCAGGTCTCTAAATGTTGCTGTGTGTGTGAGAGAGTGTGTCTGTGTGTGTCTTGCAGACCTGATGGAGAGGTACAACATCATTACCATATCCCCACCGTTGGCTATTCTTGGGGATTTTCTATAATAAGAGGGCCTTTTGTACTTTTGCCTGTCCTCTTGTGTGGCTGCTGGGCTTGTCAGCCTGATAGTTTAATCAGCCAACCTGTCATAACCAGTGCTGAAGTGGGACTTTGCCCTGTAAATGCAGATTTATATCTAAGTTACATCATTGAATTACATTTTCTGTCTAAATAGCAGAGAAGCTGGTTGAGGGATGTAATAAAGCTAATCTACATACAGCCCTGGGTGGATAATCACATCTAATAAGTGGGACTCACGCCCCTATTAGCAGGGAAACGATGGGGGGAGGACGGAGGACAATTCAAGGAGTCAGCTGTGCTTGCTAATTATCTCTTTGCTGTCCCGATGCTTGTGTGTGTTTGTGTTAGTCCTGTAGTGACATGTAAGTTTGTGGATTTAGATTTCAGTGCTTGTGCTGCAGGTCTACTTTCTCTGCAGGCTATGTATTTGATCCGTCGGCATTTTTTGAAAGTTACATCAGTGGTTGTACGCAGTTCCAACAAAAATTGCACCACTGACATTCAACTTAAATGGTTTCTTCTTTAACAAGTTTACAAATTAAAACATGCATTTAAAAGTTTTTCTCATAGATATTTCAAGTGACAGAGTTTGTAGTCTTTAGTGTGTGGACCCAGTAGGGGTCCCAGACCTCAAGAGCAAGAGTGCACTTGAAGTACACAGTTGTCAGCATGCAGCCCTCTGCTTGGCAAGACCACATTAGCTTTTCTCATGTAAAGCCATTCTCACAATCTTCATTTCCTTTGCCTTTGCTCAATGCTCTGACAGGAAGGCAGAGAAAAAAAGGGAGGAAAGGCTTTCAGTTTGAGGCTTCAGGGTTTGTGTCCAAACCCTTGGTGGTTTGGCAAAATTATAAGCGTACATGCCTAATAACTAGTCTATCCAGGGCCTGCCAGGGGCTGCATCCCAAAAATAAGCCCTGACACATTGAGAAAAATGCCATCTGCTTTGAATGATGGCAGGGTCTGGTCTCAGCATCTTCTCCTTGTGTGGGTGGAGACCCCGAGGTGACAACCTCAACACCTCCTCTCCTTAATCTGCCTGTTCCTCTGACCCCGGGCGCTACCCTGTGCTGTGGCCCTCTGGGCACCATTATCCAAAACCAAGGCCCGGTGTCAGACTGGACCCTGTAGCAACATGGCCTCCTGTTCACATCAAAGGAATGATTAGTGGCTAATATGCAGGGATGATTTGGTCATGGTATTGTAAGTAACAGGGAAGCATCACACTTTTTTGTGTAGCTACAAACAGGGAGTAAGAAACTACCACAGATCTGACCTGAGAAGAAGTCAGGCTCCTCTCTGCTCCCCTAGATGGAGCTGCTGAGAGTGGAGATATACATCCCACCTCTGCCTCTTCTCTCCTCTTGTGATATCAGCTCACCAACATCACAGCACACACAGCAATCAATATTTTTTCTTTGCTGTTGGCCATTCAAGCTTCTCTTTACATAACTCATAAAGTAGTTTCCTGACCACAGCAGAGAGAGTGGACAGTGAGTAAATTAATAAGTATAGTTATTTGTTTTTAAATAAAGTCAATTAAACTTCCATTCAAATAATCACATCATAATCACATGACACCTTATCTTTAAAATGATAACAAGGTTTATCTCACAGACATTTGATTTACAGTTGATATTACACCTAAATCCCATTCAGGTGAAATTATTCAGAGCCCCATTCAAATAATTTCACATTCATGAATATACACTATGAAATTTATGAAGCATTACACATTAATGATTTTTCCAGCTTACACATTAATTAAAAGCCACATGTTAAAGTTGACATTGTAATTATCAGACAAGATTTTCAAACATTGTCTTCATCTCTTAGAAACAGACCTCCTTGTCAGGACTCTATTTTTTCCTGAGGCAACTATTGTTTACTGTTTTAAACACATATATATATTTTACCTACATAAAGAGCCCACTCCTCCATATTTTTCATCCAGTGTGTGGGAAGAGAAAAAAGAAAAGGGCCAGAAGGGGGAAAAAAAAAACAGGTTATGACACTTTACATAGCCCGGTGCAGAGTCTTACTTTGAAATGACATGTTTGGGTGAAATTCACAAAGACATTATCATCATCTCCCCTAACTGTGCAATCTCGGAGCTCCTGTGTGTACAGCTCTGTGCCACTGGCTGTTGTTAGCCAAGCGTTTAAATGAACGCTGTTTTACCCTGATTGAACTGTCTGCGTTGCACGGAGTGGTAAGGCCGCACAGCCACCCTATTTAGAGAGGAGGCTCAGCCTGTCTCGCTGTCGCTGCACGCCACAGTATTACCTCCCTAACTGGAGACTCCTGTTTCACCAGAGAGCTATCACATTTCATAACATGGAAAAATAACACTTTAGCAGGGGGGTCAGGTGGGGAAATGGCACCTCTAAATGAGGGTTAAGGCCGTATCATTGTCTTCTCTGGCGCAGCCACCCCCGCCTCCAATAATTCTGCTGACCTTCGGTGCCATGCGGCTGGTTCGACATGGAAGGGTGAGCTGCCGGGGAGACGATCCTTTTCACGCAGCCCGTTCCCCTCAAAATGGCTTTTTCTTCTCCCAGACAATCATCTGATACGGAGGCTGAATGAAATCACAGATTACATAAGAAAGGTCCTCTCTCTGCTGCCGATAAGGGCTGCACCTGAAGTGACTGCTCTCACTGCTCTTCTCTCATCTTCCTCTCCCTCATCTTCCTTCTCCTCTACGCTTATCTGCTCTTTTCTCCTCTCCTCATTCCGCTGCTCTCTCACTTTTTTCTTTAAGACCTGAGCACTTGATTTAAAATATGTCGATTGCAGCTGGCAGAGCAGATTAATATGTAAATGTCTGTAAGCTTTTTAATTATATAAGATTAACTGTATTGTGGTATAATACTTGAGTGAGATGGTAAGTCTATAGTAATTTGTCAGGTGTGTAATGCTCAATTTTTCTCATACCTTCCAACTTAATGTTTCCACTTTCATATCTCTCTATCTGTAACATAGGGACGTCATCAGAGGAAATATTTCCCCACTGCGGCACATGCCGAATTGAACAATGTATTAAATAAAGAATGATATCCATTATACATTTGAGGATGAAAAATAATACTTTATTTCCCTTGTGTACTTGCACTATATATGAGAGGAGAGAACAGTTCTATTGATCTTGGGTTTCATTAGGTGAAAATGCCTCCCCCGATGTACAACAGCAACTTTTCAAGCCCATTGGAGTCGGGCTAAACCTATAAGAGGGACTCTCTGAAAATATATCCCACCACCTGAGATATTCCTCAAACAAGACCCGAGGAATGTAAATGAAGTGGTGTCTGTGATTCAGAGGCATCCGCAGCAGTGAGAGAAGCTAGACAGAGCTTAATCAAACACACTCACCGGCCCACTCTCACGCGCACAAACACACACATGCTCAGACGTTTAATAGTGTGAAGTGTGTGTCTGTGTGGGTAGGGAGTGGGAGGAGGGGGTGGGGGGGGGGGGGGGGGGGGGGGGGGGGGGGATGGTGGGTGCCAAAACGAAGCTCATCTCAATCTGTTAGACTACCTGCAACAGGAAGAGAGAAGAGCGCCACACTGTGGAGTGGAGGAATATTGCTGGATAGCTGATGCAATCAAGAGCATCAGTGTATTTGGTAATCATACAAATCACACAATCACGTCTGTTTTTTAAGAGTTCACCAAACACTGGGCTGTTTTTCTTTTGATGGCAGTGCTGAATGTGGAGCTTAAAAACACCTAATACAGAAACATGCGCTGTACCCTTTTCTCTCTCTCACTTCTGTGTCTCCTTTCTTTTTCACTTTCACATCCGAGGCAGAGAGGCTGGAGGGTTGAGACTTGGTTTAAATCAGTAATCAGTAATTTAACTTGAACATGGACCTGATGGTTTTCCTCCATGTCCTGAGGATCTACTCAGTAAAATTAAATATTTTAGCGCTTGGGGGGAAAGAGGGTTGTGTGTCACCAAATCCATCAGGAATGGAAATGGGCTCAGAGCTTTTGCATAGATTATCCAAATGCACTTTTGTCTCTGTTTTTTTTCTAATATTGTCTTGCTTTAAATTAATGTTAAGAACAATCTTTGAAAATGAAAATAATACAACAGATTAGCATAGATTAAAACCTGTCAGCGCAATGCACGTGTGAGTTAGGGCTGCGTGATCGCAGACTGCTGAACTAGGGATAAGAAAAAAGTATTTTTGATGCAACTGCAAGCGAAGGAACATTTTTACAATGATGTTTTGGGGGTGGGAGCACGGGTTGTTGCAGTTTTCCTTGTTATGATTAATCGGATATATTTACATCACAATCTTGAAAGACTTATTTATGCACAGAGTTTCTGGTATCAAGTGTTTGCGAGATAAGAGGACGAAGCCAGGTCTTGTCAATGGCTGTACTTATCTGGGGGAAGAAGTGAGAGGCAGATTGCATTTCAATCCACATGTATTATCTTAGACGCTTTGAGGTATTTTGTATAAGAGCAACTCAGCTACTTAAGAATGCTTTCAGTGTTCATCTGGGGATGCACTTCAGAAAGTTTTCTGAAAACAAACATCTGCATGGATTAAAAAATTAAAAGATTTCTTGGGAGAAGTGACCTGAATATATAATCTACAAACAATACTTCCCAACAATTTCATTTATTTACTCACAACACAGGAATCTGATTGGCTCCTCTAAAATACAAAATGTAAAGTAAACTACTTAACACAGCAATGGCAGCTGCTCAGAATGAACCCTGTCCCATATAGCTTAAAGGTTCACTTTTCCACACTCTTTGTGTAAGAAAATGTCTAAATCAGGCGTTGTTATCTTAAGCAGCTCTTCCTGATTACAGGACTAGTTTGTGAAACTCTTTCCAACTTATTTAGTCTGATTTGTTTATCTCTGAGTAAAGGGGGTAATTTTTTTTACGATAAGTATTCCCCTGTTGAAATCCTCTTTAATTCATTGGTTAA
Source organism: Notolabrus celidotus (assembly GCF_009762535.1). Classification (NCBI taxonomy): domain Eukaryota; kingdom Metazoa; phylum Chordata; class Actinopteri; order Labriformes; family Labridae; genus Notolabrus; species Notolabrus celidotus. The sequence goes on along the minus strand of NC_048274.1, from coordinate 16,644,509 downwards.
AAAGCACAAAGGAATGCAGAGGGCTCTAATGCCGGGACAAACCCAGGCGACGGCAGAGTGCACATCCAAGACAATCCCAGTGCTACCTGTGCCATGAAGATTAGACCATTGTGTTGGGGGAATGTTATCGTCTGCGTGCCAAGCGCCGACTGTGCACTGTAAAAGTCGCCAGTAAGGTGCTTAAGATATGCAGTTTTGTCCCAGGATTTATTGATACTGTTACAGCGAAAAAAAGGTGACCTGGTATCTTGGATATAGTCTTCAGTAGAGCCCCTTTGTGGTTTTATGCTCATATATATATTTTTACTCCTCCTCAGCAATGTTTGGGGACAGTATCATATTCGAAGAAGGCCTGACACTGTTCACTGGTTAAAGTTTATCTGTATTCTACAGAGATCAGGAGCCTCAGCTCAGTGATTTGCAAGTTGAGTGCTGCTGCCAGAGGAAGTGCAGGGCTCAGGGAACCATGAACATCCCTCAGCCCCCCAACCATTTTGACCCTGAAACTGCTAAAACCTCATCTGACTTCCACCAGCAGAAGCACTACTGCCTTCAACTTTGTCATACTGCTGTAAATCCATCCGGAGTAACGGAAAAATCAAGTTAAAAGACTTTGAACTTAGTGTGTAAAAACACAACACACTGAAAGTAATGGCTTGGGAGACCATGAAAAAGCGTTATGATCATATAACAATAGTCATATATCTCAAGCAGACCTTATTAAAAAGACAAACAACCATGTGAAACGAGCCTGGAGCCTCCAAGCCATCTGTAGACCATTGAGTGGACTCTGGACGCCATGGCCCCTGAGGCTGCTGGGACTGCTGAGAGCAATAAACAAATGAGGAAAATGGGAGTGGAGTGGCAGAACGTTGTGTATCAGAGCTCTGCTGTGTCGGCACTCTGATTTCGTTTGTGCTATTACATAATTAAATTTGGACTTGGATCATGCTTTTTAAGAGATTATGTGAGCATATGTTGCTTGAACATGTGCCAGCCTGTGAAATGGGCCTCTTTTCATGAGCACTGTATTAGGTTTAGAGAGTTTATTGAAAATCAGAATTAGTTGGCTGCCAACAGTTAATGAATTGGTGTTATGATCCTAGTCCAAGGGATGCTAGTGTGCTATAAGTTAGACTTGACGTCAGAATAAAGGAGAAAGAAGTCTGCTAAACAAACATTGTAAATTCAGATTTTTACTTTCCAGTAAAGGAATTTATATACTTCACTATAAAATTTACAGTACTGTGTGTTCCAGGAATGGTATTTTTGTGTCTGTTAATTATTTTAGTGTCTAATTTGCTAGATGGGTGTTAAATCAAGCCATACAGATAACGTTATTCAAGTTATGAATCAAAGGAAAAATACTTATTCAGCACAGATCTTTTCACATGTAAATTTATACTCATTGTCAAAGTAAAAATACTCCAATCTGAAGCAGCATCAGGTTTGGATTTAACTTTTTAATCATCTTTATCGTCATAAAGTGTCAAATAAGCACTTTTGGCTTCACTTTAGACTACCTGGAGTTTCTTCTTTTTTTTTTCCAACTATGACCAGGTTTTTATTTATGTTTTACTCACAGATTGAATGAAAAAACTCGCCCTTCCTTTCCTTTGCCATTTTTCGTTTGTTCTCCACTCATGTCTCCAGCCCCATGCGTCACTTCCGTCTTCTCCCTCGTCTTCTTTTCTCTCCAGCTCTTCCTGTTGTGCATTCATCAGGACCAGAATGGACAAGCCAGTTGGCTCCACTTAAAGAGACACACATATCAGGGTGCTCTCCCTTTGCATCTGTCATTTCCCCTTCACTTGAAACATGGCCCCTGTCAGTGCACTGGCTGAATATATCACTCTCTCACTCTCTCTCTCTCACTCTCACTCTGTCTGTATCCCTCTCTGGCTCTGCTGCCGCTGCCATGCGGCTGTGCAGGTCCGTAAAGGTTTAAGCGGTTATTCCAGTCATTATTGGCTGTTAAATCCGGTGATGGTCGTAAAGGCCCTGCCTGTTCCCCCGTGCCTCAGAGGTCAGCTGATGGCCTGCTTTATGAGCTTGCAGCGCCGTGCATCACTGCTGGGCCACTGTTTTATTCACACCCCTCCCCATCCGCCCTCAATCCAAGAGGCAGGACGGATGGATGGGCAAGCCACAGACCGACATCCATTTGTCCCTGTCTGCAGGTCTAACCTGAGCAGCCAAAAAAGCCTCTAAAGTCTCGTATTCCCCCATTGGAGGTTGGGAGGCCCTTGGTGATTTGTGACTCCAGATTATATGAAGTGACTACACATGCATGGCCCACGAAGTGAATGCGACTATCATCCCAGCAATGGCAGGAGCAATGCAGCAAATTTATGACACATTTCAAGGAATTGTCATTTTTTACAGTCCCATAAGCGCAGGGGTGAGTTACTTGCACTCGTAAGCTGTGTCGTTTTCCCCCGCCGTTTGTCGGAGTGAAATTCCCCAGATTGTCGTTGAGTTTCAAAAAGTGAATGACATCAATTTTATTTGACTTGTTTAAAGACTTTCACCTTTTAATAAGCATTGTTATATGAGACTACTGCTCTGAACTGCTGTGCCACATCAGTTATGACTCAAGGAGAAGAGAGGACAACTTCTTTCATTATCAGCGGTTTTATTGAACACTCAGTCATCACATTGACACGTTAGTCTCTATGAAAAAAGTTCTCAAATAGAATAGAAGGTGGTCAGAGGCAGAGGAAAATGAAACATCCATTTTATTTTTTGTTCAAGAAATCCATTTACTTGTGTGAGCGTCTGTTCTTTTAAAGGAAAGTCACAGTTAATGGAGCCTCCACCAATGAGGGACATTGCTCTTCCTGTTGCTTCTGTGTATGCTAATAATTCATTGGCCTGCCAATTATTATTTCTCCCACAATGGGAGACAGGAAAGAGAAGAGAAGGCATGAGTGAGAGGAAGTACGCTCCACTTGCCTCCTGCTCAAGGACTGCTGCTCTGGAGCCAAAGACACTTGGATGTTTTCCTCTCTTTTTACCTTCTTCTTTCTTTCTTAAAGGGCTTCTTTTTTCTTTTTTTGGAGATCTGCACACAGGCGTGCTGTCTTTACTGTGAAGTGCAGCCCCTTTATTACCAGGCCTCTGGTGACCTCAGCCTGCTGAATGAAGTCATTGACTGAACTGCAGGAAGACAAACCAGCGTTCCGGGGAATTAATCAGGTCCATCAGCAGCAGAGCTGCTGGGCGCTGGACGGCCAATGTTGGCTCGGTTGGCTCAGCCGCCCATGGGAGCGATGCGGGGTAGTTACTGAGTTGACAGCTAGCTGATAGCCCCGCGTCCTTCATATTACGAGGACATCAAAGACAGGCCTCCCGGATAAAGCGCTGAGGCTGAGGAGTGGAGAATGAGGCCTCTCAACACTGGCTGGATGAGTGCAGCATGACCTCATCCCAAGCAGACTCAGCCAGAGTTGAGATGATGGAGGGGGACCGAGGGGCAATTGGGAGGGGAGTAATTTGGATGTTTAGCCACCTGAAACTCAGTTTTCCAAACATGTCTTTTTCCCATGGTGAATAAAATAATAGTAATGATAATCATCTCCTCCTCCTGCTGCTCTTTGCTCTCACTTTCTCCTCTCTGGCTGTCATTTGTGTCTCCTCTGTTGTGTTCCAGCCTGTCTGTCTATGTAATTTGCCTTGCGTGATGGCATGCCGCTCTGTCCAAAAATAAAGAGAAGACCCCCTTTAGACATCGCCAATTAGAGAGACAATTAGACTGAGCCGAGCCACTCTTGGGCTGCCGAGTGCTCACAAGCGGGTCCTGCCTGCCTCGTCTGTCTGTGGTTGTGTCTGTTTTATAATACCTTCCGAGTTCCACTAATTCTCACCGTAGCATGTTTATTATTTTAGCTCACTTTGTGTCTGTCAGTGTGTGGATGTGTAGAGACTATGCGCTTGACTTTGGGATCTCCTGCGTTTCAGTGTAGGGAGGTTGGGAGCAGAAGTAAGGTGTTGTTTCAGGCCACTCTATGCGGAGCACAACAGTGAAAAGCCCCTTGTCGCAGATGAAGAGCCATTAGCTCACCAGCCCATGCTTTGTTATGCTAACAGTTCAGCACTCTATGCAGAAAATGACCCCTTTTTACCCTTGTTGAACAAAATAGACTTTATTTTATCATTTTATTGCCGTCTTTCTTGTCTGCGAAAGGCAGTCATTTGGCAATGTTTGATGGTGCGAGCGTGTTTGTGTGTGCCTAAAGAGAGGCGGGGGTGTTTCACGTCTGAATTCCTGAGCTGTGTGAAAAGGATCGCTTTCTTTGGGGCTGAATTTAATGAGATGATCAATGACCCTCAAGATTCACATTCACAACAGGGAGAGAAAAAGAAATGAGGGAGCTGAAGACTCAATAGGTTTTACTGCGATTGTATGTCAGCTGTGGTCCCCCTTTGAAAATGCGGATTGTTTTTGAAACATGAAATCCTTCTTTTTGATTGCCGAGGGTTGGGTATCCTTTGATGTAGCTGAGGCAGACAGAAACAGGTCTAGGATTCTTTTTCAAGTTAGTTTCTGTATTAGATGAGACATTGGTCAACAGTAAGTACAAGAGACTGATTAGACGCCGCTGGTTTTTATGCATGTGTCTGGGGGAACAAGGGTCACAGTAAGAGGGTCATTCCACCAACAGCAAATGAACTTGGATGTGTTAGCATAGTACAATGGTGTCGGACAATTTGTTCTGACTGATTTCAACTAATTGTACTCACCTTCCCCTCTCCTTCCCTTTGAACTGCAAAGGTAAGGAGAGAGTGGGAGAGGTAGGCTTGAAACAGTACCGACAGATAGCACTGTGTTCTCACTTTGAATTATGGAGCACACAGTTGGATGTCAGAATGTATCTCTTTTGAGATCATACAACCCTAATATTTATGAACGGTATGCGTGTACTTGTTGTGCTGTGCATATAAATTAGCTTCCTCTCTATATTAATTAGCTTTGTGATGTTGTGTTTTGTGTTTACAATGCCATATTGATAAAAAAAAAAGAAGTCAGATGTAACAACTACTTATTGCCCCTTCCTCAAAAGAACAAAACTAAGATAGTATTTTGTCCGTGCACATAAATCATCTCGCTTCATTCTTTGTGTATGCCTTTCTATCCATATATTCACATATACCCATGCAGTACATGCACACGTCAGCTCCTGACGTGGTTCACGTGTCATGACAGAGGAAGGACATTGTCCTCTGCTATGTTTTGCTGTGCCCTCTTCCTTAATTTGCCTATTGTGAGTGTGAAGGGGAGCCAGGGAGATGACATCATGCAGCAGGCAGTGTTTGAAGTGCCAGTCCTGAAGGAACCACTTATAGCAATTAGGATATCCTTGAACAAGCGTTTGCGAAACATTGGCTGGTTTTTGGCATTTGCCTCCCGTTCCTGCCTACTAACTAGCGAGGTTTGATCTCCCATAATTATCTACCCACCGGCTCCTCACTCCTGACAGCTCTCTCCCTGGAGAGGGCTGAATGCTGGGGCTACTCACTGATTGCATCAAAGTGTCAGAAATTGCAACATCAAAAATAATAACTGATATTCCGGCGGCAGGCTGCTCTTTGAATATTTCCTTTAAAACGCTCTCTAATTTGTGTCTCGCGTGGTGCCAATGTGTGTGTGACTGTGAGGGTTTAAAGCAAATAAAAGCAGGGGAAGTGCATTTATTATTGAACCTCTATTTACATATGGCAGACTGTTCTGTCTGAACTGGCATAAAATAGATATGCGTTAATTCTGGTGCTGCTTTACGCCAGCCCACACTTCTTTCAGGACTTGCTCAGCATCTGTGCCTTTTGCCTCCTTCCGCCTGACTTTGAAATATTTCTGCTGTGCCCTACAATACATATCTGGCATCAAAATCTTTAAGGTCTCATCAGCAGAACAATGGAAATGTGGCCGGGTGGTGCAGTGGGAAGAGTGACCATCGCATAACTGAAACTCAACACATTTGATCCAGAGAACAATCACACTGCGCTTGAGAGCAAAAATCTTTATAAGTAAAAATAAATCGGCAGCTGGTAATCTTTTATAGTTCGAAAACATGAATTAAGAGGATTAAATTGACCCGGTTTTATGAGGTTTAAGTTTGGCACATGGTTACATGTTTACGTTTGATAGATTAAAACACATCATCGAGCAGAATTGATGTTAAAGGAATACTATAAGTTAAGTTTTGGAGTTTAAAACAGAGTTACAGCCATCGCTCTCACAGAAATATCTTTAGGCCCGTTTTTTGTTCATCACTCCAGTGGTATCGGCAGCATAACCAGCACTGCACTGTGCTCAGATAAAGCTCACAGAAATGTTAGCAGGTGTTCGAGCAAACACATAAATATTCTGTCAGGCAGTTTGTCCAGAGGGTCCACTTGCAGCAATGTTAGCGGGCTCTTTGAGGGTGACATCCATATTTCAACACCTATCTTGACTTCCCCGACCTTGCCGAGTTACGCATTAATAACACATTTATAATACATAATCTCTTTCTTGTTCTTCACGTGTACATTTCTCTGTTCAGCGCTGATGGCATTCGTTTTTAATTGTGGACATCAGAAGAATAATTTGCACTGTCTCCCACGCTTTAGTGTTTCACTAAAGACCATTTGCATCACCTGCCCAGTGTCTATGTATAGGGCTTAGCCTTGCTAGTGGTGAGTATTACTTCAATGAATTGAAGGGGACAATTGTGTGTTAAGGCAATGAATTGAAATAGACAGTCAGCCAAGGTTTTTGCAAGGATGAAATTAAAATCAGCGCAGCGGCGAATGGGGCTGCTTTAGCAGAATAAATTAATGCCAGAAGAGAGGAGAGAGGCAGGTTTGCTTTGCAATGACAAATGTTGATTTCCCCCGAGGTATTTAAAGTGATTTGACCCAGTCATTCTTTTAAATCACAGACAGGAGATGATAAATGTGCTACTAATGAGGCCTCTGCATTTTATCTCTCACTCTCCCTCCTGCAGGATCACCCAGGCTCTTAGAGGCGCCTGCTATGCCTTCACACGCTTCTAAAAAGCACCCTTAGCCTGACTAAATCCCAACAATGCAGAGTACAGAAAAAAACATCCACATGTATCCCTTACATGCTGTGAAAGATTGTCAGAAAATTAAAATCAAACACGCAATCACATTGTTCTGCTAATGCACCCTTTTTAAAAGCCCCACTAATCTGTTAAAAAAAAGTCACCGAAATTCAACCCTGTCAGCGTTTGTAGACATTATGATAATCTTCCTACCAAGGGCCCTGTTTTTTTAAACTGTCTCTCCCCTCTATCTCAAAGGTAAGCACTTTGCTTATATTCACATGACAAAAACCAGAGCTACAGGAGCTGTTAACAGCACGGCTCTCATTATCTCCAGCATTGAGTACGTTGTGGAAGCAGATGAAGGCTCTTTCAGGTGCAGATGTAGAGCATCATTGATAGGGTGTGCTGCTTTCCTCCTTTACAGCCGGCCTCTGATCAATCAGTGCTGACAGGGCAGAGGCTTTGTGCGCCACATAGCGGGACAAATGTCTGCCATGGAGAGGGGCACACCTGAAAAGAGGAAGCGGCATACATCAGCCAGCCTCACGTCTGCAGATTAGCCCCAGCCCGCTTTGATGGATTAGCATGTAGAAAAATTGCTCGATTATTGATATGAAAATGTTTTGGGAGGTTGAAGGGGGAGATTCCCGTACTGGTGTGCTCCTGAGGGATGTGTGTGCACGTGGCAGTGATTATCTACCTCACATTCCCTTCTCTCACCTGACCCCCTCCGCTTTCTCTCATCCCATCTCCCAGAGAAAAGAGTGGTACAAAGGAAAGATGAGGACATGGGGAGGAGACATTCTCTCCAAGAGAGACATATTCAGCTGCCCTTCATGAAATATTGTTCATCATCATATTAAGAGGGCTGAACGTGGGGAGATAAGGCCTGTCTTAAAAAAGTGAGCAGAATGTCCCTGTGAGATATTTCAGTCCCCCCCCCCCCCCCCCCCCCCCACCACCACATTCCTTATTCATTCATTCAGAGGGAATATGAAATGTAGCAGGACCTTTTTTAGAGCCAGCCCAGGAAAATGATGACATAATCACCTCCCCTTTAATTGCTTGATTTGTCAATCTCTCACAGTCTTGAGCTGCTGTGCCGCATGTTTCCTGTCTCTTCAATCCTTTCAATGTCAAATATTTCCCTCAGTGACAGAGCGAGGCCTGTTATTTGCATAGCTCTGAATTAAACTGATGTTATAGAAAGCATAAGATACAACAGATGCATAAAGCCAACAAGGGAAGATGATCTGCAAGCGCTTGAAAGATCTTCATTAGAAGAGAGACGTGCTGCCAATGTTCAAACAATGCAAATTAAAAAAAAACATGCAAAAGTCCAAAAGATAACCAATAGCGGAAATGTGCAATAACAAATGATGAAAAAGTGCTGCGCAAACCAAGTCAACTGCATGCAAAAGCACTACAAATACAGAAACAAAGGGAAGTCAAAAACACACAAAACCTGAAAAAAAACAGCAAACGTGAAACGCTGCAAATCAAGACTTCATAAAGTAAGGGCCTGCAGGGGTGCTCACTGAAAAAGCTTTGTTATTGATCAGTGTGTCTGACGCATAGACTGTATAAAATATGGACGTAGTATCCGTGACGTCACCAATCTATTTCTGAAGAGCTGTTTTGAGGCCAATCGGCGGCGGCAGCCTTATTGCTGCTGTCAAGCGATTGTGACGTAAAGAGGTGGGCTTTGAGCGTTAGAAAAAATTTCACCCCCCGCACAGTGTGTGGCGATCGAGCCATGAGCTATCCAGACTACACTCGTCTTTTGTACCAGACTGTAAACATGTTTATTCCTGCTGTAAAGATCATCTTTTTTGAATTTGTGTGTATGTGGTTTCCGGTACTTCCGGAGCCAGCCTCAAGCAGATCCTCGATGAACTGCAGTTTTTAGCACTTCCGCATTGGACTCATATTTTAGACTGGAGATTGCTGCTTGGTCTGATGACCATATCCTCATGTTTACGGTGCCAAAATATAGACTTTATACGGAGATAAACAAAACTCACGAAATTGAATGTAGAAAAAATATATGATAGACAGAAAGCTTTGTGAAGGTAACTGCTGCTAAGTGTAACGTAAGTCAGCTGCAGATCTCAGTTTGCCAATGCACTCTCAGTATTGTTAGCTAACCATAATCCAGCTCAGTTAGAGCATGAAGGTGTGTTGGTGTTTGCTTCTGTAATAGCCACAGGTCTAACAACCCTGAGCGTCAAGACCACAGGGAAAGCCAAGTTATCAGGTCTGGGGTATAATGCGTATCTTGGGAAGTGATTGCAACATGGAGTATTGTTAAAGTTACTAGTGGAACATCAATTTAGTTCAGATTTGTTGGTAGTAATTAAAGTTAGTTTGGTTAGTGAATGATTGAAAATGACAACACATTTATTCATTCATGCATACTGTAGCCATGAGATCTACAGCAAGTCCATTCTGGACTCTGACACCGGGGATGAAGTAGGCACTGTAGGGAAGGGACAGGAACAAGAGGGATGTCAGGCACAATTATCCCTTCACTTCTGTAGACCAGAGTGAGGGTTCAGTGGTAGCAGCCCCAGGGAGCTTATAGCCAAACCGGACAAGGATTCCTGTGTGCAGCTTCCTCTAGCTATGATCCTCAGTTAGCCACATAGCTAGCCGCATAATAAACTGACTATGCCCTGTGTTAGGCTCAGAGAACATGGGCATGCTGGCTACAAAGCTCAGTTAGCCTCACAGAATCGCAGCTTAGGTCTCCTGAGGTACTGAAATGATGAGGCCTGGCATGCCCCTCACTCCTCTCCTATCCCTGTGGTGTTTTTGTCACTCTAAATCTACTGGCTAAGGTAATCTTAACGCTACCCCCTGATATCAATCGTTTCTTGTTGCTAAGCACCCCTCGAGTGGTTGCTAGTTGCAACAGCTCTCTCTTCGTTGTTCTTTTTTCGATTTTTTTTCATATCTGTTTAGTTATCTTTGTATTTGGAGCCTGTCATGACCTTTAATGACTCATTTGTTGGCCATAGACACCAAACTGTCTACGTTTGCAGTGGTGTTTTTACTATTTTTGTTCCTGTGTGTGTCCGGAGATCCTGTGTGTAACCTTGGTAACATTGTTTACATACGAGATCAGCTGTTAGCAGCCATAGCATGTCGATGCTAAACGATGCTAGGCCCGTTGTTCCCTGCGAGCTGAGGAGAAGGAGGCAAGGAAGATGTGCTGGTATTGTGCTGCAAGCTAAAAAAGACGACATCGACCTGTCCTTCCACCCAACGTTATGGGGAATGTAAGATCTATCTTCGATAAGGTGGACGAGCTAACCCAGCACCAGAGGGAATACTGGCAGAGTAGCATCATGCTAAACAGAGCTAACACCGGACACGAACGCCACATTGGAAGGATTTCACCTGATGTGGGCGGACAGGATACAGGAGAGCAAGACTGAACTAACTGGTGAAGAAGACCAGCTCAGTCCTGGACCCTGTGGAGGTGGTGGCTGACAGGAGAATTATGGCCAAGCTGTCTCTGATGGACATTTCTTTATATATATATATATATATATATATATTATTGTACTTTACACCTTCTTGTTTGCTGCTGTAACTCCATGAATTTCCCCGTTGTGGGACGAATAAAGGAGTATCTCATCTTATCTTATCTTATCTTATCTTATCTTATGCCACTTTCCTATCTAGACAATGAATTCAGAGTCTGATCTCCTTACAGCTGTCACACTTCGCAACCTTGCAGGCCTGGAGCATATGCGTTAAAAAGTCGTGACTTACAGCGTTTTTCTTTTTCAGTCGTCTTCTGTTCTCGTGTTTTTCAGACTTTACATTGTTTATATATTTGCAGTGTATTTGCTGTGAATGCAGTTCACTTGGCTGTCTGCAGCACTTTTTTACTTGCAGTTTTTTGCTGACGTTTCTTTTTTATTTTTGCATGTGTTTTCAAATTTGTATTGTTTGAGTATTTTCAGCACGTCTCTCCTAACGCAGATTGTTAAGGCGGTTGCAGTTAAAAACTGATGGAGTACTCCATTCAGAGCTCCAGTGTTTATCATCATGTCTTGCTAAAGCACAGGGTGCTGCTCCCATAAATGTGATTGACACAATAATGGAGAACTCTCTACTGGTTATAAATACAAGATGGCGAGTAAAACTAACACTGCAGAAGTCTCATAAGTCATCCATCCAAAGCCATCTAATACACATTGAATCAAATGGAAAACTATTTTGACATTTATATTGAACTATCTCTATGATCAGATATCTAGTTTTAATGGGAGGAGGGATTCTAAGTAGCTTCTTTTAAAAAAAAGTTATTTATATTGGATATCACCTGTTGCAGCTCTAATATGTAAGGTTTCATTTTGTAAATCTATCTAGAAGTTATGCAAAAGTTGCTCTAAATCATAACACTGATCAAATGACAGTAATTGTAGTTGAGAGGGGCTTTAAACAGACGTCATGTTAAGCACAGACAGCACATGGACATATATTATGAGCTTAGATTTCAGGGTCCATGCAGGTGATCGTTGTCCCACAACTATCAGGCACTGCTGATCTCTGACAGCCAGAGGATGATGATGAGAGATTTGTGAGAGCCATGGATTAGCTCCGTGGTTACTGCTGTTCTGATCACAGGATGTCGGGCCCTGTCTGTTAAATGTCATCCGTGACCAACGCATGGACGGGATGCTGCTCTCTCACGGCCTGGACCCATTACTACAGTCGAAGGCCTCTCTGAGGAGCCGTCCCTGACTAATGGAAACAGTGTGTGCACAGTCTGAACTCCAGAACTCCAGCGACAAACACAAGTAACGCAAAAAGCGTGTGTTTTACTACCCCCCTGTAAAGGTCCAGTCGTAAACTGAGAATTTACGCCCTTCATTAGTGGTAATACAATGCACATAACTCCAACGTATAACAATTGGGATGGCTATAAAGTAACCATTTTATACCTTCTCAAATCTGTGACTCGTAGGTGACCCTGGTGGAGGCAATGTTAGGGCAGGCTGATTTACAATGGCTGCATATTCCCTCTGATAGGCCCCTGCGTTTTTAGGGAATTAAAGGTGCCAAAATATAAAATGACTTAAATAATAATTTTATGTACCCCACCAGAAATATTAGTCTCCAAAGCATAATTTACAACTTGTAACTTGAGGTTTTTGTTCAAGGAGATTTCACATTGATTCATGTCTCACTTTGGTTTTATGGCCAGCCAGGGAAGGACGGAAACCCACCTCTGTTTTCCTCTAAAACCTCACCCAGTCAGTCCATTAAGATGACACAGAAGGTGTTACAATAGTTCAGTTTAGAAGTTCACAATAAACAGAAATGTTTTAAAACTTGATAGTATTATAAAGACTTCATATTGGGTGGATCGGGCCTGCTGATTTTTAACTACATTTCTAAAAGTAAAAAATAAGTAATGCATCCAAATGGGCATCTTTTACCCACTTGCAGCTCTACTATGTCAGTAAAGAGAACTCACACCCTCCTTAATTTGATAGCTTGAAGTGCTCTTGCTGTAACCATTAGTTTGCTTTAGGTATGGTGCTGTAGTTGTGAATGAAACAGTGAAAACATCAGTCTGGCTGCAGTCCATTCTTCTTGTGTGCAGCATGACACAGTCAGTCACCTGACCGCCATCAGTGTCAAAGGGTGGCACACACTCACCGGGGGGATCCTGAGTGGAGCCCATTGATGAGATGAAACAGGTTGACTTCTCCCTTGGTCTGAAGTGGAATGAAAAACAAATGTCATGGAGGGTGACAGAGAGCGTCTGTGTCTTATCAGCCCGGCCAATGTGAGTGATGGCTCTTATCTGGCCCCCTGCTCCGTGGCTGTTTATTATCCTAAGGTGGCAGGGTGGTGCTGGGAAGAGAAGAGGACTGGGAGCCCCTTCGTGATCCATCACTCCGGAGGTCTCCTTCCCCTCTTATCTGACCGCTACATGGATAACTGCAGCTCTTGTTTACAGACGCCAGCCCATTTGAATGAGTAGCAGGCGCAGGAAACGATTCCTTTGCTCTCTTTATCAGTCCAGGTGAGTTATAGGGAGGATGGAGTGTGTCATATATATTCTTTTTGCACACTTACACATGCACTCGGCACACACACACACACACACACTCTAAAAAAGCCAACATGTACACAAACACATGGGTAAATGCATGCTATTCTTCCCCTATGTGAAATAGATGGAGGTTAGAAGACGATAAATGTTGAAAGCAAGGCAGCGCTGCACTCACGAGGGTGAGAGGATAAGCTTGTGTGTGGCTCAGTTTATCTCTTTTCATGAATTACATTCATTTCTGTTATCATGTTTTTTTTTTTCCTCTGTTATCTGAGCCAGCATGTGTTGTCAGTGTATACAAGAGTGAGAGGTGATATGGGGGAAAAGAAACAATCTGCACTGTTGGTGGTCGGTAGGTACTCTGTTGAGGTTTTAACATTACATGGCATCATATCCTGAATAGGAAGTGTCGTTCCTATATTTACTTGTGTTTGTGAAAGGAAAACCTCACTAAAGATGGCTATTTTTTTCCCTTGTTCCATTTCCCTTTCGCCATCTCTGTTGGGATATTCCTGGTGCTCCCTAGCAGGGCAGAATGTGCAGGTTTCCATTTCAAACAGGGCTCTCGTGTCCATCACATCACCAGGGGTCTCCTAAAATACATACCTTCTGTCAAAGCTTGGGGATAGAGGGTGGATGGAACGGAGCTATGGCGTAGAGGAAGAGGAGAAGTGAGGGAAAGGTGTTAAAGGCTAGCAGTCGCCCATTCCCCTGGGGTTCAGTGGCAGGCGGGCTTTCTCCTCAGATCCACGTCAGCTTTCACTGAAGCTGAAATAACTGGAGTTTGTTTGAATGTAGAGAGGAAGAGAGCAGGGGGCCCGGAGGCTGCCCTCTTTAAACTGACACAATAAATCGAAGTAAAACTCCGACAGTGGCCCCTTACTACTATCAGTGACAAAGCGTAGCTTGCAACCACTCCGGTTTAAGCTTTGCAGAGCCAACAAGCAGAACATCATGAAAGATGTTAATTGCAAACCACTAAAGACAGAAACCATCATGGGGCGGGAGGTGGAATCCAGTAGTGCCAGAAATTGGTAATGGTGGTGTAAACACAAGATCCTGTGCTCTTGTTAATGAGTTGTGTTGAGGCCTTCAGCTCAGAGCTGCCTGCCAGGCTCTGCCACTGGAGATGTCTTTTTAAAAACCAACAGGACTCTGTAGACATTGGCCAATCAGAGAAGACTGTAATAACAACTTTAAGTTTTAATTTCTTTTCACTTGATTTTGTGTCACTGTGTATGAGTTTCTGTACTTCTGGTAAGGTTTTGCTGCTCTGGAATAAACAGTATAGGCTTGAAATCCTCTGTTGAGTTTCAAAATGTTAACTTAAATGCATAAAATTGGAACAATTTACGCACCATGTGTCACTCAAAGAAGACCTCATATTGCTCACATTCCCATTGAAACAAAAAATGCACTACACCATCCTTTTATCATGCACCTACTCTCTGATTTAGCCTTGTGCCTTGGTTATGTAATACACAGATTAATCACAGCAGTAGTTTTAAACTTCATGAGAACTGGATCATCAGATCCTTTTAATCAATGCCAGAAAGTAAATGTTTTTGCTACTTTATTTGTTTTTGATTTGCTCGCTCACACCCATAATGTGCTCTGTGCAGATAAAAGAAAAGCTCATGTGTGCTGCTGTGCTGTCTGCAGGCTGGGGTTTGCATTTGAGGTTAGGTGGTAAAGTAAAAACAAAACTCAGAGCTCATTCTTCCCTCTCCAAAACTAAGAAAAAGCCAAATGACTCAGCCTGATACTAACCAGAGCCTGGTCTGTTGTTTCTCTTGTGTCTGAAACCCTCACATACACACACTCACACACAGTCACACAGCAGAGAAATACATGACATAATGAAACAGCAGTATACTTGTGCCTAGTACAACACTGGCCAGCTCTTTAAATCAGTCTTTATAATAGTGTCACCACAAATAGTGAAGAAATAATATTTCTATAATTCTTGTGTTTCCTTAGAGAATCCTACTCATGCCAAAGCTTAGCGCCACCAAAAAGCAATTTATTGTAATTTGTCTGTGATTAATTTGTAGTGTAAATGCAGGCATGATCCACCGCAACTTAATAGTATTCCATTAATCACAGGGTGAGGCTGGTTGCCGCCAAAATAACGACAATTTAATAACGCATCACATATAGCAACGCAGCATTACGAAGTATTTATAAATGTCATAGGCTAGCCTGTAATACACAGTGACAGGAAAATATGCGCTCAGCCCAGCAGTGTCTGCTCCTATGTAATGCAACAAATGTCCCTTCCCCATAGCAAAGAAGCTATGAATAACTGTGATAATCACTGCACAATGGCTTCATTTATCAATGTATGATGAGTGCGAATGTTAGGGTGATTAGGCTGCTGCTCTATTTTCTGTTGTGAAGGTTTGTTTTGCTGGAGCGTCCCACAGGCGTGCCTGCAAAATGATGTCAGCAGTGACTCTTCAGCTGTCTGTCTGTGTGTGCCCTCTACTTTTTTTACTTTGTGTGCGACACAAAGGAGCACACAAAGTCCTACAGCCAACATGTATCTTACATTGATTATGACGGGAATTGGTTAACCCAAAGCAAACAGCAATGACGAACAATTCCCAGCAACTGAGACAAGAATAAGACTCAAATAACCACTTATTTCCCCAGTACAATTATCAGACTAAGATCTGTAAGACCGAAATTCAGATCAAAATACTGATCCATGAGAGGACCCATTTTAAGTTTCTAATTATTCAAATAAAAACATTCAAAATGGAGTAAAGCCAACATTCAGCATTCAGTGTTAACTGAAAACTACTTCAGTGTCTAAAATGCATTGAAGTATTAAAATAATGAACTTAATTTATTCAGAATGGCACAGGGAGTTCTTAAACTCCCAAAGAAATAAAAATGAAGCTCATTAAATACTGTGTGCACAAAACAAGAACAATGCTTATCAAAGGATACAAGCAAGTGCAATGTAGATGTCTTCACTGAGTCTCACTACAGCCGCTGCTGAGTGAACATAAAGGGAGGTTCAAGTTTAATGACCACATATACAGCCACAACTATTTCACCCTTTTTGTTCTGTACTGTTCTGTGCACAAAAGTAGCCTATATACTTTGTATTTAGAAATGTTTATTTTCTGATCATTTTTTGTAAACAGTTTCACTACGTAAACTTTTTCACATGTCTCCATGTATACACTCTTTGTCTGTTGTCATTGAGATTTCAGAAAGGACAGGCCAGGAGAAACTATTTCCCCTCCACAGCAGTCCTGTAATTTAGCTGTTTAAACCTGCACCTGCTTCACGCAAAAGTGACCCTCGCATATCGAGTGAACCCTTAAATCTAGTGGAATTTACAATTAGCCACACTTGTTATGCCCCAACCCTCCCCCATGTGCATCTGTATGGTTCTTTCTGACATTCAGCAGCAGAAAAGCAGAAAAAGTTGACGCTCGTTTCATTGAGAAAATGCCGAATGGGCCTCAAATGAGGTACTCATAACATGTTGTGGTAGAATGTAGGTGCAGGACTATAAAAAACATAGGAATTAACAAAAATAGCAGCTTCTTTAGAATGCACGGTTGGATAACTCAGCGTCAGCTGAGTCTATCAATCAGTTGCTGTTTTATTATATATGTCAGACTTTGCACGTAAACATAAAAGTAAACATTATGTTCATTTACTGTTAATGCACACTTCAGCCTATAAAACAGTAAGATACTTCATTTTATATATTTTTTCTCATTAGGGGATTTGATCCACTTTTTACTATAATGTTATTATTTAAGTACCCTAAAGGTACAAATGACTGGACAGGTATGGAAAAGTGTGTTGAAAGAATGTTTCGTGATTAAACCATGTTTACATTTAACCATGAGATTGTACCATGTAATATTTATTGAGGCGTGTGCTGCTGACCTCTTGGTCAGGTCACTCTTGTGAAAGAGGTCTTGATTTAAACGGCTATTATCTGGTCAAATAAAGGTTAAATAAAATAACATAAAAAACAACGTTGTTGCATATTGCAGCAAACACCTGGTACTTTTGGTTGATGCTTGCATACTTCAAATACTGGTTTCAGTAACTGTCAGGAGACAAAACTGCAAACTACTATGTGCCTCAAAGTAAATGAAAAGGTAAATATAATTGTTACACTTTGTGTGATGGGTGTTTCCAGAGTGTGTCAGAGCTTGTGCGGTCAGCACGTTGACAAACAGCTTCCTGGTATTGTTGGCATGAGATAAAGCCATCGCACTTGTTTTAATGTGAAAGTAACATTTGGCGAGTTCAAACAATGCTAACAAACTCTAAGAATAGCCTGGGTGTTGGTAAAAGATGACTCCCATCCTGAGGGGAAAATTTACAGTCATTACAGTTTTATTTAGATGTGGTTGGGGATCCTAAATTTGATATGGAGTTGTTTGGTGTAATTTTCTGAGTATTCAACAGTTGCATTTCAGTTCCACATTTGCACCCTGCACTGCTTACATTCAAATCAGTGTAAACAGCTGATGAGAAGATAGATGAGGTATGGGAATTTGATCTCTTTGTTGGTGGGGGGGCTGTTCTGTCTTATCCTAGCAAAAAGTGTGAGATGGATAGGTTGACAAATGAAAGAAAAGAGAGACAGCAGTGGAGCGGAGACTGCTCAGTGGGGATGTGAGAGGAAGGAGGTAGTGGTGGAGCTGACCACCGTTGGGACCGGAGAAAGGTCATTGTGAAATGGAAACTGATTCTCCACCCTGGCTCCCTGGGAAATATCCAGTAACCCTGACTTTCTTCCCCTCTGTTCGACAGTGTTGCACAGCTTCCACAACCTGAACTGTGTTAAGTTTAGGCCAGAACGAGCAGAGCAAAGGAGGGAGCAGATCGCCAATCTGTTGGGGTACATCCTTTAGCTTAACAAAAGGTGGGGCTCCGTCAGGGTTGGGGGTGCAGTTGCAGAGCAAAGTGATCATTTGTGACAGCCTTTAAGCTACAAATCCTGACTCTACTAGAGGTTCTGACCCGAGCTGCGTGATAGGAATGCAGCGTTCCGCCTCTGATGGCCCCTGATTTCCTGCTCAGCTCTTCAAAATGCATGCAGGGTTTGTTTCAGCAGAACCTTCACATCAATTACCTTGAAGGAAACTAACCCACCACCTGATGTGGGTGAAGAGAAATATTTAGAAAATGCAGCAAGAGCAAAAAGCATAAATACGAGCAGTAGTGGTATGGTTGGTAATGCTGTGTTGTGTGTCAAAGTGTGCATGAGATAAAGGTAACTAGCTCTGTTTTTGTATTCTTTACTGTTATTTACAGGATAAAAGGACTGGATTAACAGTTTAATCCAGTTTTTGTTGCACTGTGACTGTGTAGACCCTTCTTAAGTAGCTTCTTATTGGTCCTCTATTTGATCCTTTCCAGGTGTTTGCTTTATATTCTCAAATAACAATACTAGTATTTGATACAGTAAAGCAACATTGTTTTAGTTTTGATACTAAAGTACCAGTATTGAGGCAAACATTCATTAAAAGGAGCTAATTATTGTTAATATCAATATCTATACAACAACCTTTTACATTTTTAAGCCAATCGTCATAAAACTGACAAAAGTGAGCTATCTTCTTTTTACAGGAACAAAAGACATCCAAATGCCAGCTAAACATGATTTTTTTTACCTTTATTTTACCAGGAATAGTCCCATTGAGATATGCTACTGGCCAAGACAGCAGCATAAAAAGTTTCACAAATAGAACAGGACAAAACATATAGTGACAAGTAACTATTATATTGATTATAAATTAGCATTTTTAAGCTCTAAAACATGTGCACAAGCTGATCAGATCATCCTTTATCCTAGTTTAAAATCCTCCAATCAAATTAAACAATCCAGTTTCAGGTGACCCTGAAGCTCAAACCAAGAAGAGGGAGTCAAGACATTAAAAGCACTTTTACCAAGACAGAGCGAGTCCAAGGATTGACAAAAAGAAATTGTCCTTGGGACCGAAGATGACAGCCACTGACAACTTTAGGAATCAATGAAGAGCATAAATAAGACGGCAGCTCCTGTAGTATGGCCTTATAAAGAAAGATATACAAATGCTCCATTCTTCTGTTGTTTTAGGAAGACAAGCCTGCCCTTTTCATACAAGATATAGTGATGTGTGCAGAAACCTAAACCAGAAACAAACCGCAATGCAGCATGGTACACTGAGTACCAACACATACCAACATTATCAGAGAGGCTGAGGAAGCATGCATATAAAGAACATCACCATAGCCAATTACAGATACAAATGTTGCTAGAATGAGCTTTTTATGATAAGGGGATGGATAACAAATATCAGTGCACAGCAACCAAACAAGTTCCAGTCTCAAGTCCAAATTCATTAATGACACTGATTAGTAATTTTAGTCATCCCCTACCTTCAATACACTATGGACCAACAAATCCAAGGCTTGTGCCCCCCTAAAAAACACAATACCATAAACTAAACTCAGTACCAACACTTTGTTTCATTATTGCTCACTAAAAAGTCAAGCTCATTGATCCCTTGGATCCAAACCCCAGAGTAAAGGACACAACTGTAAGAAGCATAAAGTAATGTCAGCTCTGTCTTCCTTTCAGCCATCTAACATCTCACACTTGGAAAGGCGAGTAATACAAGACAGATTGCAGGGCCAGCGCAGAAGAGAGAGTTTAGTGAACTGTGCCTGATGCAAGATTACTTTGTGAGACATTAAAGGTCCGCCCTTTAGAGTTACAGTGGTGTGGTAAATAGCCATCATAATATGGAGTGTTAATCTTTTACTTCTCATTTAACTTTAATGGACGGTTTGCAGATCTCCTGCAGAGTGAGAGTGCTCCTTTGACAGAGCCATTCAACGAGTGGAAATGTTTTGGAGACTCAAAATATTGTTAAAACAAGTGCAGAGGGCAGACTCAGCCACTACATTGCCAAATGACATGTTGCAATGAAACTTGTAATTTTGGGGGCTCTGTAAGATGTGACTGCAAGTGAATGTGATGATGGCCAGAGTTTACAAGTGCTGACTTTTGTTATTTTTGTGTAAAAGTAAAAAACACTTCTGATGTATGTTTATTCTGGTTGTTAGCAAATGTTTGTGTGGGTTTCGGTTTTCATGGCACAACATGTCCTCTCTACTCTCTGTTCTTTTTAACATACCATGAAGCACAATGGTAGCTTTTCAGGGTGCATGTGCAGAACTGCTATTCCCCCCCACCACACCTTTAAGACCAAACATAAAAATAACATTTAGAAAGTTACCCAACCCAAACCATTATGGGACATTTGCTGCCAACTATCCAGAAAATGTGTTTCTGGTTCCTTAGGACTATTATATGGTTTTCACCAGCAAGGGGCAGCGAGGTTGGCTGACTTCCTGATAGAGATTTATATAGGCTTCATGCTTCTTTCTCGTGTTAGAAAGTGTGTATTGTTGGGTTGTATTTGTACAAGCGCATACGAACGTTTAAGGCATGTTTCGCTTTTCCACTGGGAAAAATACGAGGTCAGGGTTGTTTTCTGGCTCTTTTCTCTTGTATAACACACTGATGTGGAAGCAGTAGACTGTGTGCTCGTAATAGCTTTTATTTGTGTTTCAGTTGGTATAGCTCTGTATAGTCATTACTAAAACCTACAGCTGAACACAATTGAAAAGTATTCATAGACTATTGTATTGAGACACAGCTGTGCACCATCAAGGTGTTGATAAAGCCCAAGATTAATGGCTCAGCCGAGGATAATCTCCCCTCATCCACTTTTTTGCGCAGCATTTGCGATAGACTTGTTCAGCTTCTCAATGCCAATGCGCTTTGGAGAAGAGGCACATATAGTCTTGTCATAGAAGACACATCTTTTCCCACACACACACAAACAATACACATCACAGTCCAACCACATGCGAACTCACACGCTCAAGACACAAGGCATGTCGAACAAGGCCTACCAGGGCCGTGTTTGGCAGAAATCAAGAGAGTCCAATCTTCATAATGAAGCAGGCACACACAACTGTGAAGCAGCCTTCACATCAAATCTATTTCATCCTGCTGCTTCCCCCCGTCATCTCCATTACCGGGCCCCGTGTTGCAGATCTCTTGCACTTCTTTTTTCCCCCCTTCGGCCTATCCCTCACTTTGTGGCCGTAATTTCAATATGGTCTGGCTTTTTGACATGCGTGCAAATTGCAAATTACAGGATGGCGAGCTGTCACTATCAGATTCATGGTGGTCACAAGGGGCTTGTGGAAGGTGGGAGTTGGGGACGAGCTGGTGATGGGGGTTGGGCAGTGCAAAGAGGACATTAGCCCCTGCTTGTTCTGGCCTAAACAGTGTAATGCTGACCGCTTGATTGCGACCTCACTGCTGGCCCGTGATTTGAAAAGGCCCTCGCTGCTGCTCTGCTTTAGGAGGCCTTCTCCCCTCCATCCCTCCTTTTGTGTCCTGTTTTTTCCCTTCAGGTTGTTTTTCTCTCTATGCCCCCGCCACCTCATGTGCATCAGGGCCAGGAGGGTTTCATAGTGTACGGGAGGGTAGTGGGGACCCCGTGACTAACCCCCTCCATCCCACCTACCCACCCTCTAGCAGGCCCTCTTTGTCTCGTCCGCCCAGGCCAGATCGAGGCGCAGCAGGCCTCCTGCCTGGTGCTCCTGACTGGGATGGGGCTGGTGTATCAGGGCGCGCTGCTGGGACAACAGCATGAAGGTGTTTTTGCAACTGGGCATGGCCAGGCTATAGCAGCATCCGCATCTCTGTGTCTGGCTCATCCAGTTGATCCCCCTGGAAAGGATGTCTCACTTCAAGGGAACAGGAAGCTGCTGTGGAGTATGGGATTTCTGGGTAAATACTGAGTCTGTTGGGACACTGTCCTCCTGTCCCCTCTGACATGGACTGTGCTCTCATGACTCAACTCATGAGGAAGAAATGGGGTGTAAAGAGTAAAAACTCAGACCTATGTAGCATTAGAAAACTCAAAAATGGAGTCTTTGACTTAAATCTGAATCGTTGTTAGGAATCATCTGTAGTATCAATCTTTGGGAGAGAACAAGGCTGTCAAGACAAGAAAAACACCATTACTGCTGCAAGAAATGATTTTACTCTCCCTTACTATTATCCTTTGTTAACACTGAGGTCTCTTTTTCGTGACTTAACCAGCTCCTGTACAATTTAGTTTCTGTGTAAAACAAAACAGACTTTTCCCCCTGCAGATAAATGCCCCCCTCTTGCTTTAAGTGGTTAGAACATGATCTTAGTCTGATTAATTACACCCCTGCTGCTGCCCACCCACCTCACTCCCCCCCACTCTCTACTCTCCTGGCTAATGGCTAGTGTTTATACTGAGAGTATAGCCATGGTTTCAGGGGGCGGGGTTGGCGGTAACAGTGCCGAGTCCTTGCGTGAGGGGAGCAGTTTTAATTAACGTGGAGACAACACCTCTCTCCCTGCTCATCTTTCACCTGGGAGACATGGGGGAACTCTGACACCAGCCCGGCATGCCGCTGATTAAAGCGGGGCCTCATTTACCGTTGCCTGCTGTCAACAAAACACCACTAATGGCATTATGCCCAGGCCTGGGGGGGCAGGCTGAGGGACTATCCCTACCCAGGTTCAAATGAGAGAAAACAAACTTAGGCTAATCTCTGATACAGGAGCTTAATCTCCTTGTGATCTTATCTTGGAGAGGTCTCGCATGTTACAGGACCCGACCCTGCTGAGTTGAGATGGACAGGGCTTAAGCAGGTAAAATCTCCCGGGCTCTCTTTGTTTGTGAAGGTGAGGCTGTGAGTCGGCCCTTAAAGGTGACTAGTCCTCTTAGTGGTTTGTAAGAGGCTGAATTCAGAAGCCAGTCGCTGACCCTGCACTGGCAGAGAGGAACTATTTGCACATCTTTCATCACCTGATGGATGTTGGCATGGATGTTCCTTGCATTCTGATGGTGACCTCATACATGTCCGTCTCTCTTCGTCCATCACTTCCTCTATATATAGATTGGAGTCATTGTTCAAATAGCTCGGGTGTGCCTTTGAAGTTCTGGCAGAACAAAGCTGCAGTGTCCTTATACACTCAGAAAACACTCCAGCCTGGAATCCTGAACATGATGCTTGTGTCAACCAGTCCATTAACACCTGTGTACCCGTGTTCTAGATGTTAAATAGATCTGTTGCATGTGACAGTTTTTATTCCTTAACACTTACCCAGACTCGTGAAACAGAAACACATTTTTAAAAGATAACCCAACATCTGACAAAATCTGAAAATAACTATTTTTGTTGGCCCAGTCCACATTTCTATTCATATAACCTTGTCTGTCTTTATTTGGCTAAAATAAATATATTGGCACTTCCTGTTCCACTATTGCACATTTTGACAAGTTACAGATTTGAACATGAGGTAAAGGGTAGTATAACATTTAATTCTAGAAGCTAGGTCACTTCTCTTTGGTGTGCATTGTGTTTTTACAGTGTTTTTACTAGTGGCCCCAGAAAAGGAATTTAACAGCAGCCTTTTATGGATTTATGTCAAAAGCCATTAGTTTGGGCTTTGCCGTCTCTTTACCTTTAATAGGGGCAAGCATTAGACATGAAGCGAATAAAAGACTGGGGGTTATTAGTGTGATGATTATTAGAAAAGTTTGTTCCTTGTAAAGTGACAGCTCTTCTTTAAGCAGCACTGTAAACTTTTATAGGGACCATACAGTTGACCTCAAATTGGAAATTTGTGTTGGAAGCAGCCTGGCTCCCATTACAGCTTCTGACTGTTGTTAATTTTATATTTGTCCAATAAAAGGCAGTGGAGGTTATGGACATGCGCTGTATGCCACACCATGAAGCACACTCCTCTTGAGGGCCTCTCTTTCATATGGTTGATGAGGGCTTTCCTTGTTTTAGTACAATGGTGCATTAGTTTGTTCAAAATCTTGAGTTAGCTAACAGTTTTGAAAAATCAAATAAGTTTCAGTTCTGAATTATAATCTTAATTCAATGATAATGTCTGTCTGACACAATGTGAATAAGATCAAATTATTTGCTAGTGTGTGCTGTCGCCTCTAAGAGCTAAAAACAAGTATTTTATGTTCAGTATTGGTCGTTCCTATAGGCTGAGGCACCAGACTAACATAACAGTGCTTCTGTCAGTTGGCCCTGTTACTGTTTATACTGAGGTCAGCGTAACGTGGAGAGGAAGTGCACAATGAAGCCGCTTGATTACTGCTTTGGGGCGACCCAACCGTGGAACTACTTAAAAGATAATGCCCGAATAATGTTTTTCTGAACTCTGGACGCCTATTTTGCAAGTTGAAACAATATCAATGATGTAAAGAAATGGGACCTGAATGGCACTGTTTACAGTTGTGGATGTTCACACATAAGCAGCAAGTTCCAACATAAACATCCACTTAGTGCATGTAAATCTAAGGGCTATTAATAAGCTCTTTTATCTTCTCTTTTGGAGAGTGGCCCTGGAGGCCTTAGGGTAATCTGGCCCTCACTGACTGGCTCTCCAATGTGTTTCTCTTCTGTCTGATTCTCTTTAGCAATGCCTATGCCTTTGGGCAAAGAAACTCATTACCAAGCTTTAAACACCTCCATTCCATAGTCCCTGCTCATTTGCTAAAAGAAAGTTTGCTTTAGTCTTGTGTTAACAGTGAGTCTGCTGACTGTTGTGTGTCTCTGTCTCCCAGCATATCCAAGCCTCTGGAAATACGGCTCGCAGTAGTAAAAAAAGCATACACATTGTCAAGGTAACCATCAGCAACAAATTTGGGGTAGAGTCACAGCAAATTTGAAAGCAATAATTTGCCAAATCAGAATATTAATGACATTTTAATGCAAGCCCCTCAGTTTTAAGCTGTTCACTAAGAACCAGACTCAGGAGTCAAGACTTGCTATTCATTTTACTTCGGCACTGGAAATAAAAAGTAGACATACACTTAAAGAATAAGCTGACATGCCCTCATCCATTCTCTCTTATAATGCAACATACTTACCCTGACATGTTAGCTCATGCCATAATTTTGCAAAACGTCACGTCCCTACACACCAAAAAGGTACCACTGATGGTCCTCATCAACTAACCACAGCCAACTTACAACACCCATTCTTAGAATAGATCATCAATGACATGCACTAAACTATCACAGCTAAAAAACAAACAACTACTGCTGACAATAAACACCAGCCACTGTAATAGCTACGCTTGATTGACCACCATCAACGCTTATTGGACCAAAATGAAAAAAACAAGCCATCAATAGCCACCTCCAGACACGGCACACTGAGTGTATATTTATTTTTCGATTGGTTCCTGTAAATATCATATTATTTTAATGTGAAAAGCATCTTATATTATTATATATATTTTAAATATCAGCATAAAAGCATAACCATCCCACACCATATTTCACAAAACTAATTCAATCCTACATTTGAAATAATCTCCAACCTTTCAGATGTTAACTCTTATGTGTGAGCATTGCAAAGGCTAAGTGCCGTATATAGTGAAGGAACTGGTTTACTTTCTTATACTTGTTCTATAGATGCATTAGAACCCAATCTACATAATTGATGGCTTTCATGATGTAGATAAGATTTGCTTTACAACCCCACCAACTTGCCAAAATTTCTCTGTAAATCTAGAAGGTTTTCACTGAGGGTTTTTATTGAAGGGTTCCCTTCAGTCTCCCTAGCCTGTCCTCTCTGTCTTGTTGTTCAGGAGGACAGTGACAGCACTCAATATGGTTGCATCTCCCTTACATATCTCTCCTCTGCAGGCTGATGAGTTCTGACAGAGCGAATGCCTTGTCTCGCGCTCTCTCTCATGCAGACCCCCTTTCACTGTTGTTTTTCTTATTCCTGTCGACAGAAAGTTGTTTTTTGCTGCCTCCCTTCCCTGCATGTCCGTGACAGGCATACTTCCTGCATTGTGTGTGCACATGGCTTTGTGTTTGTGAGTGCGGACATGCATATATGTGTGTGCATGTCTGTCTTTGTGTGTATGTATGTGTGAGTACTTCAGTGGAAGTAGAAGCTGCTTTTATGTCAGTGCAAGTGTAGAGAATGGTTCCGCTCGTGAAGGACAGCCTCTCGTGCTGCACTGGGCTTCCCACTCTGTTCCGAAGAGCCAAATGCCTTTATCTGATGTTGAATCTTTGTTATTTGTCCATGAAACTACAACTGAGAACATCGTATACCTGTGGGACCAGCCGAGTGATCTCCTCTATACCAGCATGTGGACATGAACATAAATGGAGCAGTTTGCTCCTTTGCCATCCTATATTGTTATTAACTTGCCGCCAGCTTCTTCCTTTGGCTGTCTTTGAAATATCAAATGTATTTGCTCTCAAAGTCTTAGTAGGATGGCCATACGGACTATATCCTGCTTGGCTGAGGCTCGCTGGCATCATCCCAAAAGCTCAAATGTTTGTGTCACCATGTCACACCTAAAGCGGTTCCATATTTCAGTTCTACATCCTTGAGACTCAGGGTAGCTTTGTGGCTTGTGTTTGTGGACCGGCTGCCATCTTGAGTGTGTGTTTCAGCCACTGTCCTGTGGTTTGGGCTGGTCCCAGGTCTCGCAGCAGATGGTGGCACAGTTTAGCATGTGCAACCTGATGGCACCAATTTCCCTATCATAGGGCATCTAGTAAAGTGCAGGGCCGACAGTCCTATTTGCTCACCAGTCATTGTTGTTTCACACCTCTGATCTCCCACAATTAGTAAGTTAACACTCATCGTCAACACTGTTGCAGTTTCTGTTCACCTGATAGTCTTGGTCCAACCTGCGTCTCAATCCTCCCTTTTCTGTGTTCTAATTTAAATGTAAAATACTTTATATATTTTGAAAAGTCTTTACAGCCTTTATGAATATTGTATTCAAGTTAACTTAAACATAAAAAATTAAGAAATAATACTACATAGAAGTGAGTTTTAATGTATTGAAAGTATTTACATTAAGACTCTTTATTGATCCTTGCCAATCCCAGCGAAATGCCAGCAAATAACTTTAAGCCTCTGCCTCATATATAGTGTATGGCAGTTTTCTACTCATCACTACATGCTAAGATAATGTGTAAGCCATTTATCATTGGAATGCATAGAGCCCACCTCAGTCAGAGTTGTTGAACCAAAGTAAAAAGGTTTCAATCTCATTTCTAAAATTTAACTGTGCTTCACACTTGGATGGAAAGTACAGCCTAGCTGCCAAGGACAGATGATCCAGGAGGGCGCTTTGATATCTGCTCATGCACCTTTGATGCCACAACACGAGATGTGCAGAGATATTTAGTAAATCAAAGTAAAGTTCTTTCAGCAGCTGCATAGATTTGAGATGAATAGAAACAGTTGTGTATCACTAAAACTCAGCAACAACGGCATCTTGTGGAAAAAGTTATGTTTCCATGTCTTGAGTTTGAAAACAAAATATGGCTTTTTATTGTTTCTGAAGGAAAACAGTGGAATCGAGGTTTTCTACATTAAGGATGTTTTTAGCACCAAGTGTGCAAGATGTTTTTAACTGCATCAAAGAGTAGAATGGTATTCATAAAAGTGTGTTTTTAATTCAAAGCAAGATTAATGCCATAGAGCAGGGAGTAGACTTGTAATTCTGGCATGTTTAGTTTTTACCTGAAGGTGTATTAAAGCTGTCCTGTAAAGCAAGAGCAATTTGCAAGGCAGCATGAAAGGGCTTAGACTAAAATACCTCTAAACTAAATGGGTTAAGATTTACAACCAATCACAGATTAAAGGTTTGATGATAACTGCTAGATTAGGTAGCTAGTTCTACCACCTCATTCATATGGCTTCAAGTTTGAAATAATACAAAAAAGGTCTGATACGACACGATCAAGCAAAAACTTTGCGATCGTGTTGTTAAAGTGAAAATCCATCTAGCTCTGTATTCAGCACAACCCAGTTGCAGATTTTGAATATCCCACACAAGCAGCCGCCATCTTGATGAGAAATGCCTCAGTAGCATGAAGCAGTGCTTCTCTATAGTCTTTGCTTTAAATTAGCCATGTTGGGTGAAACTTTTAGTTGGCCAGGTCTGCTGAAAAACTTGGGCTTAAAGATTCCTTGGCTACCCTAGAAGTTCGTACAGTTAGAGACCGTCTCAAACGAAAGGGTTCATCTTGATGTTTGAAGGCGTAATATCATACCTGTTACTGGTTGCCTGAAACTCAAAGCTGAAGAGGTTGAAGAATTTCAACTCAATTCTAATATTCAAGAAGAATATCACATGTTAAGGAAGATGTCAGAAAAAACATTTTGTAATATTTATTGAGGGTGATCCCTCCTGGGAACACCTGACTGCTTTATTTAATTTTGACCCCCAACTCTGAAAACACATTTCCTGATTCTAGAGGGATTCCAAGGATGTAGAATGAAAAGGGCTCATAGTAAACCACCCAAAAAATGCCAAAACCCAACACCTACCACTTGGTGACATTTTTGATGGCTCATTCATGTTGAAACTGTAATGACTTGGCTAACCCAGGAACTTTTAAATAGCAACAATTCCCTAAGGCTCTGAAGGGGGACTCATGGTTTTTAAAACTAAAAGTTAGTGGAAAGTATGACATGATAAAGAAATGATAGATCTTTGGGCATTCTTTCAATTGTACTGCCGACTGGTTTATTGTTTGGCAGAGAAAGGTGCTCCACAGCCTCCAAAGTAAACAGAAGTGGAGGGTAGTAAAAAAAAGTATGACAGATTGGTGCTGTGTGTAAATTTATGAGGTGTTTATAAGTCTGTTTACATCACAGCTCCCCCTTATAGTCCAAAAAACCTGGATGTTGGCCAAAAAAAGATAAACCTCCTGTGCAGGTTGTCGGAATCCCTCTTATGGACATGAATGTAGATAACAAGCTTGGAGTTCAATTACGCCATTTACTGATTAGATGGAAGCTAGCAGTTTAGGTGTAAAGGTGTTTCAGGCTCTGACACACACTGTAAACCCTAACAGTACATCTTACTAAATGAATTAAGTAACATAACTTAAATCCTCCAAATCGTTGGTGTTACTCATTCACCTTAATTAACTGAACTTAAAAATGTATCATTGATGGAATAACTCTTTTGTTTTGAGTACTGCTCAAATATGGAACATTTTAAGTACAACTTATTTATTCCAGTGTGTTTCATTGACTTATGTATCTTAAGTGTATCTATATCATTTTTATTAGACAATTAATGACACTTTCTGCAATTATTTTTAATGGCTATTTTTATTAATTAATTATTTCTGTTGATTATGCAATTCCCAATTCAAACAAATAATTACTGTGACAGTAATTTGAGTGATCGCAATGTAAAGATTTAAAGTAAATCACAGAGAATTTGCACATAAAGCAATATAAGTTTATGAAACATATTTTTGCTTAACTTAGCCTATTTATTCATGTAGCCTATTTTTTTGTCTCAAACAAATAGTAGCATTTCAAAGGCTATGCTCTCGTTCATATTTTGGAAACCCCGTTTGCCAAAATGATGTCAGTGACCTGCCAGTTCACGTTGTGGTCTTTATGCACATGGCACTCACACATTAGAAACAGAGGAGATGACACGTTTTGGCTGATCTTTGTGGTTGTGGTTGTACTAGCCCTCCGTTGTTATTTGAAACCCTGTTTTCGTATTTTTTAATGTGAGCATGACGTCCCTTTCAACCCTACAGTCTATGATTTCAACTCGTGGCCAGGTCTTCACTCTTCACACGCACAGCAGCGACGACGACAAAGAGAGGAGACGAGCGGAATATTTTTGGACATCTTTTAATGGTTAGCATCAACTCCAGGACAGTATACCCTTGTTTTTTCGCCGAAATTGGCTAACTTTCTACACGTTACCCAGCCGGGGAGCCGTTTTATCGTCTACTTGAGGTAACTTTGCTCTCTTCTATTTTGTTTTGCTTTGTATTGCATTATGTAGTTTGGCTGAAATGTTAGCAAGTGACATAGGTTGCAAGCTCGACAAAAGCTTTAGTGAGTAAATCACTTTTGTAATAACTGCATGCCTTTTGAATTATCTGAGGGTGAGTTGATTCATGCTTTTCTGCTTTCCTATGCTACAGTTACTGCTGGTAAGCTAGCAAAATGTTCGCCGCTTTTTTCACGTTAAACTCGGCGTTGTTTTGGCAGTTTCGTCGAAGTTGGTATGAATTGGCAAGAAAACCAAGTGCATTTCCTTGAAATTGATCACATTTGTGGCGGTTTTACGCTTTAGCAGTTGATTTGTCAGTATGTGGAAATGTAATTGTGCGTTTTTTCTAGTAACTTAAAAATTCAGTTACTGAGACACTACAGACTCTACCATGGTCAGTATTCAACAGTTTCCCCTTTACCATGCCTCTACAACAGCTGCATGTGTACATTTAGTACTTTTAATTCACTAAAGGTACACTTGTCAAGAATACATGCAGGGAAAAGCAAGGTAGATGGGGACACGACTGATTCGACTATAAACAGTGCATTTCATTGCCCTGTTGCGATTTTAAACAGCCGTTTGCTGAGAGGGAAATGTTCATACATCTTCGGGGGCATTTAAGGAAAAAAGAAACCGTTCCTTGTCCATTCAGGGCCTGCACGTTTAAAACAAATGTGTACTCCACATTCAATGCACACAGATACAGAGAACATCGAAATACCTGTGACTATGATGACATTAGGTGCAAAATGAAGTAAATGTCTCCCAGGATAGTGACATTGAACAGGATTCAGTTGAACTGTCGGATGAAAGTGAAACTACCTCTGTAGCAGGAGGTAGCAATGAGAGATTAGCAGAGCAGTTACAATTCAATCTGGCTGCTTTTTTCTTAAAAATGCAAACTGTTCTCCATGTGTCACAGAGGGCAACACAGGAAATCATTGAACATATTGATCAGTTATTTTTGCTGTCAGAGCCTCTTGTCAGGGAATCTGTTATCAAAATAATGGAAAAAAGTAATTGCCCCTTTACTGACACACTTGTGAGTGAGATAGTCCGTGCAGTATCGGAGAGTAATGTTTTGCATACGTCAGTTACAGCTGAAGGACCCCTGTCAACCGCCAAAAGGAGGAAAACATTTTATGAAGAAAATTTTCCACTTATTAGGCCTGTTGAATACCTGATTGAGTCGTCAAAGCATACCTTTATGTATGTACCTATTCTCAGTACTTTGCAACAGTTGTTAAAAAAAACAGATGTACTTGAGAAAGTCCAAGAAACCACTTCTAAGTTGCCTGGACAGTATTTGTCGCACTGCGATGGCTCCTACTACCAGGAAAATAAGCTTCTCTCAGAAGAGGGTCAGAAGTTATCAATAATTCTGTATGTTGATGATTTTGAAATCGCAAACCCTCTGGGAACATCAAGAAAAATACACAAAGTATGCGCAGTTTATTGGACATTAGGTAACCTGCCAGCAAAGTACCGTTCAGCTCTCCATTCAACTCAACTTGCTCTTTTGTGTAATTCTAATGATGTTCGGGAATTTGGATTTTCAAAGGTCTTTGCACCCCTCTTAAAGGACCTAAAAACTCTTGAAGAGGTGGGTGTCTATATTGAGGCTTTTGGTGACTGTGTCAAAGGTACAGTCTTCTCTGTTGCAGCTGATAACCTTGCTGCCCATGCGCTAGCTGGCTTCAATGAGAGCTTCAGGTCTACATATTTCTGCAGATTTTGTCTTACCACCCAGACTGAAATGCAAGCATCAGATGCAGTCACTGGTGTTAACCTGAGAACCAAAGATCTGCATGACAGCCTTGTTCAAGACATTCAGAAAGGTGACACTGAACAGAGTTATGGTGTTAAACGCAGTTGTGTTCTCTCTGACCATCTCAAATATTTTCATCCTCTCACAGGATTTCCACCTGATGTCCTGCATGACCTGTTTGAAGGTGTGATTCCTGTTGAGTTGGCGCATTGTCTCAAAGGTATGATTGCAAAAAAATATTTCACTTTGGAGGAGCTGAATCGAGCAATACTGTTTTTTCCCTATCAACATTCTGACAAGGTTGATCGTCCTCACCCAATTCCTCAAACTTTTGTCACTCGAGGAACAATTGGTGGGAATGGACATGAGAACCATACTCTGCTGAGGCTGCTTCCTCTTCTCATTGGCTCCAGAGTTCCAGAAGGAGACAAATTCTGGGAGGTGCTAATGGATTTAAAAGATATTGTAGAACTGGCTGTGTCTCATAGCTTTACTGATGAAACCATTCAGTACATGGCTTGCAAGATTTTAGATCACAGGCATTTGCTACAAGAGTCTTGCCCAGTTTAAGATTAAGACCAAAGCACCATTTATTGAGCACTATCCGCATCTCATAAAATGTTTTGGTCCACTAGTGCATCTCTGGACAATGAGATTTGAGGGGAAGCACAAAATTTTCAAGAAAATAGTTCATGACACTCATAACTACAAAAATGTGTTAAAAACTTTGGCAGAGAGACACCAGAGCATGATGGCTTTTTATTTGTCTTCACCACGTTTTTTTAAGCCTTCAGTACAGACTTCAAAAGTGGAGTCAGTCTATGTTGACTCATTGCCTGTTGATACTCATGGGTTAATATCCAGCATGACAGGCAGCAGCAGTGTTTATCGCACAAAACAGGTAACCATTGAGGGCACAACCTTGTGACTGGCATGTTTGTTTGCACCGGGACACATGCTGCCTTGCCTGAGTTTAAAGAGATCAGGAACATATTCCTAATCCGAAATGACATCATCTTTTTACTGAAAGACTATGACACCGAATATACTGAACATCTGCGCTCGTATCATCTAAACGATCATACAAACAAGGGTCATACAGTGAAACCTGTGTTGCAGTTGACTGACCAAATGCCACTGTGTGCCTACAAAGTCTCTGGCAAGCTCATTTTAACAACAAAACATTTTCTTACAGTCACATAGTGATAGCCGCATCACACCAGAGGACATCCTCCTCTTCCCCCTGGGACCTAAGGGAGGAAGATCTCAGACCCGTTCCATCATTTTTCCAGTAGAGATCACCCTGACACCCAGGACAACATACTGTAAGGTAATGTCTTTATCCCACGTGGTTAGTCGTCTTTGAGTAAGTTTACATTTTAACTTATCTCACACACCATGATCTGTTCATGATATGTAAACCTGTTCTTACTTTGAAATACAGAGTTTGCCATTATGTGAAAACATATTCTTATCAGTCTCTTGTCTTTAAATTGAGCTAAAAACTTCAGTTTGTTTTAAGCTTTGCCCAGGACTATAAAATGCTACCCTGGCTCAGTCTACAAGTGACAAAACGTTATGTGTTGTCCATGTAGGTAGCTTTTAAAAACAAAGAGACAGGAAATACAGTTGTTTTTTGTGTTTTATGTTACAGGTTCCTCTAACACAGTGAAAATGGAAGAATCTGACGTCCTCAAACTTAGGGTCATCCTTGACGATGTCAATGCTGAGAGGCTAATTTTGCGCTCTCGTCCTGAGACTATAAATGCCCTCATATCTGAGGTGAAAAGTAAACTGAACCTGATGTATGAATTCCGGCTTCAGTTTCAAGATCCAGATTTTGACAATGCTTTATGCAATTTAGTGAACATAGAGGACCTGCCATCCAAGGCAACAGTTAAAGTAGTGAGGCTCATTGAGGCAGATCAGTCCTCTACGAGCACGGATGATACAGTGTTACTGTCTGACAATACTGAATCACCTGAGCGTCTTTGCCGGTGGCCAGAAGTCTTCATTGTTCCAACATTCTCATATGAGGTAGAGTACTCTCTGAGAGAAGGCAACTCTGTATTTGAGAGAGAAGGGAAATGTCTCCGATTGACCAGAGATCAAAAACACAACATACTTGATGTCATGGCAGCTGAAATATACAAGCACAAAGCTTATCCTAGTACCTCACAGATTGGCAAGGCTGCAGAGGCTTTAGTCAGGAAACACCCCTGTCTCAAAGAACAAGGTTCCAAAACTGGGTGTGAGGGTTGGAAGAACAGCCTTCGCTTTAAGATGGGCAACTACAGGACCAAACTTTGCAGGGCTGGTATAAAAGATGTGGCTGTAAATGCAGGCAAGCGTAGCAGGACAAACCCAGATGGCACACCTTCCAGGGCAAACATCAAAAGACCAAGAAGAGGAGAAGTGAACTTCCTTCCCAATTATCCCTCTGGTGAAACAAAGGACACACTGGAGATATTGAGGCTTAACATGGTGGAGGAGTTCAAGAAGACTTCTGCTGAAAGAGACATGCTTCTCATCAACCAACAAATGCAGCGTACCTTTTCACTAAGGCGGGAAGAAGTCATCAATTCTTCTCCTCCGATTGCTGAACTAAGGGACAGATGGCCTGCACTCTTTTGTGAAGCCCAGGTGAGTAGAAAACTCTCAACTTTAAAACATCACTTAAAAAGCTGACAAGACAATAAGATAAATCTGTCGAAAAA
Source organism: Notolabrus celidotus (assembly GCF_009762535.1). Taxonomy (NCBI): domain Eukaryota; kingdom Metazoa; phylum Chordata; class Actinopteri; order Labriformes; family Labridae; genus Notolabrus; species Notolabrus celidotus. The sequence continues at coordinate 16,609,978 of NC_048274.1, read as the reverse complement.
GTTAATGTTATATACAACAGTACCTGACCCAGTTTACAGTTTTGATTATTATCAATCCAGGTCATTTTGGTAATTGGTTTGTTTGTTTCTCTATCTAGCTCTACTGCGAATTCCATCGGATTACCAATCAAAATCTGCAGTTTTCCTTTTATTCTGCGTTGGATAAATACACATCACAGCTGCTGAAATTGTACAAGAAGAAGACGACTGGGAGTTTTGGAGAGAAGCTGCAGGAGGTTGTGACAGCATATGAAGAACAGGTGAACACATTTTCATTACATTACATTGAAAATGTATGTGAACAGCTGACTTAAACATCAGCTAATGTATTCTGTGTCTTTGTTCAAAAGGACAAGAACAACATCACTGCAGCCAGAACAGCAGCCCTTGCCGGCCTAACACTGTACCTGAAAGAGGATTCGTCAGACATATTCAAGACTTGCACGGTAATTCTTTATCCTCTTACAATGTCCATACCTCAAAACTTCAAACTGAAACATCACTGAACATAGTTATTAGAAACTGCCATAAACGTTCCTTTGAGCAGTTAACTGTTATCAGTTATCACTGTTTATGTCCTTTCACTCTTTAGGTCTGTGTTTTCATCAACCCTTTATGTTCCAGCTAAAGTAACTTGTACAGTTGCACCATATTAATTTGAAAAATATTGTACAAAAACATACAATTCCTGTGTGAAGTTATCAGCTTTATTTTAGACAGTAGGAACGGTTTCATAGTAACTTACTAAAGAATCAGAATCAGATTTATTGGCCAGGTATGCTTACACACAAGGAATATAGCTTGGGTTAACTGTGCTCTCTTATGTACAGGTACAACATTAGATATTTACAATAAACATAATAAGAACATACTAAAATACTATAGTACCGCAATACCGTGGCCACCATCTGTGGCGCCATCTTGGCACATTTGCCTGTTTTATTTTTTTTTTATGTTGCTTCCACTTGCATATTAAAATCTGGTAGGGGTTACAAATCTATAAGTGTTGTTATTCTCAAATTCTTCCTCACAGATAGTAATTACATTCTTTTTCCCCAGGACGAGTTTGAGGTGTCCCAGGAGGAAGCTGTGGCTTTGGTGGCAGTGGTCGCTGAAGATGAGGGACTGACAGGAGTTCCTTTTGACACACAGCATGTGTCCGTCATCCTGGAAGGCCAGGTTGTGATGTCTACAAGAACATGGACTGACTCACTTGTTGTTTTGTTTGGTTTGATGTATGCTCTACATTTGAGCTATCCTGAAAAGCTGAGTGGCTTCTTTGAGTTTATCCAAGTTGTCCTCCTTAATCTTGATGAAGGCCGAAAGCAGCTCAAACCAAAGTTGCAGGCATTGAGAAATGAGCTAGAGTAAATGATCAGCATCTTTGTTGTTTTTCATGTTCCTGATAATTAGTTCCTTGAAAAGTAAAAATCCTGTACACTACTCTGGCTAATTATCAACAATTTATTAGAAAAATCACAAAGGGTCAGTTGAGGTTCAGAGGGATAGAAGCCTCGTGATTTTTTTCTAATAAATTGGTCATACATAGCAAGAGTAGTGTGCAGGATTTTTACTTTTCAAGCTATTGTTTGTTTTGTGATAGTTGGATGTGTTAACACCTTAACTTGCTGGAGTTGTGTCTCTGGAGGAGAGCGGAGGCTTCAGTGTATCGGATGTGCCTCCAAACAGCTGTTTGATTCAGTAGATGTTGCTCTTGAGCACCAGCATTAAACTAAAACAAAGAGTCTCACATTGTTCCTTTTAAAGGCTATGTGTTTAGTTGCTGTTGAAATTGATAGAGATATTGTGCCTGGTGTTTCTAGTGTTTTATATTACCATAAAGAAATGGCATGTTTAAAAAGAAAAACAGAAGTAAACCTGTGTAAATGACCACTTGAAATGAACATTGAAATGTTTTGTAGTTATTGATGTTCAGCATTCAGCTTAATAAACGATTTAAGTTGGATCAGACATTGGTCATTTATATTGAGTTTGTGCAACTTGATTAGTTCAAGGCAATCGGTTTCCTCAAATGAATTGAGTTGACAAATTTTAATTTTAAGTTATCACAACTAGAATGTAATAAGTTATTTCAGTTTGAAGACAAAGTTGATTAAACTTAAGTAAAACGATTTTGCAATACAAGATGCATTTAAGTTAGTATTACTTAATTCACATACATTTAATGAACACACGTTATATAAGTTATATGAATTGCTGCATTTAAGTTTAAAAAGCTAATTCTTTAACATTTCATATCACTAAATGGAATAAGTACTACTAACTCATAATACAAATGTTACATTAACTTAAGATATACGAGTTATATTTACTTAAATAAAATATTTCTTTCACCTTAATTTATTTGAGTTAATAAACTTAAATGGTTCAAGGCAATCGGTTTCCTCAAACAGTTTAAGTTGAACTAACTTGCCAGGTTTTACAGTGCAGTATACCTCTGCAGGTGGATCCTTAAGGTGTATTTCGCCAAGAGTTCTGGGGCTTTTAGCCCCCAGAACTACTTTACCCTGAACTAAAAGGTTCCTGTGCCCACATTGTTGTCTGCATTTTGACCGCAGGCTGAAGTCCCGGGTAGATTGTGCAAATCAGGCCAGTGACATATGGAGAAAAAAAGTATATTAGATAATACTTTGAAATCTTAATAAAAACTAAAATAGTGTGCATTTCCAGGAACTCCCTCTGTGTTTCAACAACTCTGTAAACTCCACAAACACCGTTACGTTCAACCGAAAGTCCAGGACCTTGAAAAGTACTACCCCCAAGCAAGATTATCTACCCTGAACTAAATTTAGACCCTGGTTCCTCCAGTCGAAAACGCACGTAGTTCAGGGGTAAAGTCCCTAGATCTGGTGTAAAGTTTGGCAAATGGATTAAGAGACTAATGTGCATGCAGGCTTAAGGCTCCTCAAAATCACCCTGTTTAAATTGGAGGATAAAGATGTTAAAGCTATTTTTGATATGTACTGGTGGTAAAACCTTGACCAGGCTGATACTGAAAAAAATGTGACATTATTACCAGATACTGGTATTGTGAATCTTTAATTCTTAAAAGTTTTAGTAAAGTTACTCTGTTGAGTTGTATATGTGAATGACATCTTACACTACAGCTAAGAAATGCAAACATCCCACCTCAAATACATTGTTGTTTTAGCACTCCACTCGAAAACCTTGCAGCCAACTTGAAGAAGTTTTAAAAACAACCCCAGAGTGAGTTTGAGTGACAGGAGAAGGCATTGGAATAGGGTTGGCTAGACAGTCCATACTCCTCTCACAAACAGGGAGGAGAGGCTGGCTGGAAATGGCATCTCCCAGGAAAAGCCAACACTGGCTATCACCCTGACCGTTTGTCTTCATCAATCAACTTGCGTTTGTTGACCAAGCAACATGATGTCACTATTAATTTCATGCATTCCCCTAATGGGGTCCAGAGGGGAGCCCTATCCTCACAGTAGGCATTTCCTGTCCTGTTGCATTGTGGAAAGTGTCCGCTTCCTTTTAGAAGATCAGTCAGACTTTTTCAAAGTTAAACTTCTTCTCTTGTTGTTTTTTCTCCCTCTTTTTCATCTCCCCTTCATTCCTGTCTGCCGTTTCCCCCCTCATGGTGTTATTTGCTTTGCTTTGTCATACCTCCTCTGGTTGGAAGCAGCTCCACTGTGTTTGTATCCTTGTTCTGTGAGTACTTGTGATGATTTCCACTTATTTGCCGAGGTATACACTGAACTGGATGTACCAAACCTTTTGATCAACCCTCAGATTTCATGAACAGATACTGGCGCTGTGTGCTCAGATCAGCGCATTAGCGTTTCATTTGAAAGAATGGTGTCACTGTGTTGACAAGCTCATGATAAGTTGGTGGCTTCTAAGGGAAAATGTTTAAAGCAGATAAATGCCTCAGGACTCCATCTGTCTGTCTTATTGTCCTGATTGTAGTTTATTTTCGGTGATTATGAAAAACCTGCTTTAAACAGGCTTTGGGGATGTTGGTTTTATTAGCTTTAGATGAAGTATGCCCCTTGTGCGACGACTCTGCACAAGATACTTAATGTTATCTCTGCTGACTTCTGTGCATCTGTGTTTACCGTCTACATGAATGGCTTTTTATCATTCCTTTGATTATCACAGAGGAGGGGGAAGTTGTGAATGATATTTCTTGCTTTTAGTCTCACTTACTCCCTTCCTTCGTTCTCTCTTCTCTCCCCCCTCTCTTTGCCTCTCACTCCCTGTTACTGCACCTCTCCTCTAGCTTTAAGAGGCTTAGCAGCAGCTTAGCGCCCAGGTCAAACTGACCTTTGCCCTTCATCTGTCAGCCTTTTGATGTGGTGCCAGCCTTAGCTGCTTGCTACGCTCTGCCTTTAACAGCACGTCCAGGGGTCAGAGGAGGGCTCAGCTTCAGGACCCCAACCCACCTTAACACTCACTCTGCCCCCCCTTAAATCCACAACAACCACCTCCCACCTCCCTTGCAGATGTGTCTGTCTCTGATGCCCCCCTCTCCACCGCCCTCTGCCCTCTCTTGGCTCTTCCCTGCCCCAGTGCCCATTATTATTTTATAGTTTGGTTCTGCATTCCTTTCACTCAGGCTGCACTGGAAGGCAGACCTTTGGCTTTATTGCTTACACATGTCCGTGGCTTTCTCCCTCAACAGGGAGAGACAAAACAGCAAGAGGGAGATGGCCAATAAGGGCCAGCCATCTAAACTCTCCCCACCTTGAACTAATCGTTTGGGGGCCGGAGTATGGCTCTACCTCAGTCCTGTGTCAGTGGGGTTTCAATTTGTAGAGACATAAACAGATACTAAAGCCAAGGTAACAACACAGTGATTTATCAAGCCAGTTCACATCAAATTATCACAGCGCCCCCCTGCTGTCAGGCCCCATAATACCCCCCAGCCCAGCCCCTGCTTCAGAGGTGCACTGTGGTCACACTTCATTTAGGAGTGCACAAACATGTGTCCCTCTGTCTGGTTTCCCTCTGAGCGTGACGCCTCACACCAGCCAGTGATCATCCCGGACAGAGCGTCAAAAGATTAAAGAGGATATGAATGTCTTCAATTGTGTGTGTATGTGTGTATGTGTGTATGTGTGTGTGATGATAAAGGTGTATGTGTGCTTGCGCATCTGATGTGCTTACACACATTATATTGACTTTATAGAAATTGTGTGAAATAAAAGAAAAACTAACCGCAGAAGTGTCTTGGCAAATTATGCTAATAAATGTAAATGTAAATAAATGTGTATTCTTACAAACAGTTCCTTTTGTATTATATCAAACATGTTTTTTTTCCGCCTTTTTTTTAATCTCATCACCTGGCACATATTACAATAGTAAGTCTTAGTGGAAAAGCTCTCAAGTCAAGTTGAATTGTGTGTGCCTCTGCAAGCCAGGTATGTAACAGAATCTATCTTGAAATAAACAGATTATTTTTCTGTAGCAAAATCATGTTTCACTTTAATATGGTGCCTGAACAGAGTGCTGCCTTTGATCTCCTCCAGCAGAGCCCAGCACATGGATAATATATCTTTCAGAGATAAAAGTAAAAATGTGTTCTAGGTGATGATGTCATGCAGTTGTGGCCGAAAGCCTGGGAGAAAAGCAAACTTTCACAGGCGAGACTATCCCAGGGATCACTAAGGGTGCTCTCTGAGCCTTTGGGGAAATCAATTACACATTGTCCGAACTGTGATTCCTGCTGTAGGAACTTAATCGTGGAGGCCTTCTGCAGAGGATCATCCCAATGAGTTTGGACACTGTTTTTGCTCCCTCGTGTCCGCTCTCCTCTCTCTGTGTCCCCCTTCCCCCTTACCAACCTTTTGCTTTTCGCTACATTTGTGTGCAGCTTACTATTCTGCAGAGAGCCATTCATCATCATTTGCTGGCCTATCTGTCTTGAGTGCCTTAGCTTTGATCATGTTGTATTTTATACTTAACATCTGTTCTACATTTAACCTTCTGTAACGCTGTTAGTCAGAAACTATTACTTTGGCACAACAGAGAAAGAGTTTACCTGGTGACTTTTTTCAGCCAGTGTAAATCTGACATATTTGTCATGGCCTGGTATATAAATGATGCACCAGTTGAAATGTTGTGATAAGCAGATATCCCCCTGCCATTTCCTGTGTTATGGGACAGGACTCAGAGCAATCCTGTGCTTCCTCTTACGTGATCTTCTCTTCTTTCAAAAGCTTATCTACTCCTAAATCATCCGCTTTGAATCGAGAGGGCAGTGTATTTTTTTCTATTTTCTTTAACTATTTCCAGCTCTATCATTTCCAGTCATTCTCTCAGGCTTTGCTTTTTTGCTTATGTATGCTGGCGTTCCACCTTATACCCCCCTTCTCCTGAATCCTGCTCTCTCTCTCTCTCTCTCTCTCTCTCTCTCTCTCTCTCTCTCTCTCTCTCTCTCTCTCTCTCTCTCCTCTCTCTCTCTCTCTCTCTCTCTCTCTCTCTCTCTTTCTCTTTCTCTCTCTCTCTCTCTCTTTCTCTCTCTTTCTCTCTCCATGTCTGTGGCCTCAGGAACCCAAGAGCATAAGGCCCTGACCCCCCTTCTTTTCTGCCAACACACTAATCATCCCTAATCAGAAGTGAAATGCATTTTTCTAAGGAAGTAGCTGGAAAATTTCACAATCTGCATTTCTCCGACCAAGCTGATTAGAGAAACATTATCCTGCTTTCACAGTCACTTCCAATCTGCCTTTAATCTGTCACTTCAATCGCCTAATTATTTAGTCAATGACCTGGGGACGCAATCTTACAAAAGAATGAAATGCATGCCATATCATTTTCCCTTTCATTTATGCATGATATCGCTGGTTACATGTTATGTTCCCTTGAGCTAAATATGCAAGCCTTGTTCCTGTACATGTTTATGTGTGTCTACTTTCCATTTGTTTGTAAGTGCATGCATGTGTGTCTGTGCATGTGCAGTGTTATTTCTTTTCCTTGCCCATCACATGTGTGGATGTGTACTTCACTGTGTGTCAACGGTAGCTTGTTTGGAAGCTGCTGAGCTGTGAATGCTGGCTTGGGGTAATGCAGTTTAGCCCCATAGTTGGAAGAGCCTTTAGGGAATGAGACTCTGTGGGGGAGTCGTGTTATTGGAAAGGTCATGATTACAGTAGGGGGTCAAAATAACTCGCTGACACTCTTTATACACAAGTGACTGCTATTGTGCCTCTGGGTGTCAAGAACTATATTGAGTATTGACTATATGTCACAGCAATAAAAAGGAAACCTGTTCTCCATTGGTGAGTTTTCTTCCTCTAAAGAGTGTGAAGTCAGGACAAAGGTAAAAATACCTTCAATGTCAATAAGACCATCACGCTGACATGTTAATTTTACTGCAGCATGGAAAAGAATGTTGTCCTTTTAAACTGCAATTCTGATTTGAGCCTAAATAAGAAAAAAGATATCACAATTTCAGAACTGCTGCGTTTTTCATAGTACATGTTTGACCGTGAAACTCTAGGTGCTTCTTTTACTTAACCAGGAGAAACCACCAGCTTTTTTTTATGCACTATCTTTGCAAAAGACATCAGTCTGTATAATATAATAAAAGCTGAATTAAGAAGAAAAGCATCTATAAAACTCAAAGCTTAAATTTGAGGCACCAAGTTATGTTCAGCTCCTTTTAAAGAAACAAGAGTGTTTCTGATTGCGTTCCCCACCTACAGATGCATAGGTGAGAGAGGATAAAGATACGGGAGAAGGAGGACAGAAGTAGAGAGGGACTTTGAACTTTCGGCTCAGCTTGGCCCACTTATAATAGTCCTAGTCTGACAAAGGACCCAGCCAGCCCGATAAGGACCCAGACCCGTCCCAGGGCAGCTGTTCCTCTTTCATCTTTGCCTTTTACTGGATGGCAGCTCCTTCCTCTATTTGTGGCCACCTCACTTCACTTATCAAGTGTGCATTCTGGAGAGCCATCATGCTTATTTGTTCCTGACACCCAATCCGCTAATACAGCTGCATGGAAATGTGCTTTTAAAAGGGTGTAAGAAAACATTCCACAGTCTGGCTATATATGAGGCAGGTCCAGGGTCCCTGCAGCCCTTGGCTAAAGCCAGCGCTTAGTGCCTCCATCCAGTGTTGCACAGCACACCATGAGGGGTCATGAACTGTGGCACTCAGAGAGCACTTTGACCATGGGAATAGCAGCATTAGAGCCAAAACAAACAAGTGATGCACATCTAACACCAACACAATCTGCTGGTGAAATTCCATAACTAGACTGCTGCATGCATTTTGGTTTGTATTAAACCCATTACCATGTTTAATATGAGAAAATTGTCACTTGTCACTGTATTGTGTTGTATTTGTAACATAAATAGGAAATAGAATTATACTTAATTTGAAATTATGATCTAGATCAGTGTTATTGTTATCAACACTAACTTTGTTTAAAGACTATAGAGCATAATTAACATACTCAACTCAACTCAACTTTATTTATATAGCACCTTTCATACATAAAAACACGCAGCCGAAAGTGCTTCACAGAATAACAGAGAAAGAAAACAGCAGCAATGGTAAAATTATGAAAGGCATGATTATAATAAAATACTTAAAAATAAAAGAAAATTAATACAGTAAAATTAATAAAAATAAGTAAGAGTGGAAAGAAAAGTTAAAAATAAGGTAGCATTAACAAGATCAGATGAACACAAGAAATAAATAGATAAATAAATACTTATTTATTTATAAATAAATGTTAAAACAATGATTAAAATAATAATGATTGAAATAATAATACAAATGATAAGATTAATAAAAATAATAATAACAAAATTAAAATAACATAAAGCCAACTTACGACTGGCCGAAAGTGATTGGAAACAAGATCACACTACAAAAACAATCAAAAAAAATAAATAAGATAAAATAAATAATTATTCATACATAATAAAATAATTTAAATAGTTTAATAAGATGAAAACTGGAAATAAAAAACCTACAGAATAGACATGAGAACCAAAACCTTAAAAAAGAAAACCACAAGATCATATCAGTTGTTCTTAGCTTTTAACTGCAGCAGTAAACTGACCAATTGTGATTGACTTAACATTAAAGCTCCTGTGAGGAACTTTTGGTTTGCCTTGATTTTGGCGCCCTCTGTGAACAAAGCAGTCTTTATGATTTTGTGCATCTTGACAAAAGGAAAGTGTAAAAAAAAAAGGCTGTACCAGCATAGTGCAGTCAATCACTGGATCTGACACCTACCCTCTACCAGGGGTTTTAGATATTAAAATCAACAATATAGAAATTGTCACTCGTTTTTTTAATAGTCTTGTTTACTTTTTTTAGGTGAGAAAGAAACATCAATATTATCCTCAGTCTGTTTCATAACCAGCTTCAGACTCCTCACAGGAGCTTTAAAGTTAGAAGTGCATAAAAATAAGCGTAACTTTTGTATCAGAACAAATATTGACTTGTTCATATGTCTGACTGGCAGAGATGCTCAGTGATCAGACTACAATAAAAGATAGTGCTGTAAAAGAGCGAGAGAGAAAAAGAGGAGGTTGCCGGTGAGGGTTGATGTGTGAGCTATTTCAGGAATGCCGGAGAGGAAACTTATTGATCGGGACACTTAGACTTGATAAGGACGTCAGGTTTAAGAGGAGCAAGGCAATCATTAAGTACACCACTGGCCGCTGTTGTTGAAAAAATATATTTGCTGCTTCGCCCCCCTTTTGCTCTTTCTTTTCCTTTTTTAACCGACTTTGTCTCTTTCTTGCCAGAGGTGAAAAGAAAATCTCATCTCCATCAGGCTAAATTGTGGTGGGCAGCATTATCAGTTCAAAAGACCTGGGGATTTGACAGCTCCCACTCCATGGTGATTAATTACTTCTCGACTGTGGTGGGCCCTTCTCTCCCCTCTCCCTCTCCCTGCCTGCTGCTATAGTGCTGCTGTTGGTGGTGGCTGCAGGCAACACATGATAAGTGCTGCCCTTATTACTGGTCTCACCGGGAAAAGGCCCAGGCTGCACGGGGCTAACACAGGCCAATCACACCCCCTGCGCCACATGGGGCCACGAGCACTCGCAAAATACATGCCCTTTGTTTACACTTTAGTGGTAATAGAAAGGTACAGCGCTGCCAACTCTGTTTGTGATGTCGGGTTAAATAACCGCTTCTTCTGCTCTTCAGTCTCTCTTTCAATCTACCCATCCCTCACTCCCTCCTTCCCTCCAGGGTTAGAGAGGGTTTTGATCTATTCTTTAATCGCTGCACCAGACTGGATAGGAACTACAGAGTCTGGAGCTCTCTATTATCATCAGCCAAGGGGAAGAAGGACGCTCCTCATCACATGTCTGATGGACAGAATTAATCACTTATGGACATCATACAGGAGAACTCATCCATTATAACCAGTGTAATCACACAAGAGGAGTACCTTCAATCAAGCAAAAGAGACCTCAATATAGTTAAGCACTTAGCTGTGCACATATTTGTATTACAAGCCTGTGGCAGCTTTTTCCACTGTTATTTACATTCTGTAGTTCTCAAGGTTCTGCACACAGCTGGTCCTTGAGCTTCATGTCTCCCTGTAGGCTCCACTGTTTGGCTTGTGTGTATGAGTGGCACCTTCCCCGAGGCTGTGCCTGTTCCGCGTGCGTCTGTGCATGTGTTTTCGTGTACGTTTCTGCATACGTGTTTCTGTGTGTGTGTGTGTGTGTGTGTGTGTGTGTGTGTGTGTGTGTGTGTGTGTGTGTGTGTGTGTGTGTGTGTGTGTGTGTGTGTGTGTCCAAATAAGCCTACATTGGAAAGCTTCATTATTGGACCTGTCAGTGCTGTGAGTCTCCCCGAAGGCAACAAGGTGGAGATGAGAAACAGAAAGACACACGCTAGAGCAGCGTGCACACACGCCTGTCACACGCCTGTCCCCAACGGTGGGCATGCAGGCCATCTGTGTGTTTCCCTGGGAACAAATCTGCTAAAAGCTGGGAGACGGTCATGAACAAGCCGTCTCTGGTGGAGGTTTGTTTATATCTGCCATAGCAAGTTGCCTGGATGCTAAGATGTGTGAGGTAAGAAAACACCTCAAGAGACACCTCTGGATTTACATAAGATCCCTTAGGTAACTCTTGTTAAGGAGGAGACCAGATTTGTAGTAGGTCTGATTAATTGAATTATTGTGGAGTCTATTTTTAGCCCTCAATAAGTGCTTCTCCTCAATAAAGATAAATATGTATTTGAACAGTCTGGCTTGTCATGTATTGGCTAGCCATTTTTTCCCTCCCTCCTCCTCCAATGGGAGCAGAAAGGATGAGTGTTGTCATTACAGACAAGCAAGCAAGTTGAACCTTTCCTAGACTGGGGACCTTTTCCTGGTATGCAGAACCAGAACAACCCCCTTTGCTGCACCTCCCCATAATCCCTGGCATTTTGTTTTGATGCTCCAGAGCATGAAAATGAGGGAATATGGCAATGTTATGGCATTTGAAGTCAATATGTATTATAAAATCAATCTAGATGAGGATCTGCCCATCCCTCTAATTAGACGGGGTGACTGGAGATTGATTTTTAATTGCAAAAGTAATTACATGGAGCAGATAGCCAGTGACATTTGATTATCTAGGTGATTGATTAAAAGGCCTGGCTGCTGGGGCAGACTGTCAGCCAGCTGAATCCAGACAAAAGAGAAAATTAAAAAAGTTGTCCCGTTTGTAATCACGAATTTCAAGGGTGAAATTACAAAGCCAAACATCCCCTTAGAGAAGCCCAGCATCCTTCCACTTTGCGCCTGTCTGCCCTCCTATCTCACCTCCGCCGTCACAACACCCACAACGCAAGACCCCAGTGACACGCTCAAACGGGGGAAACAATGATGTGAAAAATGAATCGAGGAATTGTTCTGTTACAAACAGCCTGGTGCGTAAATGATGGGTGCATATATCTGCTTAGCAGCCTTGTCACATCATCATAGGCAGCAAAGAAAGAGATGGAGAGCTACAGACAGAAAGAGGGACAGAGAAGCAGAGTGAAGAAAAGCTCTTATCTCTCAGACTGCTCCTTCACTCATCTTCATCTCTTGTCATCTCCCTGCAACGGGTGCCTGCACTTGTTCATTGTTGTCTGTGGACTGGTAAGGGAGTGAGACTAAATAAACAGCGGAGTAGCACCTTTTTTTCTCTGTGTGTTTTGGAAAGCCAGAAGAAATCCTTTTTCATGTTGGTCTTTTCTTCTCCTCCTCATCTGTCATTCTTGTGGGATCCCTCTCTTAGAAAATGAGCAGTGACAAGCTAAACCGTCAGGGGGACAGCTGAACTGTTTATGAGACTGACAGAAACTGTTTATGTGACTGTGATGGACAGGGCTGAGTGATGACAGTTGGAAATTAAATACATTTTTCATGTCTACCTGCTGCACAATATCACCTGGTGGGTACATCTAATGATTGTACTTTACAAACTTCTCAATGAATACTTTCTTTTTTTAATTTCAACATATCTGATTATGTGTCAGAATCCCTCACATTCTCAGTCTCTAGCCGAGTGACAAAAAAAAAAAAAAATACTTTTCATCACAGGCCTCTCCAGAAGCTGATATCATCCTACTTAGCCACACTTGTTTATAAGCCAACATTAACATTCATACACAAAGAGCAACATGCTCTCTGTTCACAGTCCTCAAGACCAGAAGACCAGCATTTATTTATCACCACAGGACAGAACTATAAATCATCCCTGGTTAAGGTATCATTAAGCTTGGACTGTTAAGCCACTCCTGTCATTTCAGTGGAAGGTTCACTCTTTGCGTTGTCCATGAAGGCAACATTTATGTCTTTAATTTACAGCTTCTAGCCTGGAGGATACTCCTTGGCTTCATGAAGTGGTATTAGGGGGCCTATTTAGTTGTCATGGCAGAGCACCACTCAGTGTGGTGCAGCCAGCAGAAGCCAGCCCCTGAAAAAGGAGAGACGAGGGAGTAAAGGCAGCGATTTCAAATGAGGATCGCTGTCCTTTTAACTCAAAGAGCTCTGTAGCCTGGCAGGAGCAGCTGAGCAGGGTCTTTGAAGGGAGGGAAAGAGAGAGAGAAGGGAGGGGAAATGAAACAGTCCCGGGCCAGCCCCTCATATTATTCCCCCTCAGGACGTACAGAGTCTATATTGGCTGAAACAGCACGGCCCCTCGGGTCACAGCTCCTTCTCTGGCTCATAAAGCGGCAGCACTAAGAAGGACTTCCCTCTGTCTGCTTCTGAAACCGGCTGGCGAGTGTCTGCGGGTAAACCATCACACATGTGCCTCCCAGCACCAGGCCTGGGCTCTGCGGGTGAACACAAAGCAGCGGCACTTATTAAATTTCCATGAAGTTTACCGAATTTGCGGGATCAGTGGGGTGAGGCCTTTAGGGAGCCCATGCTACCGCCTGCAGCTTTCCTCTACCACTGAAGCCTGGTGTGGTTGTGAGCCTCAACCTCCCTCCCCATCACTGTCTTCTGCCTCTGTCTCTTTGGATGAGCATTTTTACCAGCTTGGCCTTGCATCCCACAGAACTTGCTGTGCACATCTTACAAAGGCCAAGGTTCAGTGGAGGAAAAAATAACTACATAAAAGAAAATGGACACTGTGCAATTGTGAATTACACCTGAAAAAAAGAAAGAATAATTGTCAAACACTGTGCTCTACTACACATCAGTGTAGACTTACAGTCAAGTCAGACTAAATTGTCATGAAATGAAAATGATGGTTCAGAAAATGTGGCTGACTTTGCCTACTGAGAAATGGAAGACAAGTTATAGCCAACCCAAGAAATTTAGGTAGATAATCCCCTGCATGTCACGGGTTGTAAATGTTCACAGCGGGCCATTCATCAGGGCCAGGAGTCTTCCAGATGTGGAACCAGTTACTGAAAATGGATATTGCCCGGGTAAAAGAGCAGAGACAGACTGTGCTTAGTCTAAAGTGTGAGACATTAGGTTTGTTTAACTTTGTCTCAAAGGTCAGGGAGGTCACGGTGTATTACGGGACAGTATATAGGTTAAATTTAATGTGCTGGCATGACTTTTAAATGCTTTGTAAAAAAGTGTATCATGAGATTTATTATATTACATAACTATATATTTTTTATCAAGACCTTTAACTTTCATATTTGAACACAAGTAACTTGCTTTTCTGTAGGGTCAACTTAAAGTCTATTTTTTGTTATTGTTAACAAAGGTGGCGGAAAATGTCATGTACACCCTAAAATCATAAGGTGCAGTGCTTTTTTATTTTCCATAATCCCTCCTGTTCTGTCGATAATGAATCCTTACATATCATTATCATAAAAAAAAGAAAAATACCTATAATTGTATCCCAATCCACCTATGGTAATCAATGTATAACAAATATAGTTTACCTCCAGATAGAGTACAATAAATTAAACTGCACAGGGATAAATGAGGAAGGTTTCACACCATTGACATTTTTTTTGGTAGTAGTATCTTGAAAAATAGTATTGGAGTTTCAAAATGACACCCAATGAGTAGTTGTTTTTTGTCTTAATTTTTAGTTCAAGCATTGGTGAACAGAGTCTGCAGATTGATGTTATTTAGTGTTTAAATCCCTTTTTGCAGCCATAGTTGTTTGGGGCGGCAGTAGCTCAGTCCATGGGGACTTGGCTTGGGAACCGAAGGGTAGCCTGTTCCAGTATGGACAAAGTTTGGCAAGTGGACTGGTGGCTGGAGAGTTGCTGGTTCACTTGCCTGGGCACTGCCGAGGTGCCCTTGAGCAAGGCACGGACACCCAACTGCTCGGGGTGCGCTGGTTGATGGCAGCATCCTCACTCTGACATCGCTCCCTAAGCATGATCACTGCATGTGTGTGCATGATTGTGTGTATATACTGTGTGTAGCATGTCCAAAAAATAGCACAAGTAAAAAAATTGAATTCCCCCTCTGGGGATTAATAAAGTACCTTTCTTCCTCTTCTTCTTTTTCTTCTTCTAGACAGCTCAGTTCTTGTAGGAGTGTCATACTGAGTTTATTATATTTGGAGCTGGACCAGATTTAATTGAAAGATTATATTCAAATATGTTCATATGGGTTTTAATCCATTTGAATCTCACTTTTTTATTTATTTTTTTAAATATATATTTTTGCTTTGAGCAATCCAAGTTGATGTAAAAAAATATTTAATGTAATGCTTAACAAGCCAATTCTGAAAATACTCATCAAACCTCACTTAGGTAAATACAATGAAACAAAATGTTTTGTCTGGTTTTCAGATGGAGGACAACAGAACACATATACTCTTGCAACAGACTAACCAGGTTTAGCAAACAAGAGTGCTTAAGGTGAGGATGTGGTCAAATTAGAGTCAGCTGCAAACAGTCAATTACAGCAAGTGGCAGTCATATACAAATACTTCACTTGTGCGTGCATAAATAACAATTTATTCCCATGTTGTTGTGTCTTTTATGTCCTAGTCTAAACAAAGCCCAAATACCTAGGTTCTGTTGCCGTTTAGAAGACAGCCTCTGTGTGATTCAGCACGCTACTCTGACCCTGCAATAAAGAGATATACACAGACAGTCATTCTGTGATTGCAGGTCAGAGGAAAACAGACCACAACATTTTCCAGGTGCAGATCAGCGCTCAGCTCTGGACATCATTGTAGGTAAAACAAGGCAGTGTTTATTCAACCAACATCTTTCACAGTTATCAGTTATCACTCTAGAACTTGATTCTAACTTTTGTCTTGTGTTCTGTTCACCTTGTCTGTGAATGAAAATAGTAAAAACAGTGGAAATAAGAATAGTTTCAACAGCATGTATGACGTAAATTTTACAGATAAAATTTTGTCAAAGGACAATCATTTGAAAAGAGGACAAATAAAGAGTCTGCTGTGACCTTAAAGCACATATTGGCCCTTCCTGTTAGATCTAGATGGGGAGGTGTACAACACTGTCCCATTAGCTCTACCTTTGTACCGGCCTCCCTCTCTGGGTGATGCTGGCCGTACTCCAAAAGGACTCTGTTTCGATCCCAGAGCCTGATAAGGTCTGGTCCGTTGATGGGTCTGATGACATCTGCACTGTCCACCTGTGCTCGTAGACAAATGCAGCCCAGCAAGGTTAGTGCTGGCCCTGCTGTCTCTTATCAATCAATTACATTTGGCTTTGTCAGATTAATTGTATGGAATTGTTTGCTCTAGATAGGAACCTGGTAGGTTCTGGTTGGGGGTTGGGTAGGATGTCTGTTGGTGATTTGTCATTGCTCATTCAGTTTGCCCTTTTCTACCCTTGTTGTTTTGAGCTTTGTGTCTGTTTGCAGCTAATAAATGTGGGTTTTTTTTAATCAAAACTCTAGGTGATTTGTCATAACAGATAAAATGGCTTTCTTTATGTCTGTCATGGTTATATAATACCTTTGACTTTGACTTCATATAGATGTGTCTTCAAAGCACATTTTAATGATGATTGCTAATTAATTTTAGGGCAGCTCTTTGTCCACAAAGCTAAATAAAGGCACCACTGGGTGAGGCAGTCAGTCCTGTGCTAGCGAATACACCCCTCCACCTTCTTTGCTTATGAAAAGCTGGATTAATTACGTAATGTTCAGCTCACTGTGGCTAATAGCTGATAATGATGTGTGAGAGGTGTGTCAGACGGGAGAGCATACTAGACTGCCAAGTGCTGTTGGACCCAGGTCAGGCTGCGTTCATCTTACTAATGAGATGTCACACGGAGAAGATGGAGGGACCAGAGCGACCAAGCGGTCACTGCAAACTAATTCCCCTCCAGCTTTGGATTGTACAAACAGGCCCAAAATCAGAGAGGAGCTTGCATGGCCTGCCAACTGACCAAATCGCTCTGATGGTTCATTTTTCAGATGGGTATTGGCTGTGGGGAGACTGCTATGTCCGGTTGGCCCGGCAGCTCAGTCATTTGTAGTCCAGAGAAGCTAACGTGAGGCCTGTGGTCCTTATTGGTCCAGTGAATGCAGCCGGTGATCCAGCCTTCCGTTTGGTCTTTAGCTCCACTCTGAGGAGATGAGTTGAGGTTAAATCGACGCTTGTCTTCTCCTTCTGAACATCTAAATCTGCAGTGGTGAGGAGTGAGATGTGCTCCTCCCTTCATCCACCCCCTCGGGCTAGCCTCACTTCTCTTAAGTTCTCTGCTGCATTGCCAGTGGGTCAGGTTGATCCCCCCGTCATTGAAACTCATTCCGGGGGGCATTAAAGTGTAAACCAGAAGAAAAAAACAAAGGGCTTAGGCAAATCAGATGGCTCAAACAACAACAACAAACGCACACTCTGTAATCTGCTTAGGGAAATTAATGAGGGGAGCCCCCTCGGCCAAGGTGGATAATGATCCTGGACCACGGGGATGAGAGGCTGCAGTGGATCAGGCAGAAGGTGAGAACGGGAAGGGGGGATTAGAGACGGACTCCCACCAGAATCAAACAGGACTCTGCCAAAGGGATCCCTCCCCTCCTATGCCCAAACTTCAAAAACTCCAGCCTAAGCTGGAAGTAGGTGTCTGTAATCCCCTCTGTGGCTGTAGATCTATGCGGCCGACTCGGGCCCAGCTTTCATCCTGCAGCTTGTTCGGCATGCTCTCCCTCCATGTCCTGGGAACGTAAACTTTTGCACTGTGGCCCCCGTGCAGATCGCAGGGATCTGCTGGCTCATTACCTCTTCATTAGCGTGCTGCACCGTTGGCTGCCAAGAGGATCAGACCATGCATGGAGTCTAGCTGCACAGACTGCTTGTGGGGGCCAGAGACATGGACAAGGCAGCCAGATGGATGGATGGATGCTACTGGAAACATGAGTTAGCAGCAGCCTATAGACCTCAGTACTGTTGGATCATTCCATGTAACTGATGAACTTGTTTCTGTGTGATACACATATAAACGACCCATTTGTCCATAGCAAGGTTTTCTCAATAGATTACCCAGAAAATATCTAGTGATTGACATTTTACCTGTCCAACGCTCCTGCATGGCTGTCCTTTTTGATCATCGGCCTTGAAGGGAAGGGTATTCTTTATATGTATCTATATACTCTTATTTATTAGGTATCTCGAATTAGTGTCAAAACTGTCACTTACATCCTCTGGGTGTTTTTGAGATACCTTTGAAATATGATGCCCAATGCCACTCGAAGTTGGATTTATCTGCCTCTGCTTTTCTTTCTTACAATTCATAGAATGCAGGATGATTTAAAGAGAGGTGTGGAATTGAGAAAATAAGCAGGCTTTGTAGTGCTTAATGGGGCCCAAAGCTCAATGTTTAAGCCCTCCCTGCATCCAAAGCAGCCACAGTCAGAGCCAAGCTCCACAAAGCCAAGTCTCATCAACCACTCTGCCATCCTCTGGTGTGATAGTGGCAATACACACTCTTATAACAAGCAACCTGCATTCAGTGTTAGTATAAGGTTGTGTAAAGGACATGCTGGTAAGTGATAATCTAAGGTGGAATCATGCCTGCAAACTTTTCAGAAATACTGGATATATAGGATTTCCAGGGAGGGAAAAAAAGAAGTGATCATTTCCTTGTGTGTTATGTGATTTGTTTGATCTAATCCAAAATAAGCCTGTAATATCACCTGGTATGTAGAGGTTGAATCACATTTTTAAAAACTATTGAAAGAAATTATTCTGACCAAGCTGAAGTTTATTGATGAGTTTCAGTATAAATAAATTCAAATGAACACTGAAGTAAATATCCTTAGCCTGATTTCACTGTTTTTTTCGCATCCTCTTGCTTTGCTGCCGGTGTGATCCCTGCATCTAAATTATGCAGTTCCTTATTCTGACAGTCATTTCCAAGGCCATGCCTGCAGTGTGGCCCCATGTGGTTATGGCCAGGTGTAAAAGCTTGACCTCTCTGTAGGGCAGCCGGGACTTTCATTAGAGCACCCACTGGCTGCTTCCCACTGAGTTCTCTCATAGATTTAACACTGTGCCTGCATACAAGATGAGAGGGAGGTTAACATAATCCAATAAGAATCGGCAAGGGGAGGTGTAAACAAGGACATTGAAATTACTCAATCCAACAAAGAGGCATTTTATTGACAAACCTTTTTTGTTTTATTTCTCTTAATAAATGAGAATGATGATGATGAAACAGTGGCAGGTACGTCTCAAGTATGGGAAAGACATGACAGAAACTGGAAATGCAGGTAACACTTTTCTGACTTAACATAAAGGTTTGCTATACAACACACAATGGTTGTAACCTGAAAACACACACACATACATTTAAATGCCTCTGGATTTCCCAGCATGCTCGCTATTGCCTCCAACCGCGCTGGTGTCGTCACGTCTCTTTCATACGCGGTCACAGTTGTTTCTGATATTTTCATCTTCTAGCCAGAGGATATTTATCTACAGGAGCGTGGTGGCTGGAGAGCCGTTTCCAAATGTTAACAATTGCCAGGCCACAACATGAGAAACTCGCTAATTAATGCATCTAACACAGTCCTGCTGTTGTGCAGGAGAAATTCAAACGATTAATGTGTGTCATTATATTGTAATTGCATGGTAATTCAACATCTAAAGCACACACCCAGACACACACCTACTTTCAGCCCTAAAGGTAGGTACATTCCACACTGCTCCTGAAAGCAGATTAAGGTTGGAGATATAGTTTCTCCATGGATAAAAATGATTAACTAGTGTCACAGAATTATCTTAGCTTCCTCACAACTTTATATGTTGAATTTGTTTTGGTGTTTTTCTTTAAGGAAAACAAATTACATGACAGGAGCATGAAAATAAGTCAATAATTAAGCTGTGAGGGAAACGCTCATCCAGGAAAACAATGAAACAGCCACATGGTGGCTATCAAAGAACAAGCATGTTATTATTTAGCTAAAATGGAATCTGCTGTCCACATTTATCCAAAACTACATTAGTGCTCTTAGAAAGATGCATTTCCAGGACTGTTTGTTGGGTATATCTAAAGTTTTTCCTTACTAATGAGCTGTGGACAATATCCACACATGAGACTTTGTGTTGTAGATGCTGTCCTGCTTACTGGAAAGACTACATTGGACAAGGGTTGATGTCAGGATAAAGTGTGCAGGCAAAGAAGGAAGATAAATCCGTAATGATGTTGAATTAATATTGATACATGTATACAACATAACTTTTACATCATAAAAAGTTACAAGCAATCTGAAGAGTATGAGGCAGCTACACTCAGTGCAATGTTGACTTACTCACTATAATGTCTGGACTACCCCCAGACCCGTTCCTAGGTGTGCTCATTCTGCCAGTGGTGGACAGTGACAGAGTAAATTTACTTGAGTACAGTACTTAAGTACCTTTTTTGAGTATCTGTACTTTACTTGAGTATTATTTTTCGGGGATACTTATTACTTTTACTCCACTACATTCAGAAGACAATTATTGTACTTCATAGTCCACTACACTTCTATCAATGTTCTAGTTACTTAATACTTTTACTTTGAAGTTAGCTCATGAATTTCCTTCTCTTTTCTGAAATCTGATCCCTAAGACAGTAAAATGTGTTTGTGTAGTTCTGTTTGTCTCAGTGGTTTAGTCGTACCTGTATATCGTGCGTTTCCACGATTGAACGTGGAGCATACACAGAGCAAATTCCACTCAGATCAGGCAGTTCATTTAGAGGTGGTAATGATGGCTAAAATTCTCCACCTGAGCACCCATGCTCATATCTTCAGCCCGTGTAAGGGTTTTTTGAAATGAGGAATGATACGTATCGTTTGAAATGTTCACCCTGTTTCCCACTCTGCCCAAACATACAAACATTCACTGTCCAACCTGAGAAAGTGTGTTGAGCTACATAACATTTGTTTCATTCCAGATCAACATTTCAAACTAAGTTGTCCGTTTAGGATCTTAGTTTCTGTTTTTATTCCATGGTAAAGTTTTTAGAGATTTCAAGTAATGGTTTCTAAATAAACATGATGTAACAGAATGCACTCCTGTGTATTCTTGACTGCACTCGTGCTTTGTGAAAATACAACGCTTTGAGATTTTTTAAGAAGTACTTTTAAAACGTAAGTATTTTCAAAAGCAAGTACTTCAGTACTTTAACTCAAGTAATAATCTGACTGAACAACTTTCACTTGTATTGGAGTAATATTTGACCTGGAGTATCTATACTTTGACTTAAGTAATGAAGCTGTGTACTTTGTCCATCACTGGATATTACACCAACTATCAAGGTAAGGCCAATTTAAAGTGCGGTCCAACTGATTGTAACTTTTGCACTTTCACATTCAACTCCTCTAGGTAAAGTCTTGATTGGTCCACAGCACGTAAGGAACTTGTGAGAGGAAGACTAAAAAGACAGAGTATATGAGGAGGACTGTTTATCCCTCTCAGCTTGACTTAACTACAAAGCTGTGCAGAGGGCTCATTGGTGGCCACTACTGCAGCACTTCATGAAGACATATGGTCCTAAAGAGCACTTGATTTGGCTGCCACCGCCTTGCTTGTCATCCACAATTTCGCCTGCCCTAATCCCTGCTTTAATTTACTCTACTCCACAAGGCAAGCAGTGACTAATACTGTCCTCAGGGGTCCTTTCACTTATGCCATCGGTGACAAGAATATGCAAAGGTACAATTTCTCACCAGGAAGGGTGACAGAGAGCAGTTCCGCTGGGGAGCACTACTCCTGTTTCTGAGCATCTTTTAATGTCACTCACAAGAGCACTTTCAGTTGCAAACTATTCTTCAGAGAGCCCTTTATTAACATGTTGATCCAAGGGGTCATTAGGTGAAGATT
Source organism: Notolabrus celidotus (assembly GCF_009762535.1). Lineage (NCBI taxonomy): Eukaryota > Metazoa > Chordata > Actinopteri > Labriformes > Labridae > Notolabrus > Notolabrus celidotus. The sequence goes on along the minus strand of NC_048274.1, from coordinate 16,588,256 downwards.
GTTGGAGATGCGTCTATTGATTTGCTGAGAGATAGACTCTGCTGGAAAGTTTTGTGACAGTGGAGAGAGACTGCAGAGACTACTTCTTCAGACTCAATCTAAACTGTTTTCAAACCCTTTATCCTTTTCTTCTGCCTTATTTTTCCCACTCGTCTAATTTTCCCCTGGAATGCTGGGAGGGAGAGGAGCCGTTGACGGGCACAAGTAATTGCTATCAGTCTGTCATTAGGCTCTCTCCCTTGCTCCCTCTCTATTTTTTTTCCTCTGTCTCTCTACACAAGCCTGTGCCCAGCATTGCTTACAAATAAGACACTTAGGAGACGAGTGGAATTTGCTCCCCAAAAGCTGTGATGTATTGGATTTTTTACGGTCAGAGCAGCTCCTCCAACCGCCTTTTCATTCTCTGTTGTCCTGAGAACCATTTGCTCTGTGTTTGCTATATTCACTCTCTCTCCCTCTCTGCCCTCTCCCTCTCTGCCTTTCAGGGTATCATTTGCAATTTAATGCTTACCTGGGGTGAGCCTTGACAATAGCTTCCACCATGAAATGGCCCCAGCCCTGCCTGCATGCCTAATGAGGTTGATGTTGAGCTATTTAGGTCATTTTCCCTTTACAATATCTACTTAATGCAACTCCATGGGAGTGGATTGTTGAAACGGTTAAAGATTCTATTAAGTCTTTACAAAAGCCATTCCATTCTGCTGTCCACCACATACTACCAGGGGCACTGCTCTACTTCACTTTGGCTTTGTGCGAGGCTGTTGCAACAAAGCAAAGCAAGGAGGTGCAATGTTACTGTGGAGGGTCACCCCACTAATATTGCGCCAGTATACAGCCCTGTGTTTGCTCGCAGGTGAAAAGGCAAACATTCAGTTAATCAGCAGCTCCTTCTGTAACATATGAAATCTGGATTGAGCTGGTGAATTCATATTAATCATCGCACAAAATGATCTGCCAAAACAGACGGTCAACACCAACTATTAATCAGAGCAGAACCCGTGACAGCCTTTGGAATCAGAAGGGAAGGAGTCGGAGGGGGGGCCTCTTTGAGAGAGTACTTGATATGAAAACTGTGTTGTTGTGCTTTGTACCAGCCTGTGGGAGTTTTTAAACAAGCCCATATGGTGGTAGCCACCAGCTTTGGAGAAGGCGGGTGGGTTGGGGGGTTAGCCAGGGCCAGGATTTCACACAGTCAGTATTGAGTGGGATTGAGGAGGCGAGCTCTTAAGCTGTCTTTTCAGGCACAGCAAAAGCCCTCCATCTGGCCTCCCCTAAAACTCGGGGCGAGTTTACTCAGCTCCCTGTCGGCTGATTGGGCCTCCTGAAGCAGAAGTAACAGCATCAATAGTGTAAACCCTTGCCACTTGAGAGTATTACATTTCTTTTCATGCTTGACTTAATCAAAAGTGGGGAAGTGAAATTTACACCTTTTTGATGTTCTTTTTTCCCCGCTCTCTAAGAGGGGTGATCTTAACCCATTTGATCTTCACAAGCGCCCACTAAATGGCCAAATATGCCAAGCAGACGGAAGCAGACGGTTGGCAGTTGCCAGTTTGCGCAGGGTCACTGTTGGAGCACTCCATGTGGCGGGGCAGGCAACCTCACAGAAGGCTCCAGTCTTCACAGAGTCCAGCCAAGCTTCTGTCTGATGGCCCACTGTCCCTGGCTCACTGTCCGCACCCAGCCAAAAATCAATCCACCCTCATGCTGATTCTCTCTGCTCTGCCTGAGCCAGTGTGAGACTTGTGTCGATTGAGCAGCATCAATTGAACACTGTAACTGGGGCTTTATAACAAAACAGATAGACAAAAAGCACCAGCCAAGTGTCAACGTTATGATGTGTATATTTGATGGCATTAGCACAGCTTTGCATAGTTACTATCTAGATGCAGGCAACTGGGCATTATGTAAACACTGATAAAGCCGTCAGTGAGTACTTTTGGCTATCTGGAAAGTGCATGGATCATGCTTCTTAACACTATTAGTTAAGTAAATGGCCATCTGATAGCAGATAGTAAAGCCAGCAAAGGGCATGCTAGCTTTGTTCAGTGAATAAATGTTTTGACTATGGTAACCTCACTAATCCAAGCTGTTGACTTGTGCTGGAACAGAGGGAGCCAACCTGGGGATGTGTGAAGATTCCCCTCAACAGGAATCTGGAGAGCGCAGTTGCTGTAGAGCTGCTAGCCAGTGACAGTTGCTCCAGGAGCCTGGCTTTAATGAGTGTGTGATGTCTGGAGTCTTTAGCTCATGTTAAGCCCAGGCTAAGGCCAGGATCTGACTGATGGAGCCCTAGGCCTGAGTACTGTGGAGCTGTGTTTGCACCTCTTAATGAAGCTGGGGGCCGACGACATTGCCTGGCCCTCCGCCTGCCCTTCCTCTCTCCCCAGGACCAGCCTTGTGCCAGCCAAGACTGCAGCAGGGACCCACTCCATTAGTTCCTGTTTATTTCCCAAGCTTCCAAACACTACATCCTTAGTCATCGTGTGCAGCCATTTCCCCCACCCTGTTCTTAAACTGTTCTCAGTTATTCATTTTTGTCCAATTTTCTCATTCAAGACAAGAAAAAACTGAGATAATTAAATGCTTGTGCCCCTTGGAAAACATTGTTTTCCCCTTCTTTGTGTGGAATTTAAATTACCGTAACAGTGCCTGGGTTGCAAAAATGTGTGTGTGTGTGTGTGTGTGTGTGTGTGTGTGTGTGTGTGTGTGTGTGTGTGTGTGTGTGTGTGTGTGTGTGTGTGTGTGTGTATGTGTGTGTGTGTGTGAGAGCGAGAGCGAGAATGTGTGTGTCTGTGAATGTGTGTTAAAGGAGTTTACTTGGTGTCAGCATGAAAAGAAGGGGCCCCCATCTAGGCAGCCAAAATCCTGCCGAGGAACTTGTCTGGGATCGTGATGTTCCGACAGCTCCACTGTGACAAGATACATAGTTTCCATTCAGCGACAAGCTTCTTATTGGTTACTATAGTTTCACTAATGCCCAATTGAAGGCAATGCCTAATCTCGACAGAATGGGTTAAAAGGTGCCGATGTCCAGAGCTACAAAACCACATGTTGAGAGTCAAGGGACCAAGGCCCCACAAAGCACAGCTCCTCCATGCTTTGATGTGGCCCTATCAGGGGCAGGAGATTGGGGGGCGAGGGGGGTAAGAATACACAGAGGCCCCCACACCATACTAACCCCTTGAAGGAGCTGCTGACAATGGCGACTGCTGAAGAGCGGGTCAGGGTTTACAAAAGGTTGGGCATCTCACCACTTCCACCATTGCTTCTTTTTTTTAATATTGGTGTTATTGTTATTTACCTTTTGTCTCATTCCAATTTCTATTAACACCATCCTCATGAGCATAACTGCCTCATAAATTACAGTTTTCTGTTTATTATTAAACATTATTGCATTATGTGTATTTCTGTCTCTACCAAGTGAACAGCAGGAGGGCACTATAAAGAAGGAGGAGAGAAACACAGGATGAGAAGTGAGAAGATGGTGAGGGATGGTGTGTATGCAGATTGGTGCTATGTTTAAGGCTCTCACATCTGAAGTGCTATTCTGGAGTAGCCTGTTGAGGACAGGGTGCATATGGGAGTGAGTGAGTGTGTGTGTGTGTGTGGGGGGGGGGGTCTCTCTTTTTCAATAGACTGCCACTCAATGGCTCTGAGGAGTAATTGAAAAGCTAATATTGTCCAGCATATCCCAGGGATTACGTCTTATTGTCGTAATAAGTATGCAATACTGCAATGTTTATTTTTGGTCAGGCTTTGTTGCAGCCACTAATTGGTGCTGAGTGTGAAAATGTGGTGCGCATATTACCATGGCTGAGTCATGACGGCACAAACAGTCCCACTCTAATCACTTGCACTGTGTTATCTTTGGAAAGTATCTCGGCTGAATATCTGACCAGCAGTCTGAGACATAATCAATGGACATTGTTTTACAAATGTGTTGAAAATGAGTCTGCAAATGTATTTGAATTGTTGGCTTATGTTAGTCATGCTGCAAAATAAGCAGGGCTGACTGGCAAAGCATCTGCTTGTGATGTTTATCTCACAAATACAGAGCCAGCTGTTTGAACCCCGTTCATTTATTATGAAGACATTAACGATATGGTCGCAAAAAAAAATCTCACTCAGCATTGCTCTGCCGTCGAGCATTGCCATATCTCCCCTCATTGTGCAGTTTATGGCAGATTTTAAATCAATTAAGTATGTAATTTGTAACAACTGCTGAGACTGGTTCAGGCCTAAACAATGGCAATGGGATAACTGCCCTTTAGTGAAGCATCAATGGGCTTACAATGTGCTGAATTAGCTGGCATATTAATGACCAGCCGCAGTGCCCCTCCATTCTCCTCACCCAAATCTGCTTATGCAAATGGCCCATGAATCCAGTTCAAAGGAGTCTCTTTTAAGTGAGGCCTATATCTATCTACACTGGGGGCTGTGAGAGAAAGTGACATGAGAAAAGTTAGGGACACTTGCCTTCTTTCTATTTCTTCTCACAGAACATGATCCAGTTAGCATGCACTTCTGCTGGTTACTAGCATGGTAGGGGTTGTTGAGTCCATAGGATCTCTCCACGCAGAGGGGGCAGGGAGTGGGTTAATCCAGCCAATTGTGAATGTGTGTTTAAAATGTGGTGTTCAGCAGGGGGGAAAGCAGGACCCATCCAAGTTCATGCCCCAGTGTGAAAGAGAGGAGAATGGCTGCGGGGTTCGAAGTTGAAGGAATAGAATAATCCCCTTCACATTTGTTAAAGGGCCACTGGTCTTTTGTGTTGGCCAAGACAAATTTAAAAGGCGATGTCATAATGGTTCAACTGGAATTATATCTTTGAACACAATAGATGTGGCTTCTTTCCACGAACAACTTAAAGCCCCATTGTTCCTATTATTGGGTGAGATGTTTGGATACATGCATACACTCTGAATGAGAGTAAGTTGTTGTAATACAACCTGTTATAAAATATTGAGCATGATTACACATGTTATGGTCTCATGAATGATAGAGAAACAGTGAGGAAGGGAGGGGGGAATCGCTTGGTGGTGAATGTAACTTCTCTCTCTATACAATAAAACATGTATGTCAATATGTGACTAAGGATTTTTAAAGGATAAAACTTCATTTTGAAGCCCTGAAATGTTAACAATGGAACTTCACACCACATGAGTTAACTGTTTGTGTAAAAGATTGTCAGATGTGTGACTTGGGTGAGGAAAAACTTTTTTTTTATGCTCTAATTTTCTGTAAAAAACATTTGAACAGTTTCCCTTCCTGACCTTCCTTTGAGGCTTCCAGGTGAAATATCCTTGGATATACTTGGTTTTCATATTTGTTTCTTTTGAGCTTTGACTGACTTTGTTCCACACACTAGTGATGATGTATCTGTTGGATATGAAAGAAAAGGCCCCTTGTTCTCACATTTCCATTTGGGGTGAAAGTACAAGCCCCATAGTAAGCACTTAAATATCCTGAATAAATAAGACATTTATCACCACCAGCAGCCCTGCTGTTAGAACAGCCTTTCTTTACAATGCCTGACATCATGTGTTTGCCTGCATTTCCCAACAACTGTTGCCTGTGTATCTAGAGGCTTAATGTTAAGTTTATCTATGAAGTGCACATTAAACACACTGTTAACTCTCACAGGGAGTTGCCAATTAAACACAAAGCCTTAATTTATAAATCTAAGTCTCTAAGTACACGTAATACCCAATTGAGTGGTATTATTTATTATTGCAGGATTCTTCATGTGCTTGCTGGGAGCAGTCCAAGTTCTGGGAGGCTGAACGCCAGCTACAGAAGCACGGAGAAAGCTTACATCCTCATGCTCACTGCTGGACAGAGAGGACATTTTCAGCAGACAGGAAAACAAACCAAAGGTTAAATAGTAATTGATATTTATCTTTATTTATATTCAGGGTTGGAGCCTATAGGGATGTCAGTGGTAACAAATGGGACACAAATGTGCTAATAAAGTCCAAATGGTTGACCTGAAGGTACACATTAGATGTGTATTTACATGTTAGTTAAATATTCCTCATATTGATTTTTGTCTCATGGATGCTCCATAACATTGTGACATAAATAACAGCAAATGCTAAAAAAGGAGGTGAAATGGGGCCCTCAAAGAATCATTCTCACAGTATAAAAAGTGGAAGCATAACAACTTCCCTCTAACTTTTGACCCCCACCTCGTCCTTCTCATCCATCTTGGCACTAGGGTTGTTGGACGCCGGCCTCTCAGTGAATTTTCCCTCCTTAAAGAAGCTCATAATGGCTGTGTGAAGTCCCTAAGAGGGAGGGTTCCACTCAGTGACAGATTCTTCCTGTCCGTGAAATTCCCCCTGCGATAATTTGTCTTTGTGCTGATGGGCCCGTAGCTCCACGCGACATGGGTTATGGCAGCAAGGGCGGGACCGTCCTCATCACCTGCCATCTCCGTGGCCCTCTTGACACTCTACACACATAACCCCTCCACCCACACCCACACACTCCCCATTCTCCTGTCCTCCCTATCCCACACCCCCCACTTTCATCTCTCCAGCAGGAGCTGTCTCCTCACTGGCAGAGCAAACCAAATAATGGAGCTTGTCACAGGCCTTGTTCTTTGTGTTTTCTAGAGCCCAAGAAAAATGCAAACACTCTATTGTAGTCATTAGTTTTCCCATCCTTTCTGCTGGGGCTGGGGGGTGGGGGCTTTGACCTGGTTCAAAAGGGACGTGGGGAGGAATTGGGCTTTTTAGAGAAAGTGAATTCTTGATGTCACATGCTTGGTGTGTGTGCATTAAGCATTGAGAGTGTGCATACTTGTGCATGTGGACTTTGTTCTTTAGTTAACATTTTATAAAAGGTAGGCACATTTTAAGTGATGCATATTTTGGTGTGCACACAACAAATTATCTAATGTTTATTTTAACCCATAATCTGTCAGAAAATACCTTTTTGGCCTGGCCTAGCTGATCCATGTGACATAGAGCAATGGGACCCAGTCTTTCGAGGGCCCCCAGCAGAAGTATAGGTAAAGAAGGGGGTTGTTTGAACCTAACAACAGGGGTCCTTGAGGAATTAAGGAACTAAATAAAGACGGTGAATTTATGCCTCGGTCATCATTCCACTCTAAAACGCCAAACAGCTGTCCAAAACCAGGGAAAATGGCTTTCATTGCTGCATTTTCAACACTGAATGCTGATATTTCTGAACTCATGTAAGGCAACAGTAGTGTGATACTTAATCTGTTTATTGATAAAAGTCATTTTTTAGGTGTCACTGGAGAACGGCATTCAGCTAATGCTTTATTTCTGCAAAAAATGTGCAAGTAGCAACTGTTTGCAAACCTGCTTCTACATTATAAATGCTTGTCATTGTATTCCTCTGATCAAAGACTTTACTGACAAGTGTACTTGGATTTTAACCTCAGTATTGAAATCCATCATCCCACTTAGTCTATTCAGTGTGTGGTGTAACATGGAGCGCCTTGAAAAGGCTTAACAGGTCTGAACAGGAACCAGACACACTGCCTGCTATTCTCTGCCAGTGCTGTTATGATATTGTGTTTATGCTTGTAGAAACAAACCGTTTGGGCCTGATTGAGAAGCTCATCAATGGGCATGGATAGACAAAGAGGAAGCATGTGTTTGCTGCTTTTGTACTCACTTTAAATTCAGCTCTTATCTGGAATGTACCAGCTGTCCACTGTACACAAAAAAAAACTGCTGCCTTTCCCAAACCTCATCCTGGCATTTGCGCTGAGTGGAGAGGGACTGTGGAGGAGCAGGCCCCAGGCCCCCTGGGGTACAAGTGGGGGCCCCTGGGAAGAAACTGATGGACAGGAGTGGAGGGGAGTATAGCAACAGGCTGGCACTCACACTGGGCACTGTATGGGTCTGAAAGACGCTGGGCGTAGGATTCAGTGTGTGCTTGTGTCTGCAAATGCAGGTGTGTGTATGCAAGCACCGGCTTGTAAATGTGTGTTGGATATCTGAGGAGGGTTTCTGGACATTTAAGAAAGCACTTTTGAAGAAGCTTGGGTAAATATAGCCTTTTCAAAAACAGTGTCATGTGTACACCCATCCACACTGCTCAGTAATCAGACTCTTTGACCAAAGTAAGAGCCCTTTACAGCCTGATAACCCACAGAGCATGATAGATGATGGCAGGCACTTTGAAGTTAAGCCTATCTAAATACAGCATAAGGAACTGCCCTTTAACACACAAGCTCCACATTCAACCACACAGTCAATAACACATACCTGAACTTCCATGTAGGATTAATGCTTGTCAATATGAGCTGGGGTAACACACTTATCACAAATTGCTGCACTGTAATTTCAAACACGTTTCAACTTATATAATATGAAAGGGCAATTTGTGTGTCGGTGTGTAGATGAGATGCCTTTGTTTGTAGCTCATTTTCCTGGAAGCACAGCCACTCTGGCTCATGACTCTGTAGATGTGTGTTTGTTCACAGTTCATTTGATGTTGTTATCTTGCATTAGCCACAGTATTCCTCCTCGTCTGTAGCTAGTGCTCTGCGCAGCCCTCAGGTTATAGGCCCTCGTTTCACCCATCTTACTAAACGACTTAACCAAACTAATGAATTACCCAATTAATCAGACCAGGACCCTCACTCTGCCCTTAAGTGCTCGTTTATAGAAAGAGACCGCCCCTTTGACCTCTATTCCTCCAGGGCTGTTTCAACCAGCTTCACTGCGTAACATTAAATAAATATCATTTCAAGGCCGTATTAATTCCTCACATACCCATCCATAAGTAATTAGTCACACTTACTGTATGCATTCTAGGTTGTCAATACATGTGTCTCAGCTGTATGTATGTTTATGTGTGAGTGTGTGCCGGCCCGTGTTTGTGTGCCTCTGTATGTGTGTTTAATCCAGTTAAACCAAGTCCAATTCAGCCACTTCCTCTCTCTGTCAACCTTATCTTTAGCTGCTGGGGACAAAAATCATTTGCGGTAGAGTAAAATGACTGAAAATAATGGGGAAATATCAAGTGCATCTCTTTGCTCCCCCATTTATTCCATCCGCTCTGAGTGAGCTTTATCGGGCCTAACACATCGCGACATACCTCCTCCTTTTTTATTTTACTTAGATTTTATTTTGCCCACTCAAACTTTTCATTTTCTGACAGATTGAGGCACCCTATTTAACAGTTTTATTCATCTGTGCCTGCAGGCAGGGACTGACGTTACAGTCAATAAAAATGGGAGAGCTTTGCAGGCACTTCTTCTTCCCCGTTCCCTTTGTGTGCAAAGTGGCAGCCGTGAATTTAATCGAGGGAGAATGTTGTGATTACTTAATGGTTTCCCAGGCAGCCATGGACTGGAGAATTAAATTCCGCATCTGCTTTCCAAGGCGTTAATCTCCTCTCCTCACATTCCGCCTGTTATGATGTGCACACAAGAGATAATGTTTAAACCGACTAAAGCAGGGTAAACCAGCGCAGGCTGTTATTGGCTTTATAATTACATAATTAACTTTTTGTTTCTAATCGTTACGGAGGTAATGGCTCCGCTCAAACAGGGGGCATCTGCCGAGCAGAAAAACCAAATCAAAAATCAATAATCCATAGAATGTCATTACAGTAAGTGCTTAGTCTTGAGTCACAAGAGAGAAAAGGGAGAGCAGTTTTGTCTCTCCTCTTCTCCCTTTCTTTTCCTTTCCTGCATTTCCTGTGTGGTAAATGAATCTCATTTGGAGATGAGAGTGTTATCTGTGGGAGAGGAGGCCCAGCAGCTGTGGGGAGCAGCAGGGTATCAGGCTCTGCCAGGTGCATGGCAGGAGAGAGAGAGGGCCAAGCGCCACCGTAAATTACACCTGGCCTCCAAGCACCGCTATTGTAGGGCGATTGACCCGCTCCAAATGAATTCCATTTTCTGCAGGTCCCTCCTTATTTCTAATTTACATTGTGATCATATATGTCTGAAAAATGATATCATAAAAAAGATGAATGTACTAATTACCTCTCCTCTTATCTCTCCCTCGCCCGCTGCTCACCCTTTTGGACTTACTCCTCGCAGCATGTAAGTATGTCACTTATTTCATTGTGACAGGCGTAATGTATTCACAAAAGTGCGCCATAAATACAGGCGTTCAGGTTGGCCACCTTGCACTCACATCAAGGGCCTCACAATGCCATGCCTGCTCAAATGAATGGCGAATTGACAAACATTTCTGGAGCCAAATTACCCCGGTGTCACTGTGAAATTAGGTTCTTGACCCGGCCTCTGATGCATGCTTATATTTCTACATATTTCCCCCATCGATTTTCATGCATGGCGTCCGGCCATTGCGGTGTGCGACGAGGCTCCCTATGAGAAAGGGGTTAGGGGTATTTTAATACACCTGTGAAATGAGACTCTACTCGTCATGAATATGCTAAAGTAGAGCTGTCACAGCAGTCAGAGTGATATCACCTCACCTCAGCCAGATGAGCTGTGAGGGGGGGATAACTGACTTCCACTCTTGAGGGATAGGGGGACAAAGCTTATGCTGCCTGCCAGTGTCATTTTAACAAATAGGCTTATTAACAGTTCAGAGGCCAAGGACGACAGCAAGGTTATGCAACTATACTGACATAAATGGGAGAATAGAAGAGAAATATTGAGTTGACTGATAGGTGCTGATTGTCTGTGTTCCCATTTCATCACTACACAGCCTTGTCTGAATGTCTTTTTTGTTCAGACCTCACAGAAATGGCTTCCTCAAGTGTTTATGTCCCTTCACCTTGGGATGAACTTGTAGTCTCCCTGTCAACATCTGTTTGCTGAAGATTTCACCCTAGAAATGACTGTGACTTTGTGTGTTTTTTTTATGTCTGTGGTTTTTTTTTTCTCTACATCTGCTTGGCTCTTCAAGCACACATGGTCCATCATTTGACTCTGTATTCCATGACACTATGCTTTGGCACTTGACCTCCTGACCTCATTTCCAGACTGCTATAACCACCCCTCTAAGCCCAGCATGGCCAGCAATATAATGGTAATTTGCCGGGGTCACTCTTGCCAACCTATATTACAAGAAACCTCCCAAGAACCTATAAAACAGTGTTCATCAAGGTCACATGCATGTCAAAACAATGAGCAACAAACCTTTAAGTAATACTGAACGTTCTTCTGGGTTAGGCTTTAAAATCAGAATAATGTAAGCACTGTGTTGTGACGCCACAAGACCTTGTCAGCACCTCAGTTTATTACCATGAGATAGTCAGTATCTTTCATCAAGTCACTTTGGATTCAGTGCACTATGTGAATGCTGTGACAACGACAAGAACCCCCCATTTTTAAACCCTGAAAGTCTGCGTCAGTCTCATTTCACCTCTGAAACTTTTGAAGGTGAGTACCGCCTGGCGTGACAAACAAGCCTTTCCTTGGAAACACCTCATTTTGAGTGTAGCCATTACCCTTTGGTGTCACATTTGGCATTTGTTTTAAGTTGAGTCTTTTCAGGCACAAAGGCACTATCTCTAGCTGTAAAAGCCTGTGCGAAACGCTTTGCTTAACCTGCTGACACAAAAGAACCACTTAAGCCGTTTTCCCCTTCATCCTATACAAGCGCAATGACTCACTTTCCATTTGAAATCAATAATGGTGGATACCGTTGACCGAAGATAACCGCCAGTAAGAGGACATAAACTGAAAGATATCAACACCAAAAGGCCAGTGGTGCTTTTAATATATGACATATAAAAGTTACAGGGCAAACATGTTTGTGTTTATATGTGCATGCATATGCACGTGTTTGCATCTCCAGCACTCCAGCACAGGAGTTTTGCAGACCTGTGAAAAGTGCATCTAGGATGGCGGCGGGGAAAGAGCAGACCCAGTGAGCAAAGCTGCCTCAGGGAGCTGGGGTTGATTCTGGATACACCCTGAGCCTCCTGAGCCTGCTTGGATATCTGGAGGACTTGAGGCCACCTGGCCAAAGCGCGTAGCAGCAGTGATTAATTCACCTTGTTTAGGGCACCGTCATCGGAATGAGACGGACGAGGGCTCAGTATGATGAATGAGGGCTGCAGCAAGGGCTGATAAGACATGGCCCATGAATCTGTTCTACATCATCGGCTCCTTTGATCACTGACAGAAGTTCAGAGATGGGCCCGTGCATCTGTCCAAACAAACAAAAGCCACTTCCCTGCCAAAACCCTCTTTTACTCCATAACACTCCATACCATCCACCGACCCCCAGCTGCAATAACCTGCCTCTCAGGTTAGCTCTTACTCTTAAGCAGTGAAGAGACGAAGTGGAATGACAGAGAGGGTATGCATCTGTGAGCAAGATGGAGTCATAAAGAAAGGGAGCAGGACATGCATTGGAGAAGACAGGGAGACAGAAAGGGAGAGAGAAAGCAAAGTATCCATAAGGGGGGCTTGGAGCCTGTGAACCATGGCAGCATGGTTTAAAGCCCCCCAAAAGGAGCCCTCCTCTGCAATGACAGATTCGGCAGATAAGAGATGATCCATGAAAGCCGATCGGTGTGCTGACAGCAGGAGAGAGGCCTTGGCCCCGGCCGGCAGGGTGCATTACTGTGGGCAAACGCAGCTGTCAGGGCCAAACGGGCCCTCAGCTTTCTGCCATGCCACCACACTGACGTCACACAGCGAGAGCAAAGGCCTGTCCACCCCCAACTTCACTGCAGTCATCGCACACTGCATTCCAGCTCTGAAACATTACCAGGCCATTCTATTGCACAACTTCATTTTGGGTAGTATATCAGCTGACAGGTGTTGAAATTAACCTATCTCAGCAATTCTCTGACATATTGACAGTGTGGAAAGGAATGCAGGGGCGCACTGACCGAAGGATTCCTGACAGGTAAGGCATAAAAGATTAGACTTGGATTTATTCTTGAGAATCGCATTGAGCCACAGTTACGAGGCCTCTTTTACTCTTCTAACACTGTTAAGACTAAGGAGCTTTAGCACCAGTCTCCAGATAGACAGACAGAAATATGGACAGCATGGAGAATAAGATCCACTGTGTAAAACAGGAGACTTTCATGTACTTTCCCTGCTGAACACGCAGCCGCGCAGCGCTTATTCCAACAGCCTCCAAAGAAAATTACCCCAGCTACCAAGGGAGCTGAGAAAAAAGGAGTGCAGATGATTCCCTCAAGGAAATGAAAGGCAGTAATAAGCTATTTAATTTATACTTGAAATTATTTTATGCTCAATAGATACACTCTGGGCCCTTATTGCTATTTAAATGATTATTCTCGCCAAATTATTTTAATCCATTTTCAGAGGAAAATTTCTACATCCTCATTTAAACAGCTAAATGGGGGCAATCTTTTAACTTCATGCGGTCGACATAGTAAATTAGAGAACTAAAAGGCCCTTCTTTTATTTTGGCATTCATTTCAAAGTATTAGCTCAGTAATGGATATCCTCACATACTAATGCTGAATTATTTTACATATAAATGCTGCCTTAAATGCCACAGTCTTATGGTTCATTGGATTACCATTAAAATTGTTTGTTTGAGTCTGTCCTTTCATGTGGAGCATTATAAACAACCTTGAAGTGAGCATAATAGATGTGGTAGTATTGGCTTGCTTGAGAGAATCACTAATTAACATGTCTACAATAAACTCACAGGACTTTGCTTTGCTGCTTCTGATAAGGGAGTGTTTTTTTTTTTTTTTTTAAAGTTCAGTGTGAACTCTGTGACATTTTGCAAAGACACTAAGACCTTTTAAACCAAACATTTGTGGAAGACCTGCTATAAGGGTAGTCAACTATACACATCATTCTCCGTGTTACCATTCAAAGCTCGTATCTGTGTGAGATAAGAGCTGCGGATAGGTACCATGTAGCTCTGACCCTTGGTCTGAGAACTGATCGCTTTGGTCTTCCCCTCTTTTTGATCTTGTATCTCTCAGAGTCCTGCTTCAACTCTGCCATGTCGAAATCATGTCTCTCTCTCTCTCTCTCTCTCTCTCTCTCTCTCTCTCTCTCTCTCCCTCTCTCTCTCTCTCTCTCTCTCTCCTCTCTCTCTCCTCTCTCTCTCCTCTCCTCTCTCTCCTCTCTCTCTCTCTCTCTCCTCTTCTCTTCATTCCCCGCTCACCTTTCCACTCACATTAAAAGCTAAGGTGAATACATGAAAAGATTGGTGACCTTTTAATGAAAATGTCAGTATTCCTGTAGTGGGAGGAGAGGTAAGCTCTATGTTTTCAGAGACCATGCACCATCTCCATGGCACTTGAGCTTCCACAAACTCAACTACAATGTTCATGACAGCTCCAAAATGTCTTTTTTTTATTTACTTTTAAGGGTTTTTCCCTAACACAATGGTCATACCTTTTCAGCAATCTTGTTTAAGAAATAGAATTTCCATTACAACCTTAGCTGTAGTTATATGCAGTAATATACTCAAATAAAAGAAGAAACAAGCAGACACAGCGAAGATGTAGTGCATGCATTTTCTTTATCTCATCCAGATGTTTTGCGTCTAAGTCAGGACAGTTACAAAGAAAGAGAGTGGATTAAAAAAAATCCTTGATCATTACTACAGCAGTCTTCCAACCAAAACTGGGCTTGACAGACTGAAAAAAAGTCACTGGGGCTAATGTCACTTTGATGTCTTCTTTTCATGTACACTAGCTTTTTCTCTTTCTCCTACCTCTGTGCTTTGGATTCTAAGTCCATCTTAAGAAATGGAGATGTAGATCTTGTTGAGTGGCTGACTGTAGCAGGTGCCACACAGAGCAGTCATGATCATTGTCTACTGTACCTCTGCCTTTTGTCACGTTTTGTCTCCCGTCTCTATTTTAGTGTGGCGAAAAGACGTCAAGGCGAAGGTGTACTTAAGTAAGTGACAACCTGACGCCCGGCTTTATTTGATGCTTGCCAGATCAAAGCCTCACTGCAGGGCACGCTAATTTGAAGTCTCACCGCAGTGATGATCGCTGTGCATGATTACCCCACAATGGCACTCCTATTAATCACATCACTCTGATATTCTAATTTGATTTGACTCAATGATGCCTCCCCCCAGTTGTACCTCTCTTCTCTCTCATTCTCTCTCTCATTCTCTCTCTCTCATCACCGTCATCGCAACATCTCCCAATAAAACTGTCAAGTGGGGCGACTGCTCTCTGCAGTAAGTGGATGACATTTAAAAGGCTACAACATGACTGACAGTGTACTCACAGAGGAGGGAGTGAGGTGCAAGAGGGGGGAAGAAGACAAGGAGTGAGGGAAGATGAGGGAAGGAGGGGATGCCCATGTTAATACTTACAAATGACTAATGTCTCCCCCAGCAGGTGTACGGCCAGACAAACTAGATAAATATTGAGATTCCTCCGAGCACAGCAGCATGCAAACTGAAACCCAACTGTTTTCTGATGGCGCTCTGAAGAAGTGATTGGCCCGGCTGGATAGCTTAGCTCTGTCTCCCCCAATCACTCTGCCTGCCTAATTGTTTTGTGTGTTTGATAAATGGTTCCAGGCCATCTAAACCAGCACAGGCTCCATCTACTATTAGAATTGGTTGTGGTTCATGCTGTCAGAATGCAATTTGCATTTACAGTATAAACATAACCTGATTCACGTGTTTCTATGTTTAAACGTTTAATGACCAAGGATCTCAATGACAGTATGTACTGTATGTGATATATTAAATTAAAATGAAACCAGATGACAGGATTGCGTATAGCATGATGTCTCTATACACAACTCTTTCAAAGAATAACTACAAACATGAGCTGCTCAGGATAAAAAAAAATGCTTGGCTTGCTTATTGACAAGTGACAGATGTCACAAGACTCGCAAGACTTTCCATCAATGCTTGACTATTTAAGAGTAATGAACATTTTGACTGAACAAGTTGCAGATGGCAGAATTAATTCACCTTAGATTTTAAACCAATACACTTATTGTTGCTTCATACATTAACCGCCATGTATTGAGATCTACAAAAGAATAATAATTTCTCAGTTCATTCTGACAATAAATTAGGCTTTAGATGCCTTTAAATCTGGTTAGGTTTGCTGTTAACCGTTCAGTAGTGATGTTTGATACCACCGATTTCCTTTCCGATCCGATACTGAGTAAAATTCAGGCTGGTATCGGCGATACCGATCCGATACCGATACTTTGTGCAAATACACCCCTAATGTGTCTGGTAAATCTAAAAAAGTAGTGTATTTCTGAGTAATTTATTAATTTATTTTGAACTCGTAAGTCTATTGAGGTAGCGTCCTCATTTACATATAGCCGAGCAAACACAACAACGGAAAAACCAACAGAGGACACAATCCTACGAAATATGTGAAAATGGTGTTTTAAACACACAAAAAAGAAAATCAGTAAAACAATTAACTATTAAAATGAATGGTTGTTTAATTACTAAGAACTAGAACTAGTATTTCCCACCAACCACGTATCATTTAGACAAGATCTCAATGGTTTAGTTACTTTCCACTGTGTTCCTGTTAATGATAGACATTGCCTTAAATGACTGAAGTATCAAAAAGTATCAATATTTGATTTGAGAATCGATTTTAGAGCATAAAGATCTGGTATCGGAAGTATCGATATTTCAGTATCAATCTGCACATCACTAACGTTCAGTATCTTGTTCAACATATTGGCGCCAGAGTTTCAAAACCTGGCTATCAGCGTAATGTGATTAGCTGCAGTTTTAGACTATGGTAGTGTAACCTCCTCCACAGCTCCACAGTAATCATATCTTTCATATACTCGTCTTTCTGTCTGAAGCTGAAGCTGAAGTTTGCATTGCTAAATCAGACAATATCCATCTGACTACCCTTAAACCCAAGTCAAAGAACCACAGACCGCTTGCCCATATGGTAATGTCAAAGCTAAACGAAGAAGTGATGGTAAAAACAACCCTAAAACTCTGGAAAATTCCAGTCTCACCCAACAATAATAAAGTCCAAAAATAAAACCTTAGAAATCCAAGGTGAGGGTTTATGTGTCTTTGTTCTCTACAGATTTTTTGGGAAGTAAATGACCTTTTAAGACAGGTTCAGCTGAGGACAGCTAAGGCAGAAAACATAGTTTCCAACAGTAAAATAATGAACTGAAAAACATAATAGGAAGAATCTGCCATCAGTTTATTTTAGCCAATATTAGTATGAGGACACCATGTTACTCCTTTTATCCTAAAGTGTAAATTTAGACCTGGATATAACCTCCTGTGCCAAGCCCTACCCCAGAACAAGATTGGCATGCTCCATCCTAATTTTTTTTGGTACAGTTAGTGAGAGTTTATGTGCGTCATACACAGTTGTGTCCCAGCCAGGGGCCAAGACAACACCAGAGCACATCCTCTTTCAAGACAATAGACATGGCCTGCCATGTTATACCCAACAGCAGGCGTCCACCACTCTGCAGAGGCCAGGAAGTTCCTCTCAGCTGACCCACTGCCTCCTCACATATACAGCCGCAGGAAAGTTTCCCCAGCCCGCCGGTATCCAAAAGTTAAATTAGTACAACTCACTACTGCCCCTGATGCAGACAGTTTCAGTGTGTAGGCTAACATCAATCATTCTGTAATGTCCTTTCATTGTTCTTGTAAAACTACGAATACTCCAATGAAGGAAACATATTGACACACATGAAACGAACATTGTTGGATTTTTCTTTTCTAAAAATATCAGCAGTTTCCTTTTAAGATTAAAAAAATGGTATCACAATTCCTGAAATTTCTCTTTTTTTCTGTGAGGATAATAAAGGCTGTCAAAGTCTGCAACACTTCCTCTCATGCTGTTCCACATTGTAAGTACTGGTGTTGCATGAGCCATTGTCAGTACAGCCTGTAAGACATCTACAAAGGGGCATGATAAGAGCCCAAAGCCAAAGAAAAAAAAAACACACATTCTCCATTGTGGTTTAGGAACGAAAACTCCTCATATCGCCCATGTCTCCAGATGTCACTGGAAGTTCAACAAGATAAGATATAGCACAGTTTCCTTTGCCTTTATTTGCTTTTTGTTTCCTGTAAGTGATGGTGACCCACACAGTTGGAATATAAAGGCCAACACAAGCGCTCAGATGCAGTATGACAAAAATGTCAAAACAAAAGTGAAAAAAATAATAATAATCAAACCAAAACATAATAACATACACACACAAATACAAGGCCCCTGCTGTCTTTAATACACTCTTAGGCCTGTAAAATTCACACCTATGGGGCCAGAAAGCCCAGACGGACTGGCCCATTTGGCATACAGATGGCACTCCTGGTAAAGTATGGTGTAATTGGTGCACATCCATGGCACTGTGTGGCCTAGCAGCCAGGGGCAACACATTTTCTGGACAAAGGGCAGGAAGTTTTTGGCTCAGTGGTGGGTTTGTGGAAAAACCAAGGGCCATAATGCTACAGCCATATGTTGTGTACGTCTTATAGAGCCTGTATGTCTTTGTGCGTGTAGCAGGAGGGTCACACGTCTTTGTGTGCCGTGTGTTATGGTGTGACACTGCCATTATGGATGAGTGCTGACAGCCGGTGGAATGGCCACAGACAGAGGGCTTGTACTTGTTGTGTTAACACTGGCGGGACACAATAATCTGCTACTTGTAAAGCAGGTATCGTCCTGACAAAACCATTATTGTCTCCACATGGTAATGAGGGCTGGGGAGGGACTGGGAAATAGATTTAGAGGAGGCTGGTCCTGGGCCATGGCCTGCCTGGGATTGGGGGGGGGGGGGGGGGGGCAAGGACAGGGAGGCGGGGGAGTGGGGCATTAGGTTTGTTCTCTTGCATCACTGAGCACTGGAGAGTTGTCTTAAATTGCCACCATACAAATTAGCTGGGCTAAAGAATGGAAGCCACAGAACAGGGGGGAAAAACAGATGACAAGCCTGAAGATTTAAGTCAAACATACAATAGCATTCTGTAAGCCCCCAGCCACCCACCCCCTTCTGCCCACATCTTCCTTTCTGTGCATAAGATCAGGGTTGAATAAAAAGAAGGGGGAAAAAAAGAAAACAGGGATTGTTGTTGGTGTCTTCTAATGAAGCAAGAAAAGATGCAAGTCAATAGAGCAATTCATTAACAAATCAAAGTCCCAAGGGCCTGCCTGGCAGCATGGCTGTGTTTGTGAAAACCCTCCTTCAGAATGGATACCCATATGCTTGGGGTCAGGGTGACGCCCCTCTCCACACTGCTTGCATTCAGCGTACACACACATGGCCGTTAGGGTCACCGCTATCTAATGCGTCCACTGCACACACAACAGAATTTCCATATGGTGCATGAAAATGGATACGCCGTTAGACCTCCCTTACTTCCCACGCCCTGGCCTTTGGTGCCTTTGGCTCATTTGTGGATTGTGTTGGTCCATAGTTCAGCTAGACTGGTTTTGGGTTTGAAGTGGTTCTGATATTGGGTCTCCCTGACATCCAGCTATATCAAGGGCTCATCATCCTCATTCAGTTCAAAAAATGTTCTTTTCTTTCACTTTTGGTCTTCACCCCTCTGGCGGCAGACTGTTATCTCCAGTAGTGGGCACATGGCTCCCCCTGTATAAACTTTCTTCCCTTGCCTCCACCCTTGCCTGCTTCTGCCTGTTGTGCACCTTTCAGAGAACCTTCAGAACTCTTGCAGCGGTGGCGTTGATGTTGCTTCATAAGAACGTGAGGGCAGTACTGATGGCTGCCTGTGAGTATGAAACCCATTGAGACAGTGGTGACCCACTGAAGAGGATTCCAGCCTGAGGGCACTTCACATGACTCTTTCAAATCCACACAAATAAAGCTCTTTATGGCCTGAAAGTGGCCCCACAGAATGGGTGCTACAGAGCCCCCTGAAAGGCCCAACACGATTGTCATGGATATTACACGACGCGAGCAACAACGGGCCGAGGAGACAAGTGTTGATCGGGAACAAAACTCGAGCAGACTTTTCCGTGAGGCGGGCCAGGGAATGTTGACAGGCCAGTGAATGGTCTGTTTAACCCTTTGAAAGTGAATGGGGGCTCCCTGAAACAAATGCATTCTGATAGACTTTGTACGCACTGGGACACAAAAAGTACACTAAGCCCCTGCAATGGAACCAGGCAGAAGGCGAGAGACGAAAATAAGATTGGAAAGGTGGGAATGTGTTTGCGCCAGATTCCATCAGCCCGGCTCTTCTATTTTCTGGCTTCAACGCTTCTCTTTTGAGCTCAACAGAGAGATGATTTAAGCCTCGACTGGGCTCTAGCATCCATTTTGACTGAGCTCATTTAGAGTTTTTAGACAGACTGTTTGCTGAAAAGAGTACGCTGAGGTCTGATGGAGATTTTCAGGCCTAAAGTGAGTGCTATTCTGCTGGTAATGACATTTATTTATTCACCTTAAAGCGTTATTTCTCTATCACCACTCAGGAGGAAAAACCAAGACCTATTGCATTGTTTTGATATTTTGTATAATATATCCATATAGTACGCAAACCCTGCAAAAGAGGATCTCTTGCCACATGGAGGGCCTTGCCTGTAGAGGTTGTAGCAGTTTAGAAAAAAAAAGGTAATATAATGTCATTTAAAAATGTTAATTGCTTTGATGCAAATGCTTAACTTTGTAATTAAACTTTGCTCTAAAACAGATATTACTCCTGCTGATTTAAAATTTGGGCAGTTATGAGGCTGTTAATTGCAAAACTGCTCAGCATTGCTAATTGTTCCACGGGTGAATGAAATAAGGCTCTGGTTGGGGTACTCCATCAAGGCTGCAAGAGAGTTTTTGCCACTTTGGCATACTGCAGTGTCACCTGTCGGACATCTTTCATCCTCTGTGTGCAAAACATTTCATTTGAAAATTATGAAGTAGCGGAAGTGGATTGAGATTAATGTAAAGAAAAAATGGCCATTTAATTTGTTACTTCGTCTTTCATGATATAGGGAACATGTTGCACATGGGTGTGTTACATTCCAGTTGACAGGAGTTTTGAATTCAGTCCATCATGCATACAAAATGTGCCACTTATAAGTTACTGCATGTTCAGATGTGCCTACATACCCCAAACTCAACATGAGTTTCCTCCAGCAAACTGTTACAGCTCGACTGTCACCCTCCGAACTCTCTCACACAGCCTTCACAGACAGCAAAAAAACTTCTCCAGTGGAGCTCCTGCATGCTGACGGTAATCCTGAACTTTGGAAACTGCAAGGGGGGAAGAGAAATGTGCTTAGTTCAGCTCCTTCTTGTCACAGGGTGTAGTTTGAGTGGGAGCAGACATGGCTGCCATTGTGGGAGCGTTCTGTGTTGCTGTGTTTGTGTCAGGAAGGCTTTCAGCAGCGAGCCTTGTGACAGTGAGGACGTGTGAGGTGCATTGAGATGTCCTCGTTCTAGGAATACTGCCACTGCCACCATGAGACCAGCCAATTATGCCTCCAGCATGCAAATGTCTTGCAGAGAGAGAGAGAGACAGACACAGGCAAAGAGAGGGAAAGAGCAAGTGAGAGAGGGCGCTAAGACAAAGACACAATGGGGTCTGTGAAGGTTCTGTGTGTGCGCCCCACTCAGCCTGAGACTGTTGTTTAATTGCCATGTTTACCCAGCAACTACATCCCATGTCATTAGCACACAGTGTAGTGTCATTTGTGTTGTCACACCACTCCACAGCACCATGGGGTCATTATTGCTCGACTGGCTTGAGCGAGGAAATTGACATATTTTATGTGGGAAATCCTGATACACTCCATGGAGTTGTTTTCTCTTTGCTTTCAAACAGCCATGGGGCCAATTAATTTTTGACCAGTCCATATCCCAGGGACTGCTGTTGCTTTTAATGGTCTGGTTAGCACTGGCTCACATGTCACTGTGCATTTGATGAGACAGATAACTGCAGTCTCTTATATCAGGCTGAGGGTAGATGAAACAAATAAAAACATACACAGCAAATTACTGAATTAAACATGTGTGTTTTAGTGTATATACATTTAATGTATAAATTTGCATCTTTGCATATTTATCTTTGATAGAAACAAAAGTAATTTGAAAAACTTTAAAAAAATGTATTTCATTGATGGTTCTGAGCTTTAATACTTTAATCTGAAATTAAGGAATAAAGAGCTTGTATACGTGTCCCTTAATTTGTGTTTACTACTGTTTGCATTATTGCCGAAAAAGGATTGTCTCCAGACAAAATGAATTCTGTCATCTCCTTGTCGTGTAGCTGGCTTTCTGTTACACATTATATTAGCAACTAATACAGAGGTAAGAAAATGGAGAGAATAACAAAACACAGACTGGAAGGTGGAAGAAATAAAAACCCTCTGAATCCCTGACTGCCTGGTCAACACAGGTGGCAGATTCACAGGAAACAGATTTAATTATGCTCCTGGTAACAATGCTTTGTCCTTACAGCGTCTGACATCGCTGTTGACAAAGGCCGCCGCTGCATTCTAATCAGGAAACAAAATGCCGTGGAGCGCCCCAAAGCCCTGTTGGCGGATCATTAGCCAACCACCTCCCAGGATCCGGGGGAAGCAGCAGAGAGTACTGCCCTGACATATAGTACTATGCCATCAGGCAGACAGAGCTCACTTCTCACCCTGGAGACTGAGGTCCACCAAGGGGAGAGGGGAGGACAGACGCTGACCAACTGATAGACAGATAGACAGAGCGACAGCCGCGTTGCCCTGCCCAGCCATCCCACCAGGGCCGAGCTTAACAAGGGGGGATGACAGGCTGCAGCTGGGTCCTGCCTAACGAAGGCAGGGACATTAGCGGGGCTCTACGTCTGTCTCATTAAAAGACATCAGCCCACCTTGATTTTCACACACGCTGGCCACTCGGATGACAGCTCGGCATGCCACCAGCCAATGAGGGAGAGCGGCTTGGGGACACCGTCGGGCAGGTGATGGGAGGAGTTGTTGACATTACAGCACAGAGAGGGACAGGGGTCAAATGTTAGGGTGACCTCTGTCTCAGGGACAGTGATGACCTCGTTAGGGCCCCCTGACAAAAAGAAGAGCAACTGGGTGTCAGCACCGTCATGGTATACACAGGTTGGCCGACATCACAGTCTCTCATAGCTGCAGCTTACAGCACCTCCCTATGACTAGTCTGTAGTGCTGACACAGGGGGGCCCGCTAATGAGCATCAAAGGGCCTGTCCTTCAACTAGTAATGAGGACAGGTGACGACAATATCACATAATAACAGGGAACAGAACAAGAGACTGGACAGTGGGGGCAGAACAGGATGGAAAAGACGAATATTTAAAAGAGCCATCTCTTTTAAAAGCGCCAGTGTTTCCACTTCAGTGCAAACACAATGATACAGATGAATGAGAAGTGATTTAAAATCAACTACACCACGTTTTCAAATAAGGTTTTCTCAGCTGTTAAACCAAATTCATAATGCTGGGCAGGATATATTATACACAATCCAAGAAGGACTTTAAAATTATGCAAAGGGGTCCCAGTGCAGCAGTATTACAGGCCCCTGGTCTCAACCCGGCCCCATATATATGGTTTCCAGCAGCCTCCTCTGCAGGTCTCCAGAGCTCAGTTTAAGAGGAGGATGAATAGAGTGATGAAGTGCGGGTCGTATGTCTGTTTGATCCAGTGATAACGAGGGGGCTGAAGAAATAATCTATCAGCAATAATCCCTGACTCAGGAGACACCTCTGCAACACACACACTCACATACACATGCATGGACACAGATGACAGATGCATTCAGACACACATATCTGACACACACACACACACGCACACGCACACGCACACACACACACACACACACACACACACACACACACACACCACACACACACACACACACACACACTTGATCACCATATTCAGCAGGCCTTCATTATCACTATAATGCGAAGCAGGGGAGCCCGCAACCAAAATGACCAATTATTCAGCATCAAGTATATCTCCCTTCATTCACTCAGTGGGATTTATTACCATAAGATACCAGGTCAGTATAAACGGTTGAAAACTGAAGGCAGACAGGCAGACAGATAATGCTGTTTATTGTTAGAGAGGTACAGCGAGAGAACATTGCACCATTGGGACCTTGCTGCATCTCAGTTGAAAAGCAAGCACGTAAAAAACACACACAGGAGAGGTTATCAAGGAAAAGATGCCATACTCTACACGCATAAATGATTTATAATGTGTACCATAACATTTCCCTCTCTTCTTTAGTCACAGTGAAGGGTAGGATCCCATTTCCTGCTTGGGTCCGTGTAAGATAATCATGTATCCATTTACATTCCCATAAAGAAATATGGAGATGAGGTTGGAGAGTCAGCAGGGGGTTCTTGACATAGTCACAAATGTATTTGCCTTGCTATGCTGTCACAATCAGGACATTCTGAACTATCACACAGTTAGATTAGAAGCTGTCTGTGTTTTCGTCGCAGACACTGTTTGCAAATGAAAAGCTGACGGTGAAGCGAATGAACAAAACAACATCCTAATTATTGTTTATACAGTGGAAACATGAGGCAATTTTGGACTGATTATCGGGACAATGTCTGCCAATGACGCCATTGTTAGTGTACAGCCAGAGCAAAAAAAAAGACTGATTGAGAACAAAGCAGAGACAGCTGAACCCATCATCTTTAGTCATTACTAAATGACATTTTAACAAGAGAAAATTCTCATTATTGCTTCATTATACTGTATTAGATCTCTGTCTAGCAGATTGATAGAGTGATAGTGCTTTTATGAATACAATAGTTTAGACAGGGGGCTTGTGAAGACCTCAGCCAAGGTCAAAGCTATATGTTATGACAACATGAACAGTGATAACGCACTGAGGTCATGAGAACAGGACCAGATAGATGATTTGACAAACATTTTACCCTAAAATCCTCAAATTTTGTTTCAAATAAAAGTCAATGGAGTTTTGTTTTATCTGCTGCCAATGACAATACGTATAGAATGTACGTAATACGTAAATACGTAAAGAAGTTACAAAAGTTCTGGTCACACTACATGGTACAGGGTGCTGGAGTGTAGTTGACCTGTTGTTCAAAACAAAAAGAATAAATCCTGCACTACCTTTCATATTGTCAATACAATTTAAATATTTTTTTTTCAAATTGCCTACTGCTTTTATTCACATTTCCTTTTTGCTGATGTTAAAAAATGTACATGTCAATCAAAGAGAGGGGAGTGCTCCCTGACAAGTGAGAATAGTTTATCAAATTGGTCTGGCGACCGAGAGCACAGTACAGTAAATTTCTGAATGCTGAATGAGGTATTTATGAAAAATGCGGCTACGTTGTCGTCCATTCTAAGAAGCATTACACTCACTCCAGGAGAAAAGTGGAAATGTTGACCTTTATGCTCTGGAGTATACGCACATTTATACAATCATGCACACACATATGTGCACATGCACACACATCGAGAAACAGAAAAACACAGACACAACACAGCACACACTTTTTCTCCTCTCTCACATATCCCACCTCAACTCGGGGGATGTTATCTCAATAATTACCGGTGGCCTCTCCCTGTCCCTGGTGGCTGCTGCATGTGAGCGAGCAGAGACAACAGTAGGTCACAGTGGAGGGTCTGCACTTGGAGGAAGTGAAAGTGTTAGCAAAGATGATGGTGTGGTGGTGGTGGTGGTGGAGGTGTGGGTGTGGAAGATCTGAGACTGGCCCTCCTATGGCCCTGGCAACAGCTCTTAATTAACCACCCAGGTATTCCTGAGCCTCACAGCCCACTGCCCGGCTGGCCATATAGGCATGGAGCTGCGCCATAGCCATAATTGCCAGGGGAAACACTGCATCAAAAAGAGCTCAGCCAACATAAGCTTGTGTAAATTATTTTTAATGGTTCCCTTCTGGCAGGAGCACGTGTTTTGTCAATCTCAAAAAGAGCGGCCGAGCGATTTATTCGCCCTTGACACCCTCTTTTCTATGCACTTGCTCCCTGCTTGACAGTGTGACCCGTCTACCGATTACTAGCTGCAGTACACCCCAAAACACACACAAACACACACACACACACACACACAACACACACACACACACACACACACACACACACACACACACCACACACACACACATCCATTAGCACTGTTAGGAAGCAACCACTCTCGCTTGAGTGAGTGATTAAAATGCACAGACAAAAAGGCATTTCTCTTTGTGTCACTTCAGAATGACTCATGGAGGTTGCATTTAATTATTGGTCACTACATTGCCTTAAATCTAACACATTAAATTCTAACATACAGGCTTAATATTCCCTCTTTTATAAATGTAATATTAAAGAACAGATGGTGTGAAACATGATTAATTAATTACCATAAATAGTGCACTGCATGTATTTCATATTTCATTGAAAGCCAGTTGCAGTCTCTCATCAAGCTCTCACCTCACATGCTCCTGAAACTGGCAGCCTTCTTGACTTTGCCATTAGAGAAAAGGAGAAGAAACGAGAGATTATGGTTTGGCTTTCAGTTTGTAATTACCTAATCTGTTGTTCTAATGGCCTCCTCATCATTTCATGAGCAAGCCTCTCCAAAGGGAAAATTGTAGTAAAATTGGTTCCATGCCTGTCCTTTTTTTTCTCTGTTCTCACCCACCTTCACTCCCTCCCTCTCCTTCTGTCTTTTTCTCCTTTCAGTTTGGATTGCTAATTGTCCCAGGAGGGGTCCAGGAGGGATAAGGTAGCAGCTCATTGCAGTCTTCCGCTTGTGTTATTTTTGACCATCGTTCTTGTACAAGGATGTTGTTGTGAAGAAGGGGAGAGGGGGAGACAGTGTTCAGTGGCCTCTGAGGCAGGTTAACACTGCTGGCTTTCCCCTGTCTGGTGGCTATTCACAATATGTCAGGAACACAGAACATTCCATGCCCCTGCTCCCCCTCCGTAAGTCTCACGCCAGGCCATTGGTGAGCTGTTTTTTTAAGGAAGCGGCTAGCAATCTGGTCAGAGCGACCTCACATCTGCCCCGCTAATGAGAAGGCTGGCCTCCTCCCAACTCACCTCCCTTTACACCCTGCTTACCCACACAGGTCACGTCCTCCAAGGATCTGAACCAACACAATACAATACACACACATACACCAAGGCACGTACGCAAACATGGATGTGTATTCACACTGAAACACGCTTACATGCAGGTACTGAAAATATTATAGAAATATACCCATGCATAAACACACTACTACACGTGAACACAAATTGTAGTCACCTGCTAAGGTGACAACAACCTGCATTGAAATGCATGTGATGAATTCTATGCATTAAACTGTAACATATGCACTGACTTATTTGTATTGCTATACTTAAGGTGGATCTTATATCTGTGATTAATTACTTTGTCCCCAGTGCTTATCTTTTAAATTACAACTGCACGCCTACAATTGTAAACCTTAATGTTTATGTGAAAAGCCCTCTGTGAAGACCTAAACTTTCAATGTCTGTGCCGGTCCTCACAAATATAGAAGAACACACATGTACACACAAGTAATACACTCTGCTCCCACCCAACTGTCTTTTTCAAATACAGACCATAACCTCAGAAAAAAAAACACTCACAAACAAACACACAGGACTCAGTACTCCTTAGTCCAAACTTCCAACTTAATGACTTGGTTGACGCTTAGTACCACACACAGTGCAGTTGAGTGGAAATGAAAGCATAATTGCCACCATAGATCAACACATTCTGAAACTAATACAAGCACGCATTCATGCATTTAACCACACCATCAGCCCACTCTCTTGACGACATCGGAGTCATTACCAGAATATATTTTTATGGTTTTTCTAAAAGCCATCAGAGATGAATCACACTATCAGGCCGGCGTTGCCAAACAGACCCTGCGTATTAACTTGATGCAAAGCCAGTTTAATGTACCTGAATTCTGAAATAGCTCCAAATTGCCTGATTGGCGGTTATTGCACCTTAGGCCAATGAGAGGGCGACAGAGGCGTCTCGTTCACAGCTTTAATGAGCCCCACACAGTGAGACATGGAATGAGATATCCCCAGTACAGACTCATCTAAAATGCCCTAAAACAGCAGGTCCATAAATTAAGCCAAAAGACACACATGCCTGTAACAGCAAACGCTTTGTAAAGCACCTTTTGTGCTGTCACTTTGACTAGCATTTACTGAGGGAGTGTCTGGCTGGCTCTCCGATTGTCTGCGTGCCAGCTCTAGAGTAATTTTGCCACCCATGTTCTACCCTTAAATACCAAGCAGTATAATGTAAGTATTCCTTCTCTTATAAAAGAAAAAGAAAGTGTGTGACTGAGAGGTTAGCACCAAAGTTCCTGCCATATGCTCACACTACATCCTCACCTTTCCACTCAGGTCCTTTTAACACACTCTTACATGACATGGCAAACATTTTGTGAATTGGGATCTACAAGACTCCCACCTCTACATTATCACTGCCAATACTTTCTCAATCACGTCATCAATCATCCTTCTTTGTAAACTTATCTAACTGGTCACAAAGCATCATTTACATACAAGAAAGGTAAAAATGCTAGCATATTTATTAGCATTGTCCTGCTTCAACTTCAGGCATGCCTCATCCTTCACCAACGATCTCGCCTGCATAGCCTCTCCTCGTGTCTCCTGCTGGTCCCATTCTGGGAAGGAGCCACTACTAGCAACTTTGCCAATGGGGAAATAAATCCTCAAGCTCTCTATGCGACATAAGTGGGTAGAGTCGGTCATCTATGGATCGGAAGGTTGGCGGTGCGATCCCAGCTCCGGCAGTCACATGCTGAAGTGTCCTTGAGCAAGACACTGAACTCCAAGTTTGCTCCCTTTGTTGTTCAGCGTTGCGTAAATGTGAACGAATGAGATTAGTTAACACTGATAGTCCCTCACTACATAGCAGCCTCTACCATCAGTGAGTGAATGGGTGTGAATGGGTGAATGTGACGAGTAGTGTAAAAGCGCTTTGATTGGTCGGACAGACTAGAAAAACGCTATATAAGTACAAGTCCATTTACCATTTTTTACCAGTTGGCATCCTACTGGTCTGGTGGAGAGGTCTCAGTGGACTTAAAACTACTGCACTATAGAAATTGTTGAAAAGAAAGTGAAAGATAACAGTTGGTGGTCTCAGTCTTTACTTTATTCGACCTATTTCCCAGAACAAACTATGTACTCAGGTTTGTTTGTTTGTGTGCCAACATTATGATAGAATGGCGACATGTCCTCTTCCTGTTCTTATCACTTGTTTGGGTAAAACTGATATGGTTTAAAGCATACAAAGAAACCAAGGAACCTATCATCTTGGTTGCATAGCACAAGCAATGTTTTGAAACTTTGATTCACTGACCTTGAATTTGCCTTGCCCATTTGTGAGGTGATTTCATGCCTATAGAAACTGCCCGTACGGTACACAGGCCAGAGGTTCACTGAAACAGGCAAATCAAGTTGTTGCTACCACTTTGCAGAATTTTCCTCCGGGACAGAAGAGCCTAGATGTCAATAATCTGCCATAACATCACACTGTAAAACATTGTTGTCTAGAAGAGAAATAAATTCTGTAAATAGAAAAGTTTCAGACTGAGGTTCAGCAAAGAGTGGCAAATGGTATTTGGTATTTTGTTTTGGTGTCATTCTGTCAGAGAATAGGCTCACCAGTTTGCACCAATATATATATATATAGATAAACTATACAGTGGTGTAAAGAGCAATAATGTCAACAAGGACTAAAAGGCAACACAACCTTGAGTCATGCTTTCCACATTTAATTGATGTCCCAAGTCTGACTTTATACACCAGGTTAAGTTTAAGTTTATAGATTAAAAAAACAATACATCACTTGAGCAATGATGAAGTACAACCACTTGGTGAGAAAGAAAACAGCAAGCATAGTTAAATCTGTTTGTCATGAAATAACCATCTAGCTGAACAAAGAGAAACTGAGGCCTCCGTCTGAGGTCAAAGAGGTGACTATGTGGTGGTGGTAATACTAGGTTATGTGTTTTCATCTTCAGCCTTACCAATGTTCACACAGTGTCTGGGCCCTTCTTTGGAGACAGTACAATTTACAGCATACTGTCAAACATCCAACACATTGTCTCACACTAGCCACTTAATGCATCTTGGACAAATGACTGGAGATTGTGAGCTCAGAGAAAACAATTTTCCTTTCAAAGTGCTTCTTAAAAAACAATAGCTTGGAAAGTGGAGCAAGTACGTGGAATTATGCAAATAGCTTAGTGGTTTGGTGATAGGAGTGTAAACAGTCAAGTCTGAAATGGACCTTTCTTTAAACTGTGTTGTGTCAAAGAGTTTCCAGCTTGTAAGGCTTGTGGCTCCGACTCTTGCAGTGGTTGCATGAAATCTGAGCAGAGGCAAAGAGAGGAACAGTACCCACATTAGGCGAACTGTGGGATTACTTCACACACATGCACATGCACAATTACTGGTGGAGCCATGACACTCTTCTGATTGCTAATTAGTACTTGAATCGACTGGTTCTCAGTAGAACAACTTGAGGATTTCAAGCATGAACAAAATGTCAACGGCTCTAATGGCCTTTTTCCTCTGCTCTGAGACTGCTGCCTGTTTCTGTACATCCTTTCTCCCCCTCTCCATTGCTGACATCAATGTATAAGGGTGATGCCCCTTACATTGAGGTTGTGTTGTCCATGTTACATACCTTCCTAGTATGCTACATGTAAAGTTTGTGCCGTGCCATATGCCAGAGGGACAGCACAAATTGACAAACTTAATCAAGTGTAAGGATATGAAAGGAGGACTAAGATGTCATCTGTGTATCCTCCCATCTGCCTTCACCTTTGAGAAACATCTAAACCATCAGACAGCCATTCAGTCTGAGCTAGTGAACACAGTAAAAGATATGAGATGTGAGTGGATTCGCCGGGTGTGTGTGTCTGTGTGAGTGTGTGACTGAAAGGGAGCAAGAGTAAGTACCAGCCTATCAGCTTCATTTTTACATGCAGCCTGGCCTAATTAAGAAATATGGAAAAGGTTCAAGAGCTGTGAAGAGTAGTCTATTGACCTTCTCATCACTACACAAGAGAGCGAGATGAAGACGGGCTGGCGATGGGGATGGTGACCAACTCTGTCAAGGGAAGGAGGGACATTCATAACGAGAACAATCAAGTGGCACCCGGAGCAGACGGCGAAAAGATCCTCCTAATAATTGGTTCCATTAAAGCCCTTTTAAAGTGCAACTCTCTCGCAGATAAGCCAAGGCACTGTCCGTTTTGCTCATCTCCTTGTCATGGTAATTAAGCCAGGCTAAATGATGCTTGCAGAAGCTCACAGGCCTCTATTCTTGGACCAGACAAAAGAAATATCATCTCACCCATAGGTTTGTGTAATCTGGAATTAGGCACCATTTAGAGCGACACAGGCGGAGTGGTTCGTGTGGCCAAGGGCCATTGCCGCTGTAAATTAAGATTGAAGAGGTGGAGATGGGAAACACAAAGAAAAAGAGATGGTAATATTTGACAAGTGCTTTATCGGTGTGTGCTCATCTCTGCCCTCAATACTTAAGGCAAGAGAGAGGCCCCACTTCAGCAGGGAAATATTAAGGGACGGTATGTTGGAGATACTGATTTTGTCTCCTCATGTAAATTATATATTTTGCATTTAATAGTTTTTGGTAAGCCTTGACACACCAAGGGGTTTGCTCCACTTGATAGAAACTTGATAACTAATGGTAATGACTCAAGCTGATATTTAAGACAATATTCAGGCAGATATTTCTGTTATGCTAACTCAAAGACTTTAACATAAACATGGCATAAGACTTAGCATTCTTATAAGGCAGGTGTGTTCAGCATTGTTTTGATTATACATAGAAGTTGTCCAATATAATTGAGTCAGCATTTTTTGTTGACTTGTGTTACCCCGTCTGTGCTTTCATAAAACCAAATACAAGAGCGTATGAGGCCAGAACACATATTTGCATCAATTTTAGAATAATCCCAGTAAAACTGCCAAGCTACAAACAACGTAAAATCTTGCCATTCATCATTCATAACCATGTATGATCTGAGTAATGCTACCTCAGAATATCTGAGATGCTTAAAAATTCCTGGGGGTATATGAAGTAAGATTTGCGGTTATTGAGGTAACTTCCAGGATAATTTCCAGTTTCCAGGATGTTTTTAAATTTTTCTAGCAGTACCTCCTCTTGAGATGTGGCTGGAATATGTCTTACAAAGTACTGTAAATGTCGCTAAACTCTTTCAGAGATAAAATAGAAAATCACAGTTTGTCCAAAGGTGACTTAATCAACCTGCTAGAAAAACCTCTCCTCTGAATCAACAGTCAGGTATTCTAGCTTACTAGCTATAAATTGATTTTTCACGATAGATAAACATTAGCTACTGGCATGGTTGTATGGCACTTTATAAGAGGAAGAACTGATGTCTGTCAACAGGTTGAATATTGACTTATACCAATGTCTGGCTGAGTCAATGTTGCAACGCTTGTTCCTAAATTATTTAGCATAAAAGGAAAAAGGCAATAACTGAATCAATCAATCTCAATTATAAACAAGACCCAACATCAAGACAGGATCAGATACAGTCACATCTTACAGACCATCTCTGTCTTATCTCAACTTAACCCACCATGAGTAGAGCATTTTGCAGCATTTAGCAAGTTACAGTGGCAAGAACAACTTCCTTTAACAGGCAGAAACCACGACTAGAACCAGACTCATGTTAGACAGCCATCTGCCTCGACCGAGTTGGGGTTGGAACAAGGGATAGAGAGAGATGAAGAGAGAGAGAGAAAACAGTGGCGAGATGGATAGTAGTAGTTGTTGTAGCAGCTGGAGTCTGGTACGTCCACAGCAGCAGGGCGTGACTCAAAGGAGCCTATGAGACAAGGGAGCTCAGGGACTCCAGAAAGGGGTTTGATACACATCAAAATGGTAAAACTTGACTTGCCCAGTGTCTGCAACATATTGGCCATGCAAGGAGGCAGAAAAAGGCAATAGCGTCAACACAGCTCTGCTCTACATCACTGGTCACTGATGGTGCTCAATGCTTTGCACTCAGAGATCTGTTTATATACAACCAGGTCCAAAGACATTGGATGACTTGTGGGTAACAGGTGTAGTCATCATTTTTATTGCAGTGTTATGCCTTACACTAGAGTAGTAATTGTAATTTGGCTTTATTTCATAGATGAACAAGAAACAAAATACAAATGTTCTTTTTATTTTTGGATAGAAAAAGTTGATTTCAAAACTGTGTTATAGCCTAATAGTGATAAAAAGGGATAATATTATGGCAATTCATCAGTTTATGCTCTCATGTAAACAGTTGCCTCCATCACAGATTTGGCAGTGGTTTGTTTTATTGCCTGCAAACATAATCAGCTCTAATTGAACGGAACTTATCTTTCAACTAACAAAACAAAACAAAATAAACCCACATTTCTGTACTAGTAATTCTCATTTGGGCATACCCTCGTGTAGCTGTTGTAGATAATCTAAAAAAGAAGAGTCTCTGTTCTGTAACTCGAATTGTGTATTTGAAATAAGGAACAAAGTCTTAAATGGGACAGCATTCGCCTTTAAATCACTGTTTCAACACAGCTATGTAGAGCAGCATTCCAAAATCATGTGTGAAATTACTACAGATAACAGAAACACAAAAGCTACTGCAGCTGCTTTGATTACTTTGTTTTTGACACTCCAGCTGTTCATCCAGCAAGTAACTGCGTTGATTTGTAAATGTGTTTAACCACCGAGATGACATGAAAAGGAATATGCCAACACACCAAAGCATTCCAAATACATCCTCGGGTCTAAAACTAATTTCCAAACAACAAAAAAGACTCTGACATGTTTTGAAGGCAAAATTTCCTTCTCTCATAGACAACGGAGAGCTGTTTAAGCAGACAAACGCTGGCATATTTTGACTGTAACTTCATACCAAAGCAAGAACTGATCACAACGACAACAAGAGAATGGTCGTGTAAACATATCAACACAAAAGGAAGAAGGCAAAATCACCACGGGTTTGTGTTGACGGGTGATCGATGCTTTGAAATGCAGCAGCGGGTATTGTCATATGCCAGAGAGCTCTGAGCTTTGCAAATCTAACTACTCACCGTCTCTCTGATATCTCTTTTGCTAACAGACTCATTTGGATAAGTAAATGGGAATAAATATTGGCCTCAATAATGCTTGTGTTTTTTTCCCTCTTTGTCTCATGTTGCCAGCAGCCATTATGAAAAAAAATTCTCTCTCAGCACTAAAAGCTGGGAAAATGAGCCTCTTTTAAATGTTGCACATTTAATATTTATCAGCTTTCTATTAGAATATATGCACACTCAAATCGTCAGCCCATGTGATCTATCGCTTTGCTAAATTATGGTGCCACACAGCGCAGAGGGGGGAAATTCATTACTGCTCAGGGCAATTTCCTCCCAAAACAAAAACATTTCATTCCAGCGGAAAAGCCAAATTAATACTGGCTTTGCATGAACCAGATTTTATTTGCCAAAGAACTCCTAGTTTCTCGCTCACTTCATCCTCAGGATGAAGGATGTGAGTTGAAAGCGGGGTAAAATGAGTTTCATGCGTGCACACACACATCCAATTTCACTCACTTTCTCTCAGTCACAGAGGAACACAGATTCCCCCTTCATTCTCTCTGTCTCTCTCTCTCTCTCTCTAACACACACATACACAGTATACCTGTGTACTTATACAGAACATATTCATGCAAACATTTCATCCTACCTCCCTAAAAGGCTGATGCTTGCCACACGCCTTACATTTCTGGCATCAAAGGGGCCTCTATACTCTTACAGTTGACTCTGGATGAGCCTGTTTGACGTCACCACATTGTTGTTTCAAGTTTTCACATCAATGGTGTGCTTACCTTGTTTGATAAGGCAAACCAAGGCACTTGAATAACTGTGAGAGGACCATAATGAATTACTAAAGAAAGCCACATTGATTCCCTGATGAGAAAGGAGGTGAAATGCTGCATAAACACTAAAACAATACATACATAGATGTGAGAACAGTAAAGCGAACGGCTGTCTCGTCTGCATTCAAGGGACAAGTTGTACCTGTCTTTGTACTTTGTTTATATAAAAGAACTTATACCCTTGCATAAATCGACCCATATCATTTCTGGTCCTAACTGTTACTGCTTGCCTTCCCTCCTTAAAGTCTGTCCAACTGTGTGCACATGCATAGCCGTGCCTGGATGAGGCACTTGCTTCGTTAATCTGAATGACTGTTTCACTGGCTGGATTGTCTTCTCATATAATGTCACCTGATTTATGCCCTTTCCCCATAATCAAGTATTTGTTTATGGTTCAAACATAAAAACAATCAGGATTATAATGCGTGATGGATAGCGTCACATGCTGCTATTTATTTGGCCATAAAGACTTGGTGGAAAGTCATCTAAAACAGCAGCGCACTCCGAATGCTTGGAAGGTCAGGGACATGGGGGGCAGGAACATGCGAGGAGAGATGACAGCTGATTTGTTCAGCAGCTTTGAATGGCTGATGAACCTGTGAAGCCCTAAGTCCTGTTAAAATTTTAATAAACATGGAGGAGGCCTATTGACTGGAAGTGAAATATGCACATTGTTCCCAGTGCCGGCTGGCCCAGAATGGAGCAATCATGTTTGACAACGTGCAGAGCAAACCTTTCAATCAGGGGGAGGTCTTATTTTGCTGAATATTAAATACGGGCTCTATTCTGCATGTGTCAAGTGAATTTATAAAGCTTGGGAATATTATTGCCTCCAATTGACTTGTAACTCTCATTTACATGAATATGATTCAAAAAATGCATCTTAATACAATAAATGTATGACAACAAAGAGTGGTGCTAATGTGTGAGTCTGAATGGATTGCGTATGTGCATGTTTACATGTCAGTGCTTGCATAAAATCACATTTTTACAGCATTTTCCAACACTATTTTTTTCCCTTTACTACTAAAACCTGTAGAAATATCCCCTTCAAAGACAAGTTCTTATCTCTCTCTCATGATATCCAAATTGGACATGACCGTTGGAAGCAGAATAACAATAAGCCAACTCAAAATTCCATCGCTTTATATGGATCCACGCTAGTCTCTTGCAAACTGACAACTCTCATTTCTTGATTTTCTGCCTACCTCTTCAAACCTCATGTAAATGTGTTTGTAAGGAGTTCTATTTTTATTTACAGCATTTGTGAACATAAAGGCTTTGTCACATATAGCTGTGAAGACAACTCAATCAGAAGAACAACAGAGAAAGTGCTCTGATTGATGTTGTGAAGCAAACACAAAAGCGAGTAGCAGAAAAAAGACCAAGATTTGTTTGGTGGTGTGATGATTTATTTGCTTAGCTGCCACAGCAAATGAAATTGGAATCAAATCAGATACATGCAAATAATTGCCACCTAGACAGTCATTTTGACAATACATTCTACATCAGAAGCATAACACCTGCAACTGTTGTGTTATTGGTGGTAGTATCAGTGGAAGTAGTTTGTCGTCTGTGTTAAAACCTTCTCGGTAAGTCAGCTTGCTAACATGGGCAGTGATTTTTAAATCATGTATCATTCCAAAAATGTATAACTCAACCTTTTCTAATAATATTAAGCCTTTTGCCATCTGAACCTTGAATCTTGTTTTGGTGCCAACATTTCCCCTGAAGAACCAATGAGGCAGACACCATTTGCATTTGCATACATACATATATTTAACCCCCCACTAATACCCAGACTCATATGTTGATGTATACACACACATGCTATTGCACACTGCCAGACACACACACATTCACAGACATATGTGTGCATGTATGTACACGAACAGTTTGAGACAGACCTAAACACAGCTTACTAAACCCCCACTCCATATGCCCCAGACATAATATTGCAAGTAGCCTTCAAAATGCAATGTTTGGGTCAGGCCGACTTGCACTTCTAAGTAATTTATAATGCGCTTTACTCCAAGGTATTGCACAATCTCATTATCATTAGATTTTTGCATATTTAACAACAGTTTTTAAT
Organism: Notolabrus celidotus; assembly: GCF_009762535.1. Taxonomy (NCBI): domain Eukaryota; kingdom Metazoa; phylum Chordata; class Actinopteri; order Labriformes; family Labridae; genus Notolabrus; species Notolabrus celidotus. The sequence continues at coordinate 16,551,315 of NC_048274.1, read as the reverse complement.
TAGAAGGTATTTTATTATTCATGTACATAATTTGAGGCGAGCTCAGGCTGCATGCTTTTCACGATGAAGATGGAAAGAGATGAGGTGGGGGAAAAAACAAACAAGCAGACATTTTCTGTCTGAAATGAAAATTTTGGGTGTGTAGTCTTTAACTGGCAAGTGATTCCACGCACCACTTTGGTAATGGCTCTTTTAATTTAGCTAATAGTTATCATGTTGTGTACCTTTATGCATTTGCTAAATTCTTAGCCCTGGGAGTTGTCTCCCGATGCTGGAGCTGTAAGTAGTTTGGTATGCTTTGGCTCTCGACGTAGTAACATTTGCTGCAGCTATGCTCCTTGATGTATTATTAAAATTGGAAATGGACTCTAGGGACAGCATCTAGTTATGTGCTTTCATTTGCCGAATAAACCAAGCGTTGTTTCATCTTTGCTCATGATTGTTAATGGCGCCGTTGATGAGAGGGGTGTGTGTGTTTTCTCCCATTCCCTTTATCAGCACAGGCCTGTTATTATGCAGGCCAAATAGCCAAGCTGCTGATTTTGTTTTAGGTTTTCAATTAGTCATTTGACTAAGCACATCTGTTACTGGCAGAGGCCCAGAGTATGGACGAGTCTCTGTCACCTGCTCGGGGGCTGGCGGAGCGCAGAAGCAGCAGGGCTATCAGGGCCCCTTGGTGGCTACAACCACTTCAGAGCTCCTCAGGGGTGTGTCCTGGGTCCCCTCACATTTTACAGCCAAGTCTACAGAGGAAAGGTGCTTCCAGAAACACCCACAGCCTGTCTCTGCCCCTGTTCTTCTGCTCTGTTAAAGCCATAGTCTGTGGAGACTTTAGTGTTTAAAGCCCTCTTTCCAACAGTAACGAATATAACTGTCGTGAAACGTCGGTTTGAGGTTTCGAGACCGCAATCACAACTTTATCCCCAGCCTGTGTGCATCTTTCTGTATACTGTGTGTTTGTTTTTGATTGTGTCTTAATGATTTATGTATAGCAGTCTGCTTATTTTTCCTCTCCCCATGAGTACTAAAATTGATGAATACACAATGTGCTTTTCTGCTCCTCGCTGTGAGTGCAGGGTGGTTTTAAATGTGGACCAATGCAAATAAACAACATACTTCCTGAGCTATTCCTGCCGCAAGTGAAGGGGATGTGCTGTTTAACACTGTGGCTCCTCATAAACACTGGGATGTGCACACACATCTATCTCACATATTATTTATGTACAAGCAGGTCCTTCCCTCTGCTACAATAAATATCATTATCTTAACAAAACGATGCCTTAATAATGAGCCGAAATAACAGTGTTGAAAGCAACATTATTATGTAGTGCATGTGGATGCTGACAATAGATTAATTGGTTGATGATTTAACTTGAGAATTATGATTCCATATTGTGAGGTTGGTATTATACGCACTATAATCACAACAGAATAAAAGGCTTTTTTTTTATCCACAGCGTTGGGGGCCCTTGTGGGAAACAGCGGATGAGAGATTTACTCCGTTGTTTAGAACAAAAGCGCTACGTCACTTCACAAGTCAGCAAAGCTCTGTTTCATTATGGTCAGCGATTTCCTGAAGGACTGAGGCTGTCCAATACCTCAATCACATTAAGTCCCAGCCCGTTTTGGGAAGCGAGGCGGTAGTCAAGCCCCAAAAGAGCTGCAGCCAATCTTTGATTGTCAGAGTTCAGGGAGGGTTCAGTCAGTAGCACCGTCGTCTCTGCCTGATCCAAGAGGGACTCCCACGGGGCTTTAATAAAACATTTTGCTCATTGTGGAAAGTAATGACCAACAATGTAAACTTGTGACTCGACAACAGATGTTGGCATGCTTAGTGGAAACAAGGTGCTGTAAAATTAATTTCATTTGAATTATTTACTGCATGCATTACGTGCTTGAGGAAGTAGATTGGGGGGGTGGATTGGTTGGCAACAACAACAGAAACGTATTCAATTAAAGGTGAAATAGTGGGATAGAGGGTGGAAAAGAGAGCGATCACATGTGTTCTCTCTCGAAAAATCAAATAGGAATCACAGCAACGCTGACATTGCCCCTGTGATTTATATTTAATGGGGTTTATTATTTCATATTGTCACTTCAAAGGTTGTGCCAGGAAAACTTGCTGGAGATGTTTCTCAAATTAAATTAAGCCAAATTAATATCTGGAAGAGAAATAAGGGGGCACTGTTGTTTTCTCTCAAGTGACTAGAGACAGAAAGAGAAAGAGAAGGAAAAAAAAGTTTTGTCAAATGAAATTAAACCATAATGATTTTAAATAGAAGTATGTCACAGCAGCAGAAGCCTCGTCTAAACACACATTGGCATGCATGGATAGATAAACAGAAAGAGAGATACAGAGATGCTGAGGAGGAGAAAGAGTGACAGGCAGAGTAAAAGCTCATTCAGGGTAATCTGCTCGGCGGAGCTCACAGGGAGTTTTAGACAAGATGACTAATGAGAAGTGGAGTGGAACAAAACTTTCCCTGAGCCTGAAAACAGATGTAGAATCACTGGGAGTCAACAATGTTAATTCAATATACACACACTTGCACAGACCAGAGGTAATTACGGATGAATATCCATCTCCAAATCATTCTGAGTAATTTGGGTGTGTATGTTTTTGAATTTGGTCCAAAAAGCTAGTTAGTTTTTTTTTTTTTTTTTATTCTGGTGTAAGTGATGGGCTTTTAAAATGGTACACAAAAACCAGCAGATACATTTTAGCTCCTCCTGTTTGACTGGTCAAGTCAGCCAAAGCTGTGTTACACACATCTTTCCTTCAGGGATGAATTTATATAAAGCAATTTTCCTCAATAGCAAAAATTTGGTAAAGCCCATATAATTGTTAAAGGTTAATTTCAGTAATTTTTATAATATATATGGTTCAAGGTTTATCTGTACCTGTAGGTAGATTTTGTTTGCAGTGAGTCAGCCTCCTTTTCACAACCAACAGACAGCACAAGACAAGACATGACAGAAAAAGTGATACTCAGTAGAGTACTCAGTACTAAAAAGGTAACCCTCAATAAAAACAAGAAATGAGCAATCTATAGGAACAAAGTCAATAACGTTCCATCAGTAGAAAACAGGATAAAGGACAACAAGATAAAAAGATCCATAAATAGTTAATAAATAGTAAAGAACTTGTTTGCACAGCATCATGCTTTATTGCTGTGGCTTGTTGATCCTACTGATGGCTGCAGCACTATGGTATGTTTAGTTTTTAATGTAGTCTAGTAGCTCCTTGTACTCTTTGTACACCAGAACCTTATCAGGGGCATGTTTGTATTTGACCATTTTTGACCTTTGTTTTTCACCGGTATGTTTCCGAGAACACTGCCAGGCTGTACTTCATATCATGTCAGCAGGCAGCCAGTACAGTGACGCCATCAGAGCCAGAGCAATGCCTCACCTGGATTTCCTTCATCACCCTAACCTCTCCAGCAGCAGCCAAAACATCACGTAGCTACTGATAGTGCTCTGCATTGAGGAAAAATATCTGTAGGCACTATTGATATAAATACATTGCCTCCTGTAGTTGGCCCCCCAAGTTATACATCTGTGTGTTTATTTCCCTTTTGGAGCCCCAGTGTTTGCTGTGCACAGGTTCCCTTTGTTTTGTCATGGACCTGCAGAACAGCTCTGCTGAGTGTGAAGTGCTGGGATACAGGAAGTAGGGTTGCTCTTTAACCTGAGCCTTGTGATAAATGGAGACACTTAACAATAGTGTATCCTGCGACCTGGACCTGGACCTGCTGACAGTAGCTTGTCCTCACTTTGTGTGTCCTCTTCTTTTGGAGAGGTCTCCTACCCTCTGTTCAGCCCTACAAATAGCATAATAATACATCCATTATGCGTACAGTGGGTCAGTTTTTGCAAACAATCCACACACAGAGATCCTGGTGCTGCACAGATGACGCATCAGGGGGTCAATATGTCATGTGTATGTTTATATCACATCTCTCCAGCTCCCTTCACTCTCCTTGATCGTACACACAGAATCACACATCCATGTGCACACACACACCCGCATGCACGCTGCCCTGCCCGCTGCCTCTTGTGTCCTTGGTATGTAATGAGCGCTATATGGCCAATAATAGTACCACCACTTTACACAGCAGAAGTCATTTGAAGTTCACAGTTCAGACTGAGTGAGAGAAAAAAAAGTTCACAAACCCAAAACACAACCAGCTGTGGCACTGCAGTGATGAATGCTGCATCAGCACTACCCATAATATGACACACAGACACACACACACACACACACACACACACAAAGAAACCATTATCCCATTACCAAAACAGTTTTAAGTTTCACTCACAAACGCTCATGGATTATTAGTAAAAAACTGACAAAAAGATGGGGTTTGTCTTTGGGGTCCAGATTTCACCACAACATCCATCTGTCAGCAAACCATCTCCATTATCCTTTGAATCTCAAGCATGACTCAGCCTAACACAATGCCACATGTCCCTAATGCTACAATTGACTACTGACCCATACCACTTTACACAACTTGTCAATTGGAAGCGTGCAAAAGTTTAAAACTTTGTCAGATTACTTGCGGTTTGCCACAAGTATCACAGGATCACATCACTTCCAGTTTCTACTGTGAGGGTATAGTGGCTAATGGGTCCCCTCTGTTGTCACTGTTGAGATGACAGTTACATGCGTCCAACAGAGCAGCTGCTTACTGAGGCCAAAGTGTTCTGGAAAGTAAGACAATCTGTAGGAAAAAGATCATATTGGCTCATTAGAAAAAAAGGTGCTTTATCTGCTTTTCTTAATGACAACGTGCTTCTTTTAAAAAAAATGGCTGACACACAATATCATTATTTTACCTTAACAATGCAACTCTTATAGCAGGAGAGCAGAGCTAAAAAAAACATTCGTGAAGACACTTAAATGTATTATACAAGTGTCATTTGATATTATAATTTACACTGCACTGTGTCCACTTTAAAGGAGAATGCCTCCACAGAGTAATGGTGGGTAGTGCTTAAAAAAATCCCACATTAATTCTCTTAATCAGCAGATGGATCAGAGAGATTTCCCTTCACACAAGTTGGGACAGCCGTGCCTATTCAAAACACATTAGACAAAGTGTGACACCGTCACGGTAGCAGATGTTCTTTACATTTCTCCCCATTCCTAACCTATTTCCTAGTCACTAAACCACCAAACCCCACTCTATTCTTTCACTCTTCCCTCTCCCCAACAGAGCCCAAACCAGCACAAGACAAAGAGAAACAAGATGAATTAATACCGAGAGGGGTCCCAGCGGTATTGAGAGGGGATTGTTTTTTGTTCTAGTTGAAAATATTTCTCACTTTTTAGTGGAGCGCGCTCTGCTCCCACATGTATTGTCTGGCTGTGATCATGTGTCAGAGCTGTACAAGTGGGATGTGGGGCCGGGTGCCCGGCAGGCTTGTCTGAAGCAGACGGCTTGTTTGCGTGTACTTAACAGCTCCTCACAGCTGTGTTCTCTCCAAATGTAACAGGAGAAGACCTCATCCATCAGAAAACGGCATTCTCCCTTTCCCCCTCCTCTTTTCTTACTCCTCTCTTCTTCCTTCTCCTCCCCCGATTTTTCGTTCAAGTGCGTCCATTGCGAGAATGTCAGCAAACAGACGAGAGGTCGCGTCAGAGGTCAGCCTGTGAATCGCTGTGTTAGCCCAGCTTTTCTTTCTTTTCAAGAGGGTGTGCATTTCTCAAGCAGTTCCTTAGGAGCAAGTCATCCAGGCTCAACACATGTTGGGGGGAGTGAAATTGGATTGTGCATGTGACAACACAGACGCAACCTGTCTAAAAGTAACTTGTCTAACAACTTGCCTGAAGTAAACGTTGGATAATAACACATGGTTCAGAGCACTCTGAATTCTATTTTGGTCTAAGTTGTGAATTCCTCTTGTCTAGGTCAGGATATGGAACATAAAATGATCTTATTCAAAGGACAGCTGGTGGAAATTCACAACAAACTGTACGCAGGCAAACACAAGTCTTATCCTGTGTTGGATCTGACCTGTCTTTCCTTTAAAAAAGGACCGTCTGGTTCCCAGGTTAATGGCTTCAAACTGTCACGTTGTTTCCGTGCACATCATATTGTCGTTAGTCACTAGACGTACATCGTAACCTTTATGCTTCTGATTAACCCAGAGGGCTTGAAGGGGGGGTGAGAGCCAAAGTTTCCAAAGACAAGAAATTCAACCAGGGGCTATGCTCACTTTCACCAGAGAGGCCCCTCCTCTGGTCTTGCTCAGTCCACAGCCTGTAAATGTTTCACTTTGATTTCACATACATGACAATAAATTAAGGAGCATTTATCAAAGTTGTTTGTTGCTGCCTGACAAAAGCCACTTTGTGCATAAATTACTGCGGTGAACAAATACTTTTAGCCAGCGTCCACATCACTTGAAGCTGGCAAGAAGGATTTACATATTGAGAGTGATGCATATAAAAATGTGTTAATTATTAGCTGTTGTATTTTACATTGCAAGCATTAGGTGGTGTTCTTGTTCATTTATGACACAATCAACACAGCAGTGGAACAAGCTTTTTCTCTACAATACCAGCATTAAAGGGATGTAATATTAAAGGATCTGTAAGCCAAAAAATACATTTTTCAGAATGAATACAATGTCTATAATTTTTATTTATTTTTTTATTGTATTTTTTCCTGAAAATAACTGCGTTGCAAGAAGACAATGTCAAATTGGAAGTAAAAAGTAATAGTCACAAGTGTGGTCATTCTTATTTGTAATGTTGTCTGTTCAACATCAGCAAATATGTTAATGCAGCTGTTATTTTCTCTAACATCTCTACTTGTATTTGTTTAACATTGTCTTAGGTTAACTTTAAAAAAAAATCCAATTATATGTGCACTTTTCATGCCACTATATAATATGCATCTGTTACCATTAGTGTATAATCCTGTTAATGTTTTTTTCTTCTTTACTTTAAAAAAAAAAAAGAGGAAGTTAAAAGTAGAACACAAATATGAAAGTAACTTTTATACATTTTCTGTGTATAACCTGCTGAATTATCGCTACAGAAAATTATTAATTAATTATTGTGCTGATCAACAACAATATGTATTCACAGCCTGGTGTGTGCAGTGTCCTGGAGCAAATAACCGGTGGATCGTTGTTGTTTTTTTTCATTTTTATTTAGTAATACTCTCTTGGAGGCAGTTGAACATGTGCAATATTGAGTCAAAGACAAATGTCCTCAAAGTGTATCATATGTTTTATGGTATGGTATGGTATGATATCATGTCATATCATATCATATTATAGATTTAGCGATTTATATGATTAAAATATGAAGATATATTGTACACCACATATGACCATTATATTGTTAAATAACACTTCTACTTCCATGTCCACAAAACCAAATATCTTCCTAAAAATGTGTTGGTACACGTCTCCGTAATAATGATTGAATGCAATACATAATGGGAGTGCTGAAATAAAAACAAAACAAAACAAAACACACACGCACACACACACACACACACACACACACACACACACACACACACACACACACACACACACACACGCGCACACACACACACACACACACACACACACACACACACACACTTGGAAATCACTATACCAAAGAAGCCATGGAGTGACATACCAACAAGGGTGTATTCATGTATTGAATCCCTAGCCTTGTCTTCTGGGAACAGACTAATTGCGCTGGAACAGAAATAGAGCTGAGAAGTCTGAATGTGCTCCTGGAGAGACACCCCCAACCCACAACCCACCTACCAACCCCCTACTGCTTCTTCTTTTCAGATTGTCTTATGCCTGTTGTAACAAAGTGCAGACGCAGAGTGAAAATATCACATTTTTAATCTCCTGAGAGTCCAAAGTCAATTCAGCTGTTGAAACCTCATCTATCTGCGACAGTGTGTTTGATATTCCGTTTATATCTGTAAAGCCTGTGACATCCGCTCATCCAAACAAGTCACAATCATGTGCAGGGCGTGATATCTCCAACTTTGGTGACAAGAGAACTGGATCCTGCTCCACACAGCCTGTCTGGTAATAACACTGATATAAGAGAGGCTTTTACAACATGCCGAGGGAGTGCTCGATATCCAGCAGGCACACGAGAACCGCGCCCCTGTTTTCTCCTGCTGGTGTGTTTGTGTGTTTTTCTGTGCACCACATGCCCTGCAGATGTAGACAAGAGAGAAGGAGGGTTCAAGCACAGGATGGCTAACGTGCACGCCAGTCATCAGTATACAAAGATGGACATATGCACACATAATAAGTATTCACACAAACCCAGACCCTCCGTATGACTGATAAAAACTTGGCTCATTATGAAAAAGTATAAAGTTCTGCCAAGTTGGCTTTATATGCAAAAAGTGCAAAGGGAGGAAGAGGAGAAGGACAGGGACTGGTTGGGATAGCAGAGTAACTTTGGTTAACTTTGGTTTGCAGACCGCAGGGCTGCCTGACTTACTGTGGTTGACACACACTCTGGGAAGTGACAGTCTCACAGCAAGGGATGAAGTTTGCAGTGGGGAGAGGAAGAGAAAAACTCCTTTCCTCCACTGCACAATCGCTTCTCTTCAGCGCCTGGTAATAGGAGGGGAAGGAACATGGGGGGAAAAAAAACCTTTGCGGGTGACAGCCCAAGAACTTTTGGGAGTCAGAGAGTTAGCACCAAAGTTCCCTGTCAGCCCATTAAAGATGTGAAGCTGGCATCCTGGGTCTATTGAAACCATATGTGCGAAAGAATTTCTCTGCTGGTAAGACATTCCAAATACTGTCCAAGAGCCAAAGACTTTGGTGTTAGTCTAATTTAAGCAGTATGTTGGGGAGAGCTTGCCGCGCTTTGATCATATGGAGATCGTTTGGTACAAATTGAAGTAACCCCGGCTCTGTTTCTGGTGGATCACAACCATGGATTTGTTGAATTAAACGCTTCGTTGAATGCAGTCTGCACATGAAAAGAAAGTTGCTCTTAGGAATCCGATAGCGGGTTTTTCACCTAGCCAGCAGGTCCGCTCCTTTATTACTTTTAAACTCAATCCACGCCGGGTCCGTGCCGCTTTAACGAGACGGGGGCCGTGGCCTGGAGGAGATCATGTTCTGAGGGGAGACAGACAGAAATCACCTGAGCTATGTAATAGAGAACATATTGCGCAGAAACCCCTAAGCATGGACTTCGATGGATCAGACTGTACATGTATACATTCTCCATCCTGGGTTTCTTTGATACACCTTTTTTTTTTTTTGCTTTTTCATGGGACCTCTGACCTCAACACAAACCTGCACACTCACTCACTTAGTCACAGCTGCTATCTTGCATGCACGCTTCCTTCTTCTCCCTGCCTATTCTTCAACACGTTCAGGCCTTTATTCTGTGAATTTTACCTTTGAATTATCTTTTATAATATCAGAAACTATAAGTTATTCCTTTTTTTCTAATATGAATAACGTCTGTTGTCTGTAGAGGAGGGCAGAAATATTTGCTTGAAACAGGATGTCTGTCTCTTGGTGACATGTTTTGCCACAGCACCCTGCTGAGTCCATATGGGTTCACCGTCACACATAGAGGGCAGAGGGGTTGCTTATCTGTGCTATTGATTTTCGCATTGGCTCCGCTCCTCATTTGGTAAATGAAAACATGCTGTGTGCGGGAAACAAGGCTTGGAGCTTTCTTCTCTGAGATGTCTACATGTCTTCAAATACGCTGTCAGAGAGAGAGAGAGAGAGAGAGAGAGAGAGAGAGAGAGAGAGAGAGAGAGAGAGAGAGAGAGAGAGAGAGAGAGAGAGAAGAAAAACTCCTTTTGTTGCTTTACAATGTAGTGAGGTGTTGAAAGTGCCCGCCAGCTTCATGTTTCTGTTCTGTTTTTTCTTATTTCATTTTGTTTAACACTATGTACCTAAACAAATTTAACAATCCAAATATGATTATGACTTGTCAAAGAGTAAAACATATTTAAAAAATTAAGGGAATCATAACTATAAAGTTGAAACTTCCATTGAACGCAAAGATGGATTACATCCGTTGTTCACCATAGTTCACGTTCACAGTATATACAGTCCTGTTGATCTGGTTGGTATTACAGAGGGGGGTTGCTGTTTTGTGTTAAAAGGCTCAAAGAAACAATAAGAACAACAGGGCTGAAAGGGGGAAGGTAGAGTGAAATAGAGTGATCCATGCCCCCGGTGCACATGTGCAGGCCTCTCCTGGCATCAGGTAGGAGCTGATTGATCGCACATCAAAGGCAGGAAGTACTGGATAATTAAAGCTGCAGTATAAATAGATAGCATACACTACACACTAGATCATATTTTTTGATAACAAATGGGGGGCTGTACTTAAGCTAAGGCCGGTCTTAGCTCTGTCCTGAGAATCACAAATTTACATGCCCTTGTAGTGGAGAATAAAAAAATGTGTGGTCTAACCTGTGAATAATTAAGGGGGCTGCTTTCAAGTCACAGGGTGCTCACAGTGTATGTGAGTTTACTTTCAGGACAAAGGGGATTGTTCAAAAAAATAAAGGATGATACAGTAGTAGAGTTGATAAAACAAATACAAGTGCACTGTCTTAAAATAAAACTACTGTTATTGTTTTAGTTAAAGTTCTTGTGTTTTTTCTGGTTAAAAATTTCCACTTGTTCACTCCTGAAAATGTGTATAATTTATATCATGCTATTAGCAAATTGGACGGATGTGCACTGGTGGCATCATCATCTCCAACCACTGACTTGCAGTGAATTTCCCTGAGTAGTCCCTGCTGCAGTCACACATGAAGTCCATTTTTAAATTTTCAGGACTTTGCATGTGTGAATTCAGTTTAATATATAAATATGTACAAAGGGAAACCAATAATACAATTTGAAAGAATGCATTATTTTTCAATTATTTTTTTTGTTAGAAAAAGACATAAGATATTCCAGCAAATGTTTAATCTAACAAATTATAAGCAGTCTAAAAAAAAGTAAATATGCTCAAATAAAAAAAGTCAAAGCAAAAAAAAAAAGTAAATAAAAAATGCAATGGCTTTGTAATACTTTCAAGCAACTGAGCAGTTTTACTGATTACACCTATAAAAAGAAATTTTCAAATAAAAACACTCAAAATAAAGTTAATATGGTGGAGCACAAAATTAAAAAACAAAGCTCCAAAGAATACATTTTCAAGGGAGCCACCGTACAGTCCTACAAACAGACCCATTTTAAAGTACTTTGGCATGTTTTCTATGTATCACAATCATGGTTTCAAAGTCTCCCACTAAAAGCTGTGTTAATTGAAGGGTATTGTGGCCTTGACGCTCAGTAGACACAAAGCCTAGTCACAAACACGCTGGGCGACTGTAGCGGTTAAAAACACAATGCTGTTGGTGTGTGAAAGGCAGTACAGTGGCTGCATGGGGGAAAGATGTGGAGAGACAAGGAGACAAATCTCCCACTTATGGTTGTTATAGACAAGTGCACTCTTTAGAGCTGCACAAACAACACTGCACCACAAACAATAGTGTAGTCTGCCACCATTCACTATAGATTGTCAACCCAACCGCCCTGTGGCTAACGGCCACCGCCTGCCTCCCATGCAGGCGTCGTGCGGTTGGCAAGGCTGCAGGCACCATGCAAGAACAAGAGCAGAACAGTAAACTTGAACCAGTCAAGTAAGTGAATACACAGTAAGGTCATGCAGAATGGTTAGACAAGTGCTTGGTAGTGGAGAGGCTGCTGTTTACATTGCCAATGAACATGGGTTCATGGCTGGCTTCAAAGATTAGTAGCTTCTATCAACTACAAACACAGCACTATAACACTGCAGCTAGTCATTCATAAATCTGTGATATGGGCCCTGCATGTTTAACAATGCTTCAAAATGTAAGTCTTGTTGGTAATACTACAAAAAACTGCACTTTATTAACCCCTTAATCACTGTGTATCTCAAATCTGGGGAAAAAGCAACACACTCTTTGTGCATCATCATCGTCTAAAGTCATTAAAGACACTGCCAGGACTGCCTCTGCTTATTCTGACATGTAAGACTCCTTAATCACAGCCTTCCCTTACATGATAAGGCATCTGTAAAATAATACCTCTTGGTTTCATTTGAGATTAAAACCATCCTAAGAAAAGGAGCTTTCGAGAGACAATTCTGACTGCAACTGGAACTGATGTTAGTAATGAATACAGATGCGTTCTGTGCAAGAGTGACCAGTTATTGGGTTTAGTACTGGGGCTCTAACCAAGGTCTTGTGACTCCAGGGTGGGTGCTATGGGGTCTAGTGGCTGCAGCTGGGCCTTGTGGTTAAAGTTGTGGGCTGGCCTTAATGGATTTGTGATGATGTATCTCTGAATTCTTGCCTAAGACCCCTGACTGGGAGGGGGCTCAGGATGCTTATCTCTGCGGACATCTTGGCCCAGCTTCAGGGTTTGGGATCCGGTTTCACCTGCCCATGGGAGAAATCCACCAGGACTGGAGAAACTGGGGATTAGTAGGGATGACCCTGGGAGCAGCACAGCAACATTTGAGACCACTAAAGAGGGAAAAGTTGTTTGACCTTGAGGCATGGACAAGGTGAAAACTAAGAGAGATTATTAGATTAGTTGGAGTGAAACATAACACCTGGATGTATCCATGCTAAAAGGGATATGATGAGGTTGTACGATTGTGGCAAAACTCAAAGAAAAATGTACTTTAGATTGTAGACATTTTTAGTCATCTGGAAGTTGAGAACTTTTTGAAGCACATCCTGCTATCATATGCATAACATCAATTTTGATCTCTAACTGCTATAGTTTGTACACACTCAATACAATGTGTGTGTACAAAGTTCACCAAAGAAACAAAGTACATTGCGTGTTACCTTAGAACTGACTAAATGAGTCATCCAGGTTACATGAGTAAGAAGTTGCCCTGCAGCCAGCAAGCCACAGTGACACTAGCTGAGCCCACTCGAGGTCACAGCCCAGCTTCTCTCATGGCTGGCCAACATGTCTTCAGGCCCTAACCTAGCAGACAGATTACAACTACGCTCACAACAAAGCCCGGCGCCTGTGCCCCCCTATGCCTCTACCCTCTCCGAAACCCTGCAACCAGAGAGCTCCTAAAGGACTCGTCACCTTGTCTCAAGGCCTGAGCACCAGAGCAGGGAAAGCCGCCACTTCAATCATCCAAGGGTCACAGGTTACGTGGGTCAAATACCTCGGCTGAGATCCCCAACCCCCATGTCACAGTGACAGGCGGTGGTCAGTGTCATGAGCCGGACCCTGCATACACCCGACCCAGAGACCACAAGGAGTGGGCTTACATTAGGATATCAATAGCATGGTTCAGTGGTGAGGCTATTGAAAAGCTCATACAAAGGGGCTCTCTGAGTGATATGTCAATTATTGTGCCGTGCTAAAAAGTTATGCTTCACTTATCATCACTCTCTTACTCTCTCCTCTTAATATCCCTGAGTTATATAATTTTACTGCCGTACAAACCTACCTTTTTTTTTTACAGTATTCTGTGAGACTCATTCAGGTCGAAGAGAGAAGGGAGGTTCGTGGAATGAAAGAAAGAAATTGAAGTGCAAAAAAAGTGATTTCCCCCCTTTTGTGCACAGTCCAAGAAAAGCTAAATAGGCCCAGTTTGTAAGGCTGTGTTAACAAGATAATCTAAAAGTCAGGAGGGTGTTTTTTTAACAAGGGTGTTTTTATGATCTCTGTTACAATAAAATGAACAGGTAAAACACTGAGTGATTAAAGATAATGAAGAACAGATATGGCTGACAACGTCTTCAGGATCCCTAATGAAAGATTACCCTGCACTTTGAAGAGTTTTACTGCCTGTGTAAATCATGACTAAATACTTATTATTTGAGGAGGTATTAAGAGTGCAGTGGCTGTACTATGTGCTAGCCTGTTTACGATTAAGCAGGGGGCGGGAAAGAGCATTGGGGATTTCATTGGGGATTTTATAAGGGAGCCCCTGTATGCCCTGGAATTCCAAAACTTGAGTGGTATACCCCTGCAAGCATGTTGAGTGAACATATATGTCTTTTGTGCAACAACACTGTGACATGACTAAGTCTGAGTGAAAGCAGATCATGCTGAACCTGTGTGTAAGTCCTTCAATACCCCTGACATCCCCACTCTGAGCTCTGGGATATAGAACAAAAGAACAGAAACAGGTAAACATGTGCTAACAGCTAGCCTGTTTCTTGTCTACCTGGCTTAGCGGTTTTGTTTGGTGTTCAACCTGCCACATGTCTTTCACCCCTTGTGTAGCCCCTGATGACTCATGTTTAAAATTAAGACAAAAATCTTCCTCTTTAGATAATGTTTTTCCCACGGACGCTGAGAATCAATCACAGCATTCCAGCACCATGTCAGATCAGTTGTGGTCTTGACAAATGTTCATTCTTGCTGAGGGCTGTTGACCCTACTCCCCTGGCTGACAGGAACCAGAGTTAGGAACCACTAATCAAGGTCAGAAACTTTACTACAAGCCCAGGAAGGTCTTCAAACGGTGCTGGATCGACCCGATGGTAAAAACACATTCACACTGAAGACACCAGTTTTACCATGTCCTCTAAATGTCAACTGTGAGAGGATTACAACACTGTTATAAATCACACAGCAAGTGGGGTAAAGCCAGGAATTCTGCTCTAATATGGAACGAGCAAAGAAACATTAGTGTGTGTTTTAGGCCCTGAGTCCTTTCAAAAGCAGAGGTCAGTCCGTATAGGCTGAGGTCATATGCTATACTCCTGTAAAAATACTGCAGAGCGAGTGGTTTCAATTTGCTCAAGTGATTAAGTTCACGCCAGCCCCCAGTGCACTGGCAAGGGTCATTTGTGCTTGGCCGAGTTACTGATGAAGGAGTGGGGTGGAGTGATGCTAACCGTGAGCATTGGTACTGACATGGCATTAGGTAGGCATAACAAGACTCAGAATCATGGGGTGCTACAAGGTCTAGCTGAGGTTACAAGAAAGCAATGAACGTTTTTTTCTTTTGGTCTCCATTTATCAAGACAGACCATTGTTCAAAATGCTCAAAGTCAATGCCATGAAGTCCAGGTATAAATCCTTGCAAGATTTAGAATTTAGATAGTTCAGACTGTGCAATAGCTCTCTTTTACTCGCCAACTTGTGCCAGGAAAAGGTGTTTAATTTTGACAACAGCAATTTAATTAGTGGTAAAGACACATTCCCCTTTAATAGGCTCAGGAGTTTACTTATAAACTGTCTATATTTGCTCTGAGGAGAAAACTGTTGGAATTTCACAAGGCCCTGCAACTTGGACCCGACAGCATCTGCCACTAACAATTCAACTGTGTAGACAATTGACAGTGTTGCAGTCATTCTGCAAAGGGAAAGGCTGTGCTCTGTTTGGGGGCTGGCAGTGTAACACCAGATGTGAGCTGTGCACCACAGCATCAATAATAAAAAAGTCTCCCTAATCTTAACTCTTCTCTCAGTCGCATCAAACCTTATGGTGAACAAAAACACTGTGTCTCAGGTAGCTAAATAATTGATACGACCACAATTTAAAATCTCCCCACTGCATTTTTTTGCAATGTTTCCTTCCTCAGCTGCAGCTCCTATTGTTGATTTATTTATTTATGTATTTGTTTTCACTCTGCGTTTGGGTGTTTTTCCTTTTTTTTTTATTTCTGGAGGGGGGGAGAGGGTGTTTTTCTCCATTTTTCACCTTTCACATCTTGTGGAATTCAGTGCTCTCATTTTCTCCCTGTGATATGCAGTACGGCGCTTCAGAAACAACTGTCAGGTTCAAATCAAAAATGGGTGGAGTGGGTGTAATATTGAACTACTGAACACAAGCCGAGACTTGAGCGAAGGATATGGCACCCGATTTTACTCCCCTCCACTCTTTTCCTTTGCCTTTGTCAGCTCCGGGGGTTTCTCTCTGTAGTCAGAACAATGCGTGGGTGATGTCGGCACTCGGAAGGAGATGTTCTGTACAGCGATTTAGTACAAATGCATCCCATAATGATCATGTTTTGTTACCTTTATGCACCTCCAGCACCGGTTCCACTCCTCTGGAAATCTGAGTGCCGTAAACAGCTACAGAGGCTGCTCCCTTTTAGCCAAGTATTTACTACTGCTGCTTTGCTCTCATATCACACTGAACCAAGGATCTTATTCATCTCTGTGCAGCGCTTCACAGCCAGCAGGTGTGATGGGGGAGTAGACAAAACGCACATGCAATACAAGAAGTCTTACGTGCACACCTGAGCTGTGGAAGCATGCACGTTCACTCACATAACCCCCATACTTGCACATGAACACATCAACATCAGAGTCTTGCATCAGCTGACACACACACCCATTCTGTCTAGGTTGGCTCCCACAGCTGTTAACTAGACACAGTAAATATCTGCATGTAATGTAGGTGAACAGCTTTTTGGCTCTGACAACCAAACATGCTCAGCCGTTCCACTGCTGTGGGCACTTAAAACAATCTCCTGTCATGTCACACCAAAGACCCCTTAGCTTTACAATAACAGAACAGGTTGACAAAATGAAAACTCATTCCTCCCTCATTTACGCGTCATTTCAGCCCTGACCCCGGCAGTAAAAGATCAAAGAGCTTTTGAGGCCTGCTCTTATTTCAGCCTGCTTTAGAAGGACAGCTGAGGAGTTTGGCAGTCCAACATGAGCTGCAAAGGGAATTTTTCAAGCCCCTATCCCCCCTCACAACAAAAACCTTGACTTATATAGCCAAAGCACAGGCGTCGTTATGGGTTAGAGTAATGGTTATAGGATCACAGATGGCTATCTGCAGTGACATGCACATCACAAGCATGCTAACCGTGATTCTCTGCAATTTCATGGCATAAATTTCAGCTTAATTGATGACGTCTCAGGCTTAAAATCAGCATTCAAATTTAAGGGAATTAAGAGGTTATTCAAACATGATCATAAAATCCTGAAATCAGAATGGTTACATCATACTCCCTGTGTCAGATTTATACTCGTACCCCACCCCTGCTGGCTATAACCATGGTAACAGAAGAAGCCCCAGAGATGGTAAATCAATAGCAATATGCCAATCTTTATCTAAGCAACCCCCTCTCCCCATCCTTGTGTAGCGCTGTCACTTTAGATCTAATGATCTAACCTATGAAGCATTGATGAGCAGTCGGCTAGTGCGTCACTCTTCATTCACTCACACAAACACACACTCCGCACACAGGCCTTCTTTGTTGGAACAATAACAATTGAATTACTGCTGTCATGTCAGTAATATTGGTTTGTGTTGCATCTCCAGTGAATACAGTATAATTATTAAGAAATCATGGGGCAAATAAAAGGCTAGAGAATAGAGCAGAGAGAACTGGGCTCAGCCGTTTTCGCTGCTTTGGCCGCTGCAGTGGCCATAACACAAATGGATCAGTATTGACCAGTGTCATTGACCTCAGAGACCTCTGCTCTCTAGCCAATCTGCACCAGGCCTTAGGGGCGATTATGACATTTACTCAAACAGATTATAATTTCAAATGACTGTTTAAAAAAATTCCCAGGTGGAGCAGACAGAGGAGGCCAGTGGTTAGCAGGGAGAGAGAGCGGTCGAGAAGAAGACTTGAAATAATCAATAGGAAATGGACACACAACAGAGGCCCTGCAGGCTGTGCGGATCAATAAGCCGTGTTAAGTGGCGGTGATGCCCTCCATTGATGAGCAAATGGCTGTACAGGCTGTCCTTGCTCGCTCTCCCACTCTCTCTCTCTCTCTCTCTCACTCCAGTGGGTCAAGCAGCGGGGCCAGGTGGTTAACCACATGTCGCCTCCAGACATTGCACACCAGGGCTCAGTCTCTGATACGTCCAAACTGGTCAGATGGTCTGCTCTCTGCCCTGCCCTCCACCCTTAAAAAGCCCCCCTGCTCACTGTGCAAAGCTAAGGGGCATTGTGAGAGGTCAAAAGTCTCACTCCTGCATGTAATGGAACAATTACAAATTTTTCACCCTGGTCTATCACTGAGCACATATCTGTCGCCGACAAAATGGAGTTAAATGCTTTCTGCTCTGATTGCTAATGTAAACAGTTAGTCGGTGACTGTCAGGTTACTACAGTGGGGCCAGAATAGAAGTATAGCAAGATGGCTGCTTGACAGTGTGCAGTGATGAGGTTCAAGAAGAAACTTGCACGAAAAAAAGACAAATGAATGTTATACACATGGGACGCACCATAAAAGTCATGTCCATCTCCAACAAATCTAAAATATTTCACTTGCAGGAGTCTCTGTTGTTTCAAAACAACACCTGTTGTGCTGTCCCATTCTGGGCCATCCATTCCAAGATAAATCAAAGCTGTGCTGTGAGCCAACATGTGTATGAAAAGGGAAGAGAGACATGCAAGGCAACAGGAGAGGAAGCCTCTCTCTTCCAGTGTTGTGTTCATCATCTCCTCACCAGTACTCCATCTTATTACTTCTGCCATATGACACGCGCCTCAGATCGCACGACCCATGAATAATATACGACCACGCCACCTCAGTACAGATGAAAGTGCACGCAGTGCACTGTGGGTCGGTTACAGTGGGCTGAGATGCAAAGGTAGTGAGGAGGAGAAGGAGGATGATGAGGAGGAAGAGGGTATAGATACCATGCAAAGGCCTGTGATTTTTAGTCCTGTGTGTGTGTGTATGTGTGCTTCATTCCTACCTCCAGCTGCAGCAGGGGTGACAGCGCACATCAGTGACAGCTCGAGGTAGCAGCCGGTGGCACCTGAAGAGACTGAAGAAGGGGGAGGAATGAGAGAAAAAAGGAGGGGAAAGGAACAATGAAACAGTGGCAAACACAACACACACTCAGGACACATACATACACACACACAGGGGAAAGCATTCCTCTCAGGAGAGCTGATCAGTGCAAGGCAGTTTGCCCGTCTGTGCTCTGCAGGGACATGGTGTTTCTCCCTCTCGGAGTTGAGAAGCAAAAACAAACACTACTTTTGATCATCAGGCCCTACTCCTCACCTTGGAGCTTTTGGAGACGCGGATTCTAAACACAGCATCGCTCTGTCTGGTGCTTGACTAAACACACATGGGTGATAACACACGCTGTGAGACACACTGACACACAAATGCTAAACTCTGAATGCAGAAAAACACACACAGGGCGTATGCACAGAGGTGTATCAAGCAGCAGAACAAGGGATTAGGTGTAAAAAAAAAAATTGTGATCCCGGATACTACTTTCAGCAACACCCACTAAAGAAACAGTTCCCACAAGCCTCAAGTTGTCCATTGAGGAGCAGGACTGTTACGTCACACCAACAGCTGTTAAATGATATGAGCTTACACTTAATTTTTTATAGACACCCACTGCATATGTTTCACATACAACAGTGATGCGTGCAGTGTTAGGTTCCCATTGTGAATTGCAAGTATTGTGTCACTGTAAAAAAAAGCCATTCAGCAGCAAATCCTACCAGGAGCCAGCCACCAGCCAACAAAAGGCTTGTCGTGGCGGGCAGGCTAGCACCGACATTGTGCTCTGGTTGGTGGCAGGAGGAGACAATAGAGAAGAACATTTCAGGAGCTTGACCTGGGCTACCTTCACTTCACCTCAGGTAGACAAGGTTAAGATGGATGGCCGTAATTAAAAGAAAAGGGCCTCTCTTCTTTACAATAGTGTCAGGTTTATTTTACAGGAACTTTAACGGGGCCTTTTGTGAGGAGGTAATTATAGGGTAAAGTGATTAGAGCTCCCTGAAGGCATGGAGGTGACAGACAGACTCAGCAGAGTAACCCAAGTAACCTTTGAATATGACATCTCTTCCTATTGTCATTCACACCGCACACTAATTTCAGCAATGTAGCATGCATTTGTGCACTGCCTCCTGTAGTCTTCTCCCTCTATCTTGCTTTCTCTCCCTCCCTCTAATTTCACCATGTACAAGAACAATGCACATATTGGCGAATGTGGCTTTGACGAACCCAAGACAAAAGGTTATGGAGATCATTTTTCCAATGAGGGGGGGGTCATGTTGGCATAAGGGCAGAGGCAGCTGAGTTTCCTCGATAACAATGGCTGCAGACTGACCCAGCAAATCTTTGGAGCCGGGGGCTACATGCGCAGCAGATGACGTGCCTTGCCCCGACCGTTTAACATGACTGGTTATGCCAGCTACGCGACCTGCCCCTGTGGGACTTTCTGAAGCGGAAATGTGTGTCGGGCATAGCAAAGAATGCACTAATCTGCTGTTTATTAAGTGTGGGGTAACTTGAGATTGGCGATTAAATGGAGATTTGAGCATGATACAGCCGCTCCATAGGCGCACAGTCACATGGTGCAGGGGCTTGTCTCGGTTCAGCATATGGGCCTTGCTAAATGTGTGAAAGACTGCGACTAGCGTGTGCACTGTCAGGCGTGCCAATCAAGGACCCAGCCTGTGACAGTGAGCTGCTTAACAAGGATTTCATGTCCCTGATATTTCTGATATTTCTGTGAAGCGAGCAGGGGACTTGATCGTATCTCCACAGAGGCAAAAAAAGATGTAGGAGCAAGAGCTCAGAGATGTGCCAACACCAGCTCTTGTCATTCAAGAGGGCTGAGTTTTGGATTTGGGGTTAGGGAAACAAGATAATGTTCACTTAAAAAGTCACAGAGTCATGTTTCAAATGTCTGCACCAGCTCCTCTGTGGCTCCTGTGTTCCTGCAGAGAGCTTGCTTCCACTATGTTTATCTCTAACCTTTCTGTGTGCTTGATTTAATGTGTCATTGTATCACATTGTGTTACAAATAGTTCCATACTGTTGGTGAGTATCTGAGAGTATCTGAATGTGCCTGAGAACCATAGCCACATACTTAGATATCCAAAGCTATTCAGAGATGCAATTAAAATCTGTTTAGCTGTCTGCATGCATGAACGCACCCACCCACACCAGGCTTTTGTGAGGAGTCAGACAAGTCAGATACTATTATTATGTAGCAGTCTCCATAGCAAACGGATACACAGGTCAGATCCAGCCTTAAGGTTACATGGACATTGTTGTGGTTTCAAACTGTTGGGTAAAGTCACATTTCACAATAAATAACTCGTGCAATGGTGATAATGATCATGACAGTCTCCTATTGCAAAGTGCTTCAAATTAGAACAGCATTGGAGGTTTGCAACACTTACCTTGTACCAATAACAACAATGAAGACCACTTAATGGATTTTTAAAATTAAATAAAATACTAAAGTGTATTTTTAATTCCTTAATGTGAAGTCGATACTGTTTAAGAAAAAGTTGCAGTTTGGCCGATCGAATATTACTCTGACATTGTTTTATAATTCCAAATTGACTGTCTCCCGTTCGTCATTTTTTGTAGTGCTTTTTTTGACACAAAAAGTCACCACCATAGTTAAATCATTTTCCCCAGAGTTCTGAAATATCTCACTAATGGTTTCTTCATGTATGTCCACTATCCTCCTTCTTTGTACACAAAACACTGAACCTGCAAAAAGGGAAATCATAGGTTACCTTCATCAAAAGTATACAATGTTGTTCCCGTATTCCTGTCTTTTTATTATACACCAAACAGTTAAAGGTTGTTCAAGAAAATAAAAACAAATCCATCTTAATTGACAATAACCATACACTTTGTTGTATAAAACACACTTTGATAGCTTTTTTAATTTAAATAGTCAGGTGTGTCCTATACACCACTGTGACCAATACCAGCATAAGATTAATAGAGGTAGTTTCTCCCAGAAATGGCACTATGTAGCTAAAGTTTCATTCAGTCATGCACCGTCATGATCGCCACCATCACCCACTGCATGTGACCTGACATAACACCCAGTGATAACACTTTTTAACAGCTCTTCTCCCTTGTTGGGTCATTATCATGCATTTAAAAAAAAACATCAGTATACTGTCAACTAAAAGAACCTCAAAGTGCTGTTTTGATTAAATAGATTCCTCAGTAGAAGACAACAAGTGACCAGCAGAGGTTGGTGGTGTGACTAGGTGAATTGGTTGTGGGCTGTGCCTCACATATCAACCCTACTGTACGCCTGGCTCAACTATTACATTGAAAAAACAGTTGATACTAGAAAGAACTACACAGCTGCATTGAAACTGCCCTTTGTGGACTTTACTAAATGTATTTAGAATAATTACAAAGTCAGACAGTTCCAACATCATCCCCTCTGCATCTGGTACATTGGTGCAATTAGTATAACCAATTCAGATGTCCGTTGCCTTCTAGATTCTGATCATGATAACTATTGTGTGATCATTTTGAAATAACTGTTATGCAATGTTTTGGGTCAACACTTCAACATGCTGGCCATGTCACACATTATTATGGAGGATCTCCTGTGCAGCTCCGTCCACACTAAGTGATAAAAGCAGACATCAGTTGTCTGTAACATGAGTTATATGGGCCCATTATAACATGCAGTAGCCCTTGTTGATTTTGACCCTGGGCATAGCGGTGACTTCATACTCAGCTGAGTGTGTCAACTACACACAGGCATGCCTCTATGTCTTATCAAAGCCCAACCAAAAGCCATTCTAAGACACTCATATAAATCACTTCATGGCCAATAGAGGTGTGCTTTATTGCAGGCACTAGACAGGGCCTCTTTTGTCAGTTAATGTTCTTTTGATAGTTTTGCCAATCACAGCTAATAATGCGTCAGATAAGATAAGCTTCGGAGGGCCTCTCTCTTGCTGCAAGGGATTTCACAGGAACGCTCCTAGTCATGTCAATACTCCTTTGTAAGGAGTGTGTCCGAGTCAACACACCTGAGCACATCAGAGGCCGGGGAACTCATCTCAGGTCAACATTGTTCACCTTAGTCTGTGAGTGTGTTTGCATGAAGGTGGGAGCAATACAGATTAACAGACCAAGCTTTGTGCCTTCTGTATTAGTTGCACTAATAACGGGCCCTCTCAACAAGCTTGCTTGACAGCTGGGTGGGACTTTGAAGAATTCATAATGAAGCGATGCCTCAGATTAGCGCAGGAGCGGCTGCCTTTGAAGAAACAGCTCAGGTTGTGAGGTCCTAATTAGGAATGCCCTATTTTAGTTTGAACACATGCTAAGGAAAGAGTGTTTTGTGTGTAAACCTGTGTGTGTGAGCTTATCACCATGGGTACATACAAGAACACTGTCTTTGTAAATTCATGTGTGTCAGTGCGTGTCTGTGTGTCCATGTAATATATTTCTGAATGAATGTTGTCTATGACTGCATGAACAAAGGTGGAGGAGTGTGTTGATGCAGAGAGTAGTGGGCTTTATTTTTCTCTGAGTTTTGAATGCTGTGGCGCCCCCCTGGATGACTAGGTCAGAGGTCAAGTGTGAGATTGATGAGTGTGGGTGTAAGTGTGTTTGTATGTGGATGTTATTCCAGCTTCATTGCCCCAATGATCATTGACACTTACATATATGCACAAACACATATAAATCTCCACCCCATGCCCCCCGTCCTCGTAGCTCTTCTTCAATCAGCACAGCCCCAAAACAATGGAGGAATGTTCCGGCCTGTTACCATTCCTTAGTGGCTATCTGATGAAGGAGAGGCAGGGATAATCCAGGCTGTCCTTATCAGTGGCAGGGATCCCATTTCCATATTCAGGCCCTGCTGGCTGATAAGAGCAGCCCCTGATAAATGTGCAGTGATGGAGTGATACCTGTGGTCTGAAGTTGATGAGAGCCTTATGAATGGCTGAAGCAGAGAGGTGATGAAGGGGGGAGAGGGGGTGGAGGCTGGACAGTAGCTTTCAGCAGGGCTGATAAAGCAAGAAGGAGAGGGTTGTGATTAATGTGTTTAAGTGGCCCGGGGTCACATGCAGGCCCTCACCAGTGACTGCTCTTAAGAGAGGTCACCTCCATGACCATCCGTCACATAGGCACACACACAGACACCGTTACACACTCCCTGTTGTCTGTGCATGTGCAGGCGTATGATGTGTTACTGACTTAACACTAGTGTACACAGCTTAACTATATAGAAACGCACATAAACACATCGTACCATAAGCACATGTCAAGATGAACGGCATATCTCAGAGTATTTAAATACACTTAATGGTTGCACTTGTTCAGGGAGCTGGACACTAGACACTGGGTGGGTGGCACAGAAGGATCACTGACCAGTTGAGAAGGACATATGACCTCCATTTTTCAGCCGCCTCGTCCTTGGGGCCAGACAGTCAGACACAAATGCATTATTAATTGGGCTCTGTTTCACTATGTCCTTTGCTCCTTTATCAGCATGTCGACTATTGCCAGAGTCATCCCTCATTTATTGGTTTAAAAACAACCGTTCTTAGTGACATGTCAAAACAAATGTGCACAGCACACTGTGTAAAGATGTACAAGATGTCTGAGGTATCTGTTCAGAGAGAATAAAAGGTTTGACCTGCTTTGCACTTGTTAATTAAATACCAGTTTTATAAGAACTAAAACTGAATGTATTTTACTATTTTAGGCAGAAAGAGTAGTTATGAATAACTGTATTTGAGTTCATATGAATTGTTTTATCTCTCTATAGTATGAACTGAGGCTGACAGAAATTTTTAGAATCTAAAAAAGTTTTTTTGAATTGTAAGAAATTAACAAAAAACATTTGCTATATTTTGCGATATACTCAAAATTGTTTACAAAGCTGCAAGTCTAGCAAACCATAAAACATTTGTGTACACACTTTTGAAAAAATAGCAGAATCAATACATATATTACTTATTTTATGGTTGGTATGTGACAAGACAATATGAAGTGTATATATGAGTTTAAATACATTTAAATAACCCAATGTTAACATTCTAGCCACATAGCACCAAGACTTGAACAACTAAGAATGAACATCTTTGGAAAATAGAATTGTTGCTTTTTCCCCCACAATAAGCATTTTGGTGTTTGAGGATGTTGTTGATTTTGCTTTTGTTTTCTCCACAGGGACTCTCACAAAGGGGCCCCTGTCCCTGGAGGAGACCTTCACTGCGGGGAACCCTTAAAAGCACATATTAAAAACACACTGTCTGTCTCCCTCCCATCTCCTCACATCCCCAGGCCCCACCACACACTGTAAACAGCTGGCTTCACTGATATTTTATTAATGATGTTCTTTAATTAGTTTAATTACGTAGAATCACGTCTTTGTGAATAATTTCACTCTCTTTAATGAAAAAAAAATCCCAACTGCCATTTATGTATACATAGAAATCACTGCCCTCTGGCAGAGTAAAGTGTAATTGTGTGGGTTTTTTTACAAAAAGAAAAACATAATTCTGTGAGGTGCTCTAAATGCGAGTCAGAGTAGTGGGATGGTTTGCTTTGCTTGCTTTTTGTTGTCAATCAGTCTTTGTTTGCAGGTGAAAGCAGGGTGGTGCTGTAAGCCAAGCAAGAGCTTACTCACACAATGTATCATGTATGGTTTAATAACGCCAGGCTTTCTCAGATTAAACAACAAAAAAAGCATGTATCCTCTCTTAAGCTACAGAACTTGTCCATTCTTGATTTGTACATGCCCCAAGGCAAATTAAATTTCATTGATAGCTATCATTACCTGGCCCTGTTGTTGAATTTAGCAATCCATCACACATTATGAAATAAGAAAACTTGGACAACATCATCCATGGCTCATCAAACACCCAAAGACCTCTGGGCATAGGAGTGCCGTGTTTCACTGTGACCCACATGCCAAGATGGCAGGTCCACCTGGGACCTTCGCCTGTGTTTGCACTGTAACCTAATAAGAGTGGATCAGTGCTTAAACACAGGGCTTTATTTAGACAGCACAATTGTTAGTCAGCAGCAACATTATCTGACCTCATACATCTTATCATGCAAGGCCTTCTGTCAACAGTGTTACTGGAAGAGGACAGCGCTAATGCTCACACACATTAGCATCCCTCAACAGTTTCCAAGATGGCTGCCAGGATAGATACAGGGGGGAAGTGCAGCTTGTCAGACACTGATGTTCCACTGTGATGACAACGGGAGTAAATGAGGTTTCAGAGACCTCATCTAAGACAAAATCAATATTCTGCCTCCTCAGCTCAGGAGAGAAGCTTTCTGCATTATCTGCTTAAGCTAACACGTGGGGAAGGAGAGTGAACAAGTCAAGATTGTCCTATTTTTGGGGAGCAGGAAGATGTCTGTCTCCACCTCCCATCCATATTGTCTCTCGATCCCTTGCATGAATCTATCCATCACATCAACACACACAAAGAAATGAAAGATGCATTTTTATCCGGCCCACTTGGTTTGTAGTATCACTCCTTGGCTCAGACTGCTTTAAAAGTCAATTACCAGGCTAAATGACTTGAGGAATATCTTTCAAGAATGATGTTTCATACACTTTATCAATGGCAATAGCATTACAGCTGATTAGCGGAACCAAATGTGCTCTTTTTGTAATGCAACACACAGAACGGTAACTGGATCGCTGTGTTGGCTCCAGCAGTCCCTGGACGAGCCCCGCTGGCGGCTAGACTGGAAACATCCCAGAAAGCCTCAGCCCTGAGAGGGGCTAATGTTTCAGCCGGGGTAAAGGAGCTTGGATTGATAATGTTGATTCGCTAAATAGTTGACTTAGAGGTCAGCAGCTTTCACACCACGCAGACAATACTGTCCTACTTTGGAAATACATTAGATTTACTATTAAGTGACTTAGTAGGGATCAAACTTTATAAATACACTGGAAATCTGTGGGTGGTTTTCTGCCTCTGTCTGTCTTATTCCCTTTTCAGCTTTGAAGAGACCAATCATTTGTTGACTAAGCCAGTAATCACACTTTGCTACTTTTGCACATATCTCGTTGTCCAAACTAATCCCAGTTTGGTGTGTAAGAACAAATGAGGTTGTGGATTCCTGGAAGCCTTTCTCTGTTTGGTCAACCAATTGGAAATGATACAGGACAGCAAAATGAGAGACACCCATAAAGTTAATAGGATGCCAGGACCATATCTGGGAAGCATGGTCTGGTATCTGCAGTTATGTGTGTTGTTCAAGTATTCCTGAACAGTATTGAATATGCATATCTGAGTATTATTTAATATTTTTGGAGTATAGGGATTTCAAACTGAAATTCAGTGATGATCTCATCTGAGTAGGACAAAGCGGTGGTTAATTTTGCATGTTGAGAGAATAGTCCCTGACATTTTTGCTTGATGCTTGGGCTCTTAGGGGTTGGCAGGTAGCCTTGTTCTGTTCAAAGAGACCTCTTGCCCCCTTTGGCCTACATTCAGGAGTAATCTGACTTTAGTGTATTGGAAGGACTGTGAACCCTGCAACTTCAGCAGAGGATGGGTTTGAAGGGTAGGGGGTGTCACTTGTGGGCATCCAGACTTTGGTTGATCTTACAAGTCTAGTAATCTAACTAAAACCCTTTACCTTTCAGTAATAAGACCAGTAATCCCAATTTGCAGAGTCCTCCTTGATTAATCCAAAAATACTCACAGATCATCATGTTCATGTTTCACCCTGGAACAAAACTTTCCAATTCCTGTTGCTGTAATTCGCACATTGGAAACAAATGAAATCAAACCCCCTATTGTTTGAAGGAACATTGCCCCATTGGTGTAGAGGGTATAAATAATTAACTGTAATTAAGACTATGTACACATGCAGAATGAATTATTTAAATTAGCACTGATGCATTGACCGACCCTCCATGTTGTTGGATGTGATATATCAAAACAATGGTTAATATGAGGACAGAAAATGTAGAAAAAGGATGGGTGTATGTGTTGTGGTATTGAGAGTTAAGGTGAGAAAAGGGAAGACAGGAGAAGGGAGACCACAAGTGTCTTGCTACTGGACACCTTGCCTGGCATCAGAGGTGCTCCAGGGTATGCCCCTGCCTCTGCCCGGTTAGCATCCTACGCTACAGCTGAGCTCTATGAATGCACTCCTACTCAGCCTCTATCTCTACAGCAATGGGACTTAAATCCATAAAAACAGTTTTAACAAACATTTTCATCATTTTTTTTTTGTGTTGAGAGTGTGGATTCCTTCCCCTTCTTGTGCTCTGAGCATAACTCCGTCCCTTTTTACTCCAACCTTGTCCAAAATCCCACTCAACTGTTCTCTCTTTTAACTTCCGGGTATGTAATAACCAACAAGACACAGGACGCAGGGAACACTGTCAGTCTTCAAATGGCTTGACATTAATAACAATATCTTTAATGCTAACACATTAGGGACCACAATAATTAATGAATGAATAATCACTGATGTGAAAAGCGTTATCAATAATTGTATGAATAATGCACATGCATAATGCATGGCAGATGCCCCAAGGCAGAATCTGGTGTCTCTGCTCTTGTCCAGAACAGGGGCTCTACATGATGCCAGAAACAGGCCTGATCAAATGATGGCACACACCACAACAGCCTTACAACCACTATCCCATCTTCCTGCAGCAAAGCCCAAGCTGGCCATCTCACTTTCTGATGGGGCCCACCCATCAATGCGTGCTGGCCTTGTTTACAATAGTTTGCTCACAGCAAATCTGGGTTTCAGCCTGGGAAACCAGGCTGGAGGTGAATGGAGGGATGTAGGTATTAGCATTCTACCCACACCCCTGCTTCATCACAGCTAATAAGGGAGGCCTGCACCGGGGTCTTTCATCTAGATTAGGACTCTTATCACATGCCACCTGCATGGAGCAGTCTTCCATTCATATGCAGATCTGGCCCAGGCAGGACTAGGGTGTTTCCTAACTCTGTCACTTCTCATTGCACCTTAGACATTTCTACCAGCATGGATAACCTTGTTTGCTGGCATTCATTGGGATGTCCACTATCCCATCTCATTCCATTGAATCCAGAAACCCAGCATCGTAAGACTTAATAGGACTGGTAGCATTAACTCAATAATTGGCAAAGGTTATAAAATCTGGATATTACTATTCAAAACAAAAAGTCTTTATTATCACCTTTGTGTGTTGATTTATTTACCAACAACAAATTGTACGATGTAATATTGCCTATCTCAAATGCAGTGCAATAAAATTTGAAACACATTATAGACAACTGATACGACTCTGTGTTGGGTTAACATGCGTCATTGACTGAAGCATTAATTTAAATAAAATAATTCATTAACCTTGAGAAAAAGGACGGTAAACCTTTGGGTAGTAGACACATAGCATTTGGGGTGGGACTCAGAATTAATCATTACCTTTGTTATGGTGTTTTGACAAGTGAGAATCAAGTATCTGACACAGCCAAATGATTAGTAAGAAAGACGGGAATTAAAAGTTGTAAATACAACATAGGCATGATGAACTTGTGTCCATCTGATTAATCAGATTCAAATACTTTTAGCTACATTTTTGCTCTTTACCACTTAATGAGGGTGATATTCTGCTTTAGTAGTTTAGAAATTATTTTCTCTGTTACTAGAAAGTTGCTAGCTTTTCTATTTACTGTTTATAAGAAGGTGTTGACAGTGGTTTATGAGAGTATGTGTAAGAGATGACAGTGTGTAAAAGATTACTGGGTACAGAGCACTGGGCTAGACTGCTATTCAATGAGCTGAAATTCTTTATAAAGCTTTTCATATTCAGTAATGCAGCAGATTCAGAGGATGACTCCCTTTTAGGTTGGTCATTACTGGAGACACTCTTTACATTGTTATGATTATTTTACATGATTATTTGATACAATACCATAGCAAAAATATGGAATTCGACTCATGAATGAATCATTATTATAGATGAGCAATTAAATGATAGGATCATTACATCAGCCCTCCTGCTAACATCCTTAGTAAAGAAGTGATTATTAGTGACTCTGAAAGGTTAGACATGTTGCAATGGGTGCAATAAAGACACAACAGAGGGCGCCATGATGGATGGGTCTCATGGGGATGACTCAGCCAATCAATGCTTCTCATGAAAACAAACATGTCATTAAAGTCAGACACCTCATTCTTTGTTGGGTGTCATGTGAAGCCTCCATCTGTTGATTTCTGATATGTTAACCAAACAAGCAAATTGGGCATTTTTTGATAGTCTGACCTGGGAAAACAAGATTACACTTAATTTTATGGAGACTGAGATGACAACTTAATTGCTTCTATTTTTTCAGTGTTGCCCTTATGCTAGCAGAGCATGCTTGGACAGTTGGTTGTCCAGTGTTTTTGTCTGGAAATGTTTCAAAAATTGAAGGCCTCCTCCGTGGTCAAATTGGCTGTGTGTGGGGAGTTGGGGGAGGACATTATCTCCCTGAGACAGTGAGAAATGAGCATGAGGGACACAGGGGGACACATTAATGAATAGGTGGGGCAAGTTTTTTTCCCCATTTTTTTCCCATCCAGCACTTCCCCTGGCCTGCCAAGGCCTCCCAGGTTTGTGCAATCTCTCAGTGTCAACATCTTTCTGTAAGGCTGATTCAATTAAGATTACGCCTGTTGAAGAGAGAGAGAGACTGACAGGGGTCAGTTTGATTTTGCCGATTGGCTTAGTGTCTTTTGTTTTTCCAGCCTGGGTTACTGCTTTGCCTGCCACTCTGTGCCATGACTATCCATGTTGAGAAAGACCACTGTGCTGCATCTATTTGAAGTCATGAGTAAATATTGTACTGTATCGTATGATAGATTATGTATGCAGGTTTGTGTTCGTGAACTTCCCCTCTGGAAATATTTGATTCAGATACTGTAGCTCCTATTTCAGTTTTTATCTGCCATAGTGGTGTTTGTGTATGATTGTGTCCATGTTATTTAATCATTTGGCCTATATTAAACCTGTTTGTGTTGTCTGTTTTTTCATGTTTACAGAAACAAATCTAAGGTTGTATTTACAGTCTTGATTGCCTATTGTTAATGGACAGGACTGTTGTGACAGCAGGCTTTTCAAAACATCTTGATTCCTGCATTCAACATGTCTGGACACCATTACTGAAGGCATGAAGACAGGTATTGACTATTACCACTAATGCCTCAGCCACTCCCCTTCACCAAAGTTTATTAGCCCTCTTACACAGACCATTTGTGGATTGTTCACCAATTAACTAGCACTTGGTGACAAAACAGAGATCAGCCAATTCAAAAGCTCATCAGGGGGGATCTGACTATATTCTCTCTCAAGGGGTGAGAGTGTGTGTGAAGGGGCGGGAGGGTTTTGCTGTAGCTTCAAAAATGACCTTTATAGCCTCTAATAGACCCTAGGCCTGGCACTAACACAATACGTTGACCTCTGCTCCACTGGGTCACCCTCCTCTGCCTGGGTTAACATTACACCCAGATTTTACCCCACAGCTGCAGCTCATTACAATGCCCCATAAAAAACGTAGGCAGCCAAACGAGGGGTGCAAGCCACCATTAAAGAGGTGAAGGGGACGATTGTGGGGGCGAATAGAGAAGTGGGTAAAGAGGTGGAGGGGGTAGGCGGGTTGAGTGAGAGGTGGAGAATGAAAACAGAAGCGTTAAGTCATTAGGGTCCATTGTTGCGCTCAAACGGCCGCCACACAAGCTCTCTGTGAATGGGAAATGGAGCTTAATGACCTGAAAAGGAACTTCAAAAGCTGCGACAATAGATGAGAAGGGGCGGCCCCACTCGAATGTCACTCTGCCACTTATTGCTTAGTTGGAGAATGGCTAGGCTGTTTAGATTGGTAATGTGATGAAAGTTAAACTAGCTCAGTGCTTCCTATGGAAATGCCCATTTCCCCCTCTTTTCCCATGGTTCCCTTTCAAATAAATAGTAATGGGAGCTTTTTATTAGCAACACATACTCGTTGGTAAGCTTTTTTCTGTGGGGTTTAACATATTATTATGCACTGAACTGTAAATAAAATAAATTTAGAGGGGAGATCTTGCAGTTCCCATCCACTTATATTTCCTCATACCGTCATAATAATTTGTTTGAGGTTTGAATGAGCAAAGAGAGAAATATTTCCTCTGCTATTATCTTTGGTCTTTGCACTGCTTCTATTTTTGTGTTAGCATGACCAGCAATCTCTTTGCTGGTTGGTGTCAGCAGCAAGTTGGCTGACTCGCAGCCATTTAGCTAGTGTGTGAAATCGGGGGTGACAACAATGGCTGCCGTTGCCAGCCTGGTGTTGGTAGGAGACAAGATCAGCTGGCATGCCGCCTCTGAGACTGTCAGTCACTCAGCTCTGTGTCTGCTGCCACACTGCAGCTGCCAGTTAGCATAGCATGTAAACTCAGACTGCACCCTGCTGAGGTATCCAGCAAGCCTCCAGCATCCACAGCTATGTTGTACCACCATATTGGAGAAGGTATGCAAGCAATCAATGAGTTAGTTGCTTGAAAGTGAGTTGCTTGAGTAGGGTGCAGGATTATATATATATTTATTATACGATCCTCAAATCTTCAATTGAAATATAAAATGAGGCAGTACTATTTAACTGTTCTTGTCGTCTCTTCAATTGTATTGTCTCAAAGGGAGGTTTCATTTAAACCCATCTACACATGTTCACTTCTGTACCCTTATTAGTTCCAGGAAAAACGTAGGAGTTATATTTAGTCAAAAACTACCCAAAAGTGAGTCAATATCATGAAAAGCTGGGAGTATGTGAACAAAAACAAGCCCCAAAGTTAGTTTCAATAGTGTTGCCGTGAGCTGGCTATCAAGTTTTGACTCATTTACTGCTCTAAATACACTGTCGCCTGCAACCAGCCAACAGTATCACAGGATATGTTTTGCATGCTTTGCTTGCCTTTTTTTCCTCATCTAGTCATACTAGTTTTAGGATATCCATGTTTACTTCGAGCTTTCTCAGGGAACTTTTAAGTTAAATCTGCTCTCAGTGTGACTCTCAAGCTCTTTGATCTGACAAAGATGCCATTTAATGAAGATAACTGGAGTTGCAGAAAGTCTACTTGTATTTGCCTGCAGCACCATGTTTGACAGCAGTCTGAGAACACAGCAAATACTATTTTGTTTGGAGTTACCAATTAGCCTGCATGCCTTGCTTATGAAAACCTCTTTTAAGAGAGAGGGGAATATATTTCTGGTTCGCTTCCTTGAAGAAGAGATTCACCACCAATAATTTATTTTCAACTTTAGAGGAAGGCTAACAATATTATAAAGATTAAAAAAACAAAAATAGTCTGTTATTTAGTAAATGAATGATATGCAGCTGAAGTCAGCCTAAAATAAAGTGTTCAGTGCATAAGCAACTAGGAAATATATTGTTGTTCATACATACTGCATACTGAATCATTGCCTAGCACCTAGTACCTCTGAGGATTCAATGTCCAAAATATCCATAAGTCTCCTTGTTAACATCCATGCCACAGGGATACTGACATACTGTCAAGCAGAGCTGCCAATAGGCTGCAGCCTGTCCTGAGGCGATTGGACATGCAAACACAAACACACACACTGACATATGAACACTTGCACAGATGCACAAGCTATATGCGCCATATGCATATACAAAAGCTTTTACATATAAGCCATTTGCTGAATCGTCCAAGACTAAGCCACTTTTGTTTACTTTGTGTTGACCACAAGCAAAATAATCTACTCATCCTTCTCTTGTCTGTGTTATTTTTAGACAATCACAAGCAATACACTGTTTAAAACATATAAAAAGAAGTCTACCGTAAGGTTTGCTGTCTGTAACTCATGTCAGTGAAATTCTTTCTTTTAAAGCAGGTGGGAATGTTTCAAATTTAAAATAAACACATGGAAAATGGATAATAGCAGTACTGTTTCTTAAGAATCTTTATGTATGCATGTTGTGAATGTCTCTGCATGTGGGTGATTGTTGTATGCACAAAAACAGAAAGGCGTAGTATTGGCAGACTTCTTTGTTTCTCTGTTGCCGGCAATTTCTTGGCACGACTCACTGACCCGCCTGGCTGGCTAGTGCAGAGACCCAAGTCCACAGTAGGTATGAGGTGTTTCAAAGAGTGCTTTTGATCTGAACAAAGCTAACCAGTAAAACGGCAGTGGGAATAATCAGATATTATGGGGCTTTTATCCGTGCCCTGTGCGGGTTCATTATGGAGAGTTGATTTTGGCTTTAGGCAAGCAACCAACGTTGCACAGTAGGACGCTGAGGACAAATTCACTGAGTGCTGAGCCTCCTACCCTCCAATGAGATTCATCATAAATTTAATATCCCTAAACCAAACTGCAGCCGATCTTTCCTCCAGATTTGGCATTGATTGGACAGTCTGCACTCCCACCCCCTTCTCACTGATGCTGCCTGTATTAAGAAAAGGCCTCACCACTAATTACACCCTCCCAGTCTAATAGAGGCACCCTGTTAAACAAACAATTGATCCCCACTTAACACATGTACCCACGTTAGTAAAACACAATTTGCCAATTTGCCAAAGGCAACACAGACAGGAGAGGGAGAAAGAGAAAAGGGAAAGAGGGAAACAGGGAGCAAAGGAGGGAGCCACTGGGGGGCTTCTGCTGTCAGTGGAGGAGGAGCAGGGATGACGTAGGAGTAGGAGAAGGGATGGAAGGGGTGGGGGGTTGGAAGGAGAGAAAGATGAAGTCAAAGTGTAGAGAGAGACAGAGAGATGAAGATTGTACACAGCTCCAATTCCTGGCTGGATCCCAGAGATGGTCGATGCTGACTCTTTCATCAATGCTAATTTGACTGCTTGAAAACTTCAAAGGACAATAAAGACTTCTAATGTCTGATAAGTGTGTATGTGCTTCCATGTGAATGTTCCTTAGTCTACAGGCCAACATATATAGTCTCTCAGAAGTGTGGTTCAAACAGTGTTAAGTGGTAGAAAGATTCTTTCAGATGTTAGAATGAGGGGGAGTTTATCCCGTTTATAGATAAGCCTGCTTTCTGTAACAATCCAGGAACTGTTGGGCTACAATATTCATTAGTTTGATATATTCTTTGTAATATTGTTATTGTATTGATTCATCATGTATAGCTGTTGTCCAGCTTGTACTTTTCTTTTCTTATGCAAAGGATACAAGGGATTCAAATAGGAAGGTTGTAATTATGCTGCAAATTTGTGCCCGGCCACACTGATGGCAACTCTTATCAACATTGATGTATGCATGTTTTTGATGAGATAGAACCCCCAAAGACAAATAATGTTGTGAGTTTCAAGTGAAATCCACATTTTTGATCAGACAAATTAAACAAGAGGTAGCCTCAGTTACATTTTTGAAGCATTGGTGCCAGGTACCCTCAATCCATCCCAAATACATTTCAACTGGATGTAATTACAAGACGGTGGGTCTGAACAAATCATTGATGTTTCTACATAGCTGTGTGGCTGCTTGTCAGTGTGTGTCCGTGCGCCGGGAACACAGGGAATGAAGCTAACAGATTGCCTCGTTTGCCTTTTTGAACTGCCCAGCACGTTTGGAGAACAGGAGGGGAACAACAAAAGGTGTTAATGGCTTTATGGAGGCCCCATGCTGACAGATAGGCCATTATCTTCCTGATTCACTGCAGAATGGATAATAGCTCTGATCAGTTGCCCTCTTTATCTCTAGGGCCAAAGACCCAAGCGCTGGGTTAACATATCACTTCAGCTATAAAACTGTTTACAGTAAATGTTGCCAGTATATCAACAACAGGGAGTATAAATTCAATTTTGAAGATAAAACATTCATCAAAGGCCCAAAAAGCAAATTTTTATATACTTTAAGTACAATCTAGTGATTTTCTGTCAGGTGAATGTTGGTTTTTCAGTTCAAGAGGCAATCCTGTTTGATTTAGTATAACACTGTACAATGAACAGGTACAATTACATGCATGTATTATGTGTCAATTAAACCCTGAACATGTGTGTTGGTATTCCTGTTTTTCCTAATACATTAGTCTTTTATGTTCTTTTTTTACTGCTGTGCAAACTTTTGAGCGTGTGTGTGTGTGTGAACTGTTATTTGCCATTCCTTTGTCAGATGTGTGTTTGTCTGTGTAGCGTTTGCCTGCCTGATTAGCTTAGCACAGAATGTGTGTGTGTGCATGTGAGTCTGTGTGTGTGTGTTTGTGTGCATGAGGGAGGGGTAGGGCACTGTTGTAAACTTATCAGCTGGTGATGACTTTCCACACAGCTCTAAGACAACTTAAGCCCTCT
Organism: Notolabrus celidotus; assembly: GCF_009762535.1. Taxonomy (NCBI): domain Eukaryota; kingdom Metazoa; phylum Chordata; class Actinopteri; order Labriformes; family Labridae; genus Notolabrus; species Notolabrus celidotus. The sequence continues at coordinate 16,515,318 of NC_048274.1, read as the reverse complement.
CTAATTACAGCACATCTGTTGCAGCAGAGAGGTATTCTTGTCATGTGGTTTAACAAATACTTTCGCATTCAGAGGAGTACATACCTAATGAGCCTCACAGCCCAGGGCAACTCACGTCTCCCCACTAAGATCAAAAAATCTAACCTCCATGCAACAAGCACACACTCACAGACACACACACATATGCGCGGAAAAAACCACACAACCACATAGGAACAACTGACACGAGCACAGTTTGAAAAGCACAATACACAGAGAGGCAGTGACACTGCCAAATGCGCGTGCGTGCGCACACACACACACACACACACACACACACAAACACACACAGGCACACACACACACACACACACACGCACACACACAGGCACAAACACCACAACAACCTGTTTTTCAAAAAGAGACAAGAACAAATGATTCAAATGAAAGGAGCCAAACTAAGAGCGGGTACATGTTTACACTCTCTGACAACATTCTGAAGGTGTTATCAAGGTGGAAATCAAACAACCCGTCTGCTCTAATTATTACCTGCCCTAAATAAAGAGAAGTTGTCTTTGCAACCTTGGGGATGAAAAAGGTTGAAGAAAATAACATCAAGAAGCAGATGAAGAATACACCCACAAGGATATCTGGCAGTCAGTGTAAATGTGCTAAGGTTGCGCTATAATAACCCAGTAAGCTGCCTGTAATGATTGTTGGGGAGACAGGGGATAAAGTGCTTGTCTCAGACTGCTGCAGTCACTCACAACAGGTGCTGGTAGCACAGTCTGCAATCCCTGCTGACCAATCCTACTGCAGCTATGACTGGAAGGAGGAGGCAGTTATGACTCTATTACTCCATTGGATGGAAAGCCATGAGAGATAATGCAACCTGCAAAATGTCAGTCAGGAGAACATCTGCACATGGACCTAATAGAAGATAATGAGGCATCACAGCCGCTGAGACTGCATGGCACATAAAAAAGCCCAGCTCATCTCTACAAATGGGAGAATGGTGCAGTTTATCAAACAAATTGTCCAAAAAAGCCTTAAATAGTTTTCTCTGCAATGTTTATCTTAAAGCTTTAGTCAATTGCCACTGCTGGATCTGGAGTTGGGTATGACATGGGTTTAGCATATGGTTCACTGCAATGCTGAGGCTTAACTCCAGTTTGTGGTTTCTGACTGTCAACCTCCTTGGCTTAGGCTCCATTTTCCAGAGACATTCCAAATGTCATTATGAGATATATTGCAAAAAGAAGTCATACACACACATGCATGAATACACAATATCTCTAACACATGCACAATCACACACATACAGGCACGCATCCTTGCCCATAAGCACACACACGTGTTTCCTGTCTGTATCCGCCTTAACACCATGTGTCTTCCGTGTGGCGAGCCTTCCTCCTTCTTTCACAGCCAATTGCTGCACTAATATGGCTGCAGCCCCTAAAGATACAATATACGCTTATTGGCGAGCCACTCTATTAGTGACAAAAGGTCACACTGTGAAAATATTAAACTTATGAAGGACCCGCACTCTCTCTGCACCCAAATATGCGGAGAAAGCACAAAAAAGGTGTTGTGTCCTCTGTGTATGATTATATCTTCTTCCTTCATCCTTCGAGCAGTGACCCAAGGGCCACTATTTTATTGGTCTCAGATGCTGGCTGCCTCACAATGTACAAAAGAGCCCGTTATTCTAGACCAATATTAAAGCTGGCCTTCGCATGCAGCATTATCCACATGACACGCGGCTACAGAGGCACACGTACACACACTCACACTCACACACACATGTATAACATGTACACAGAAAGCTGTGTGTTGTGTGCCTATGTTTTGGGTGTGGATGCCTGTAAGCAGCAAAGCCTGGATAGATATAGAGAGAGCTGTAGCCTCTTTATCCTGGCAGAGGCTATGACAGAGAAACTGCTGTGTCCACCTTCTGTGTTCAAAACCTTTATGCCTGCCATGAAAGAGTGCGTTCAATCTAATCAGGTGTATGTGTGAGTACAGGGAGGCTTATAGAAGCATCACATTTTGAATGAATTAGCCAAGCATCAATGAATGAGTGGGTGGGGAGACTTGCAAGGTGTGAACATGTTGATGCTAATAGTACGAAAAGTAATTGTACATCTGCATATGTCTGTGCATGGGTGTGTGTATAGTGAGATGAACACTAATATTCAAATAGATGCGTGTTCTCATTTGACCCTTCTACATGTGTGCCTGGGTGGCATTTGTTGGTGCGTACAATATGTAATCTAATGTGTGCGCGTTTTGCTCAGGCAGCAGCATGACTGTTTGTGTGTATGTGGAGTTACAGCTATCAAGTACTTTTAAAAGCTTGATTTCCCCAGGGAAATGACAGAGGTCATCTCATCTGCGAGGGATGAAAACAACATTTGCATCCAATTGGTCACACCCACGACATTAAAGTTTTAGCCAGACAAAAACATGTCAAAGAAATTTACATTGCTGCGCTGACAGCCCTACAGACTTGGGGACACAGCCCATTGCCACTTCCAATTATTAAGGCTACTTTTATTGTGTGTGAACTCCATATTCCCCATTACTAATAAAAACATAACGGGGAGGAGATATTTTTTCTTTGTCACAGCCATTATCACCCTCTCCATCCGCTGAGTGTGTATCAAGCTGCCAATCAGAATTAGGGAGTGGGCTAGCAGACGTGAGATGATTCGCCTGGCTCAGCCCCCATGCATGGATTTAAATAATAAAAGAGAGATTTCTCTCAAGGCCCTGAGCGCCGTGCCAATAAGAGAGCTGGGAAAATGGGAAAATGGCTGTGTGCGATGAGAAATAACTGCAAATTGAGGGTATAATGAACATGTTTAATATTTCATTTCTCTGGATGGAAATATCTATAGTGGGCGGCTTCTTTTCTTGTGCTCACCATTTGGTGGAATTAGGCTCTTTTTTGGCCCAAGAAACCATAAAAGACTTTTCGACCAGCTGCTGATGCTGAGAGAAAGGAAGAGAGAGGGAGCGCCTGGTGGTATAAAGACAGTAATCATTTACAATTACACAACACACAATCCCCTCATTGCAAGCTGTCTTTCCATTTTTCATCTACACCAGATCAAGCGCTCATATGTGTGCTGGCCTGACCATGAGAGATTTCCCTCCTTACTGCGATTGGCGGGTATTGCAAAGAAACTCCTTATACCGTGCAGTGCAGTAATCACCAACATTTCTGCCATTCTTATTTGCACTTATTACCCATTACCTCTTCAAAGTTAAACTCCTCATATCACCTGAATAGTTCAGTCTGTGCCTGGCATATAACATTCCTGAATACACATCATCTTCACATTTTTCATATTAGATATTCCACACAGAGTATGTGACTTTTAAAGCTGGAGCAATCTTGATACTTTATCTGTCAGCATGAATAGCTACAGCTCAGGAGGGGTTTTGTAAAAATGCGTCTGTTAGCTAAGGAAATCTATTAATATGTGGTCATGTGCATTTTGTCTGCATTTTCTAAAACCCAAATTGCATGAAATTTTCTTTTTGACATCCCAGTACTGAAAGCTCTCGTGTTTTATATCTTTACTCAGAGAGCGATACTTCAACAAAAAAAAAAAATGAAGTTCAGAGACTTTTCAATGTGTCGAGAATCAAAGTAAATGGCCACAAATATGTGTCCTAAGTGAAAACAGGTTCATTGGGATGTTTATCTTTCTTTTAGCTCACTTCGTATTTTGACTTGGAAGCCTCATCTTGTGCCAGGACTGGGCGAGACACATTTCAAGGGATTTAGCAAGCCAGTCCATATTATTTACTCTTATGGATAAATACACTTGATCTAGCTTTTTCTCTCTTTTCCTCTTTAGGTATACCTTCAATAAATGCCAGGGATACAAGAGGCAACAGTGGCAGAAAATAAAGATATTATAGAACTTTTTATTTATGACATTTGGAATTATGTGAAGAATATGGTCCTCATTAAATGCATGGTTTATTAAACAAATGCTAAATTTAAGCATTTTGAGGTGTTGGATAAGATATCCTCTGCTTTATACTTAATTTCTGACACACACAAAAACCTTTTGGAAAGACATGATGCTCTTCTCCAAATCTGCAGAGGCCATTTGCATCAACACACATACATAGAAACTCCATGCAATCCCACGCTCAACGCTTTTATTAATGCTGAACTGTATATCTGAGATGGTGAAGCTCTCCCCTCAATTTTTTGAATCTGCCCAACACCATGCTAATGAAGCTGTCAGAATAGAGGTACCAGCAACATTAATTGCCTTACATGAATAATAATTATGATGATGGTAATGATCGTGTCTGTCTGTTGTGAGCAAGCACGGATTAGCATTACTTGGTATTAAGGTATTGCGTTCATTAGACGTCCTGAATAGATGAATTAGGCTTTATGTTTTTGCTATAAATCAGCTTCAAAGGGAAACTCTAAGACTGCATTTGGTGGAATGAGGTCAAGATGCACACCATTAATTCCACAGCTCCCAACACACAAACCAGAACAGAGAAACCAATGGGCCCAAGCAGTTAAAAATTCATTTTGGCTTGTCCCGAATTTGTGTACTTGTGATTACTGACTTAAACCCCCTTCCTCCCCCTCCTTTTTTTTTGCTTTACTTTTAATCTGCCGCTAAGTCATAAATTATTCATTTAAGCATTTCAAATATTAAATGCATGTATTAATTTCATTTATCATCTGCAAAAACAAGAGGCAAAAACAAAACTGCAGACGACCACAAATCTTTAGTTCTGCTTGAGTCAGTCTCAGGAGAAGACAATAGACTTAATTCTACTCATTTTAAGTTCTAATGCAAGCATTTAGGAGATGAATATGGTGGGATTAAAACCACTGCCTTTAATATAGAAGTGATTTAGGAAAAGAGTTGTGTTGAGTGAGATGAAAAGAAGATATATTACGGAGAAAATATGAGCACCCTTTACTTTGGGATTGTGTGACTCAAGCTCCTGGAATATTTTATTTCCAGATATCATTGCAGTATATATTATATTTACTTATATAGTGCAGGGATATGTGTTAAGGCCCCAAGTTATCCTCACTTTTCAATCTGATCCAAAATCTGCCAGGTTTGGGAGGAGTCAGGTGTCAGTTTTAGGCCAGAAAATCAGGCTAATCTCTCTGCTGAGGGTGGGTTAGTTAACATGCTGTCATCAATGGAGTTTCAGCTGTGCAGAGATTGTTTGTGTGAGGTAGAGACACCTCCACCTCCGAGGCCCCTTCTCCTGTTGTGTTCCTCTGTGATCTTGCAGTCATGTATGTGATTGGATTTTGGCTTAACAAAAACCTGAAATTACACACCTATTGTGTTTCAGCTAAGCCCGCCTTCACAGCGATAGGGGCAGACCCCGCACGGCTCTCTTGGCTGCCGACTCTTTCTGATCCCGCCCCCTTATTTCCCTTCCAGGTTGTTGAAGGAAAAGGATAACAGGATTAGGTCAGGGTTTCTGGGAAGCATCGATTGCCATATTCAGAGGGCTGGTAAATAAAGAAGATGCGACATGGGTCACGAGCCACGAGGTGAGACAGGCTCGGCCTTTACCCCGTGCGAGGAGAGATGGCACCCTGGCAGTGCAAGGTGACAGGACGACTTGGGAGACAGGGGATAAGAGCTGCTCACCATCCTCGAAAAACCACACTCAGGGACCCTGACACTGTACCATCTGTGACACAACCCCCAGTCCCCTCAGGCTATGCTTATGCTCATCACAGAGATGCTGATAACACAGGGTGTGACTAACACGCCATACAAATCTCCACATCCCAGGCACAGAGAGAAACAGAAAGAAGGGGACACACTTGCACACACACACAAACACACTTACACATGGACTACATCCACTATCATTACCGGTCGTCAGGAGGCAGGTTGCATTAAACTCACAGGGAGGTGTGGATGCAGGTCTATGATGAGTGGGTGGACCCACATGAGGTAATGACAGGGTAAGGACTGTGTGAGTCTGGTTGCATGTAATTAAATTTGAAACTGACGGTACTATTATACAAGACACAGCAGGGGTTAAAGGTAAGTGGGAGGAGCTGAGAGCAGTGCCATGCTTGATTTGAGTGGGGTGTATTTGTAACAGATCACTGAGACCAGTGAATTTAAAACCCAAACCCAAGCTCCCTGTGTACAACGGCTTTGTGACTTTGGAAACTTTTTATTATGAGGAATTTTTGATTCTATGGACGAATTATGAAGAGTTTGAACAAAAGTTAAAATAGTAAATCATGAAAAATAATATCACACTTAACTTATTTGAAAATATACTTATTTTTATTATTATAGATAATCTCTAACTCACTTATTAGATTTTATAGCCAACATAGGCTACGTGTACATGAGACTTTTAATTCCGAATAAAAATTAAATCCTCTTTAAAAAGATTAAAAATGACCTTGTAAACACCTTACTCTGAACGAAAATGACCATTCCGAATTAAACTTAAATCCAAAGTAAGTGGCTGATTTATTCTGATTTTAAATCCGAATTGAATAATTTCTCGATCATGTATATGTTCATTCCGCTTTAAATTGATTGCTGTCGTTCTGCGCATGCCCGTTCCCTTGTCCTGTCGCGATGATGCACATATTCTGCGCTGGCAGGCACATATTCCAGGATGGCCGCCCGAAGCAAGCGTTGGACTCAAGCCGAGACTATTTCTTTATTATTCCTTGCTTCGCACTTTCATCCACTGCTGTCTGGCCTTGCGAGCGGGATGTGGCAGTGGGCTGAGGTAGAGCAGACGTTGCACTAACCATTGGCTTTGATTCAATGCCAAAGTATGGTCTTCCACCTCCCTTCTCCGGTCGTCTATCTCTCTTCTCCTCCTCAGCTGACGAAAGTGAAACAGTATGTTTGTGTCCAGCTGCTTAATCAAAACTATAATCAAAATCAAAGCAAAAATTGTTCTTATTGTGTGGTCTTCCATGTTGTAACCGAAAATAAAAGAAGCAGCAACTGGAGTCTGTTTTCTTCCGGTAGACGTAAATACGTCACGCCCACCCCTGTCCAATCAGAACCCCTCCAAACCCCCAGACCTTAAGCGGAATTGAATAAAGACGATTAAACGTGTTTTCCATGTAAACCTCAATTCGGAATTACTATTTCCATGTAAACACGAAGGAGAATACTTTAATTCCGAATGATTTAATTCTGAATAATTAACTCCGAATTAAAAAACATTATGTAACTGTGGCCAGTGTTGTGTTTTTATCTCATGAGTATTAGATACATACTGCATATCATTGACTCCAAAAGGTATTGAATTAAATTTTGTAAATATAGTGCAAACTTTTTCAACTTATTTAGAAAATATAATATAAACTTAAGGTCCACTTAAGAGTTTTACACAAGCTTTTTAACAAAAGATAGTCAGATGCATCTGAAAACCCAGGATAAAGCAGTTAAATGGAACTCAAGTTTAGATGATTTTTGATTTGTCTTTTGCCTAACCACTGTTTTGCTAACTTTCAAAGTCAGGAACTAGACATTACTGCAGAAGTATCTCTTCCCTAATGGTTGCTCAATGAATTTCAGATTTACCTTAACTGTGTATGATTCAAGGCAGTTTTTGCAATTCAATAATTCTGAATAGGTAAACTCTGGCTACCTGTAACACACTACCATGATAGTTAATTAAGAGACTATCTTTGCAATGGCTCTATGTAATTTAAGTGAACTTACTTATATGCACAGTAACCTTACAAAATGTGAATGCACTGGACTAGTGCAGACATATTTCAGGGTGTGCAGTAGGACTTTATTTTTCTCAGGAAGCCTTGTATCAACTTCAGACTCTGATAAGGACAGTTAAGCACAGATACGGATGCATGCCCCCCCCCCACACAAAAAAAAATTGGCCTGCAGAATGTAATAAAAAAAAAAAGGAGGGTGGACCTCCGGAAATAACAGTTGACCCTCTCTGCTCTCCCCTTCCTCTCATATGTACTTACACTTTAAACACCTCAGACATGCAGGCCTGCAACACCATGAGAATACACAAGTCTATGTGCATGTGCTTCACCTGCTCACTACATGCAAGGTGTTTTCTCATGCCTCTGATCCTTGTTCACTAAACTGTCTTCACGTTACACTGTAATGACCTCCCACCTCCACAGCACACACACACACACACACACACACACACACACACACACACACACACACACACACACACACACACACACACACACACACACACACACACACACACACACACACACACACACACACACACACTGCCCTCCTGGTTGTGTTTCCTCTTCCTTAGCTTCATAGCCGTTCCTCATTATGAAGACACAATGGGAAGCCGCGTCTGCCTGGGCCAATAGCGCTAAGCATAAATAATGCAAGGTCAATGTCTCTCCTCTCTCCTTTCTCTCCTTGTTCCCCAGGGGAAGGGGTGGGATCTAAAGCTCTGACACACCAGCAGGTCCCTTTCAGCCCATTTATAAGCTCTCTGTCCTCTCAACTTCCCCTCTTCCTCCTCTCATCTCTCCTCTCTGCTCCTCTCTTCTCTTCCTTGGCCTTTTCTTTTTCTTTTTTGGACTTCTTGTCCTCTCTTACCCTGTTATTCTGTCCTCTGTTTCTCCTTCTTTTTCTTCTTCCTCCCCTTTCCCCCCTTGTGCCTTAATCTCATCACTTCCTGTTGTCCTTGAATGCCCTCCTAACATACACATCTTCATCCTTCCAGCTTCACTTTCTAAATCGTCATCCTCCTTACAGTTTCACTTTCTGTTCTCACATACTCTTTTCTCACCATGTCCATTCATCCTTCTTTCAGTCCATATGTTTCTCTCTTTTGATCTCCTTGTTTTCAGAGAAGTACATCTTGAAAAGTGGATGGGAAGGAGGGGAAGAGAAGAGGAGGAAGGGGGGTGAAAACAAGGCTACCCAGAGCCTGAGGGACAGCTTATCCTTATCAGGCTTCAACCTGCTTATTAGATCCTCCAGGACATGCCACGATCTTCACTTAAACAACACCACCTACCCCCTCCTCCATCTCTTGCTCCTCTCTATACTTTCTTTCTCCCTCCATCTACAGCTTCAAAACTGCTTCTTACAACAGAACTGAGGGAGAGGAAGGTTTTTTTCACATAGATAACAGGTGAAGAAGGGGCCCTGGCCTGGAACAGTGATGTCACATTGTTTGCGTATTGTTTATGAAATCAGAGACTTGAAGTTAAAGTGTGAAACACTCTAATTGAAGCTATTATCATACCAATCTCTTTGAATCATTTCAGCACCAGCGCCATCAAAGGTTTTTTCTTTCACTCTGTGGCTCTATTTCTGTCTTGCGATGTGTGAGTGTTTAGAGGATGAAGATGGAAGGAAGAGTCTGGGTGTTCTCCCAGCACTCATTTTCTTCTTCTCCTGCACTGCAAGTCAAAAAAGCCAGGCCAGGACACCCCATCCTGCCCCTCAACCATCTGCCGTGCCCCAGGAGCTGCCAGGATCTCCCCCCCCCCACAGATCCCGAGAGCAGCAGCCCTGCTTATCCCCCCCACCCACTCATCCAGCACCCAGCACCCAGTCACAGGAGGAAGCGGCCTGTCAGAGGGGATCTGTGGTGGAGAAAAGGCACGCACTGTAAAACTCTGTGACTGAACCTTGAACTTATCGGCAAACGGAAACACGTTCATGCTGGATTGAATAACCGTCCACAAGCAGATGCATCCGATTTGTTTAGGTCACAGAAACAGTTAATGGACATATTATTGATGGCTATCCACAGTCAGCCTCCAACCTCAGCAAGGAGATGACAAGGGTAATTTTTGCAACAAGCAAAGCCAAGCAAAAGGACTGTTTATCTAGATCTGCACCATCCAGAGGCAGGAATAGATGAGGGGCACATGAAGAGTGTGTCTTTGAGTAACTGAAGGCCACAGGCAGCCCTCCTGCTGGCTGCCCCCAAACCCATGGAGACTGAGCTGAATGCCAGACCTCCATGTGGAGTCTTAAGATAGACCCACTCAGGCAGCAACAGCACAGGGTATCATATCTCTAAGATCCTTACCAAAGACAAGACCCCAACAAAGCGCCCTGTGGAGATTTACACCAGCCACTCAACCAATGTAGCAGGGCCTGACTGTGGACACACACTCGCACGCCATCTGATTAGTGACATCCATCATATCCTGACGAGGGGGGACTCCCTCTGAAAATAAATGTATATTTAGGAGCCTCGCTGTGAAGAAGGGGGGTTGAGAGATCTTGTTACGACAGCCACTCCAGAGGCTAAAATTAATGGCTCTTAGACCGTCACTGGAGTGACACCCAAGCCCTCAGAGAGCTATCAGCGAGCAGCAGCGGAGAATTCCACAGCTCGACGCCACGTCCACACCAATTCTCACTACCATGTCACAGGCGTCTTAACAGCTGTCACTCAGAGGGCAAAGCATGATGGGAGGCATGGGCATCACCACATGCTAATTTGAGCTAGAGATATGGTGTTAATGTTATCAAGTGGATTGGACAGTGTCTTTGTCATAAATATTATACAGGATAAAAAAAAAAGAAATGGTGATAATCAGTCAGTTATATAGCTTTACATCCTATTTCATGTTATACAGAGGAAAATATTCCTATAATTAGAAGTTTATTTCAAACTCATCTTTGGTCAACATTTATAATCTTTAAATTCAACACCAGAGTTTTTATTTTAAGAATAATTTCACAGGTTTATTGCATCCACCATGTGAGTCTGAATACTAGTTACATGAGTAATTAAAGATCAGCTTACACAGTGTTATGGGTTTCATACATAGGTGCTCCACACAAGCCTGCAGGGTGTTGGGTGACTTGTAGATGGGTCTGTACTGGATGAAGTGAAGGAGCATTCTGCGATCAGGTGGGATTTCTCTCTATTGATTACAAAAGTATCACCACCACACCCCAACCAAGATAACAGCTGGATTCAATACCAGAATCCACACACCCTCACTATCTCTCACTAGTGCACATACATCACCTGCTTCATGCACACCCCCGTATATATCTAATGCAGGTCTTTCTCTCTCTTAAAGACGCACGTGCACACACACACTTGTTCCCCTGTAGATGCAGTAGACTCACACCATCAGATAGTGTTAAATGAGCAACTAATGACAGCCGACAGGAGACAGACCAATTAAACCTCATCAATTCCTGCCTTCCCTCCCTGAGCTGCCAGCAAACACCCCAATCAACAACTTGATCAGTCATAGGTGACACTGCAACAAAATGGCCACACAAAATCACCTCTCAACAGGGGCAGTCGTATAGCCCCTATTGTGTCTGTTGGGGAGGGGGTTTCATCCCTTGGTGGCGGTTAATGAGCCTGGTCTTATGGGTGGTTGAGGTTAGCTGGACCCCAGAGTCTTGAGTAGACGAGATGTAACTATTCTGAAAGCATCTAGTAAGTCAACAGCTGACAACAGATGAATCAAAATATAGTGCTCAACATGTGTCTGTAATTATTTTAATAATGTGATCTGACAGATAACGGCATCATTTTAGCAATTTCAGAGTGACACAAGAGTAAGGGTTTGGTGTGATCAGGCAGACTTTATTGTAGGATGTGTTGTCTTAATACTCAAAGGGCCAAGGTGTTTGTAGCCGTTTGAATTGGCAATACTTGAAGGCATTTTGAAAAGCCTGCGATCACAGGCAGGGCAGAGACATGATGTATCACTGGGGATCACAGAAAACAATACTTGGAAGGACTTTCCTGGAAGATGTCCAAAGCGTTTGTCTGACTTCAACATTTAAAGAGCTTACTTACTAAATGTTGAACTGTCAGTTTCTTAAAGTTACAGAAATAAAAGTATGCTGCCCACACAATATAAAACCAGAAGTTGTAAGATGCTGTTTAACTGTCTAGTGAACACCTTAGTTTGAACATAACTGTGACCATAATCCTTTGATGTGTGTCAACATAATAATAATAATAATAATAATAATAATAATAATAATAATAATAATAATAATAATAATAATAACTGATATTTATATACCGCCTTTCAAGAAACCCAAGGTCACTTCACAGGGTCAGGTAGGGGGTCTGGGGGGTAGGTAGGGATATCTAATGGGGAAAGGCCTTGAGGAAAAGGTGCGTTTTGATTGCTTTCTTAAAAACTGTCCAGGGTTGTGGCGCTGCGGATGTCGGGAGGGAGAGAGTTCGACAGAGTAGGGGCTGCCACACTGAATGTTCTGTACCTGAAGGTCCGCAGCTTAGTCTGGGGGATGGAGAGGAGACCCAGGTCCGAAGACCTTAGGTTCCAGGATGGAGTGTGTTGGTGGAGGAGGTCAGCCAGGTTTTGGGGGTCGAGGGCATGCAAGGATTTGTAGGTGAGGAGGAGGTGCTTATAGGTGATGCGGTACTTTACAGGGAGCCAGTGGAGGTGAATGAGAGTGGGGGTGATGTGCTGCCAGGGCTTTGTGTGCATGAGAACCCAGGCAGCTGAGTTCTGCACGTATTGGAGCCTGTCCAGGGCATTGCTGGGTACCCCGAACAGGACTCCATTGCAGTAATCCAGCCGAACGTAGTATATCAATATCCCTATGTCTTAACACTAATTTCACATGAATTAGCCTGAAGAATTGTAAAGGATTAACCAAAGTTAAAATTTAGAACCTAGAACTCTGTACCAACCTTTAGTTTGGGAATGTGTGTGAGTAACCTATGGCTGTACGTCTCACAATATGCCCGTTTCTAAAATTTAGATCATTCCAAGAGCTACTTGACATTACATGTCATGTTTTTTTGTTTATTATGCTAAATTGAATAACCTTCGTCACAAAATAACCCCTAAACACACAAATTCCGGCCCGCTCTAGAAATGATGTCCCCACTCCTGACAAGTGGGCCTCCAATGGGCAATAAATTTGGATTCTTTGATCACAACATATGGGCTCTAGCTGTCACAACTTTGACCACAAAAGTGAGCACCAGATACATCCACAGCCCCTTGAGGTGGATCCAGCACATTTCTCCTCCTGTATTGGAAATCAATGAGCAGCAAATTATTTATAGAAAGTATGCGCTGTGTTGAATTACTGTCGTAAGAGACCGTAGGGATTTATACAGCAACCTGACCACACAAATCATGCATAGCCAGCACCTGCAAGTGACAGGTGACTCACTTTGAGGCATGGCAGATATGGATGTATAAGTCTGTGTGTGGTGTGCAGTGTGTATCGAGTTGCAGTATCCATTCATAACTTCATTTCCTCCCCAAGGTCTAAACAATGACAAAAAAAACTTTAGCAAAATCTATAACAATAGCCCTTTGTTTTTTTTAAACTCTCACACAGCCACTGCAGCTCCCTGAAAGATGTGTTATCTTACACTGTTGACCCATTTAGGCCACTGTTGATATATGTATTGATTGTATCTGCTGTGGCTGTCACAACAGACGGCCACTGTAAGTATGGATGGAATAGGCCAATTAGGAAGGCACTCACACTTTTTGAGGTGCTTTGAAATTAATTTCTTTGCTTTCAAAGAACAGCAACTCTCTTCCGTGTTAACACTAAGGTTTGGATATGATGGGTTTTCATATGGTACATTAAAACACCATGTGATATGATACAATACAATTTGATACAACCTGTAGGAAAGTTCCCACCATTTACATCGAAAGATCTAAGTCCAAAAACATTTAAGGCCACATCATTAAGCAAAGATATTTGGTCAGTGCTTAGGTCTTTTTGTGAGAGACAGAGGTTAAGACAGACAGGATCATGGGCCAGAGGGCAGAGAGGTCTGTTAAAGCTGATTTACGACAGGCAAGGTGGAGGGCACAGGACGCCTTGCTCTCTGATCACAGCTTCCGTGTTGTCCTCCTTTTTTCTTCCCCCATTGGGACGCTCCCATCCCACAGGTCAAAACTCACAGAACCACATAGTTTTCCCCACCCTCTAGCTGGTTCCCACTCACCCCCTGCTTGTCTTAGAACCACATCTTTCATGTTCTCGCATTGTAAATCACTCTGGCTTGTGTGAGTCTGATACCTGTAGCATGGCTGTCACATGGCTGCTCTCCTAATGTGCCTGCCAGGCAGCCCCACAGGCCTTCAGACCACCATGCATGTCTACAGTCTCTCTTAACAGGGTACCACTGGGGTATAGCAGGAACATTTGTGTGGCTACTAATTCAGCTGTTATCATAACTGGCTCTTACAGATTTGACAGTTTCCTCACACAGTAAAATATGAACAGAGAGCCCCGAAAGCCCCCACAGGCCCTTGACAGGGTGTTACACTGTCAAAACAGAGATTCAGCCACTGCACAATCATCACTTGCAATTTCCTTCAGTCATTCGAGATTGAAGAGGAGCTGAGGAAACACAACAATTATCTCTCCCATTGTGGGAAATCAATGTGACAAGCACATGTTTAAACGTGTCTGGAAAATCATTGTTTATTCAGCAGATTCAAGTTGCACAGTAAAATAATACTGTGACATAACTGTGTAATACAAGATACCTGCAAAATCCATCACTCCTGAGAGACAACAATTCATGCATTCTAGATCTATTTGCAGTTTTATACGATCCTCATACTCTTACTGAGGACGAAACACTTATTTGCTACAATTTTCTAAATTCTGTTTGTCTAAATGGTTAAAATCATGTCGCACGCCCTTAAAGATTATTTAAAATGCATCCCTTGTGGCCACAATTAACGTCTCAACACTAAAATGTACAGATATAAAAATAGCAAGGGAGCAAGTGTTGTCGCTCTGTGAATTATGACTGTAAAGATCACTACTTGTAGCCCTGACTACACAAACAGGATGTGTCATGGAGGACACATGGGGGTCCTCCAGCATGGTGATCTTCCCCCTCACAGCTTCTGTAGGCAGATTTATCATCCAGAGGTTAAGGGTGGGACACCAGCAGAGAAGCAGGAGCTTCAGTGTGGGAGGGGGGCCAGCAGGCAAGTTTGCTTTTACATGTTTTCTTTCCCCTTCCTTTTAAAAACAGGGAGGTTTGCAGGTTGCTTACGGTGGGCTCAAGTCCATAAAACTGTGAGGAGAAAGCTGCAGCCACATGTCTGAGGAGTAATGCGATCCCAAGAGGCTGACCGCTGTTAACTTTTATTACAGTAAATACTCCCTGTTCGCTTCTGTCCTGTCTCACACAAGCCCTGGCTACTTTTACGTGTGGCTGGTGTTTGATTAACCCCTACGACACACTCAAGGCCCATTTGTACACAGCCAGTATTCACATAAATGGGAACAAAATGCACTGCCATAAAGAAGGCATAAGCTTAGTGACAGATATAAATATAGTGTCAGTGAAGGTTACAAAAACATAAGTCCTGTATCAACAGTGCTCCATTTGTCACTCTGTTGCTGTACAGAAAATCTCTTCACAAACTAAAGACGAACAGAAAAAAGTACATGATGATTTTACATACATATCAAAGGTTTATAAAAGAAGCTTCTGGAAGTGTGTTTATGGAGAGACTGCTTGAAAGCAGGAGATGCACATACAGACAGACAGTCAGACAGACAGGGCTGTGTGGGGGAGATCAGTGAGGTAGAGAGCCCTGATTGATAAACTCCCTATCTGGCTATTTACGATCTGGCTGCAGAAGAGGCAGGCTTCGCCAGACAGAAAAGCAATTAATCTGCAAACGAGCTGGGGAACAGCCGGCCTGAGCATTGGAGCCTCCTACCAGCGTCGCTCTGGAGGGGAGATAAGGCTGCAGACGGCTATTTATTGTACATTTTAATTAAGTGCTTGTTAACGCTAGTTATCTTAACAGTCACAAAATTACCGTTGTAATGCATTTAGTTTGAGGAAAAATGGAGAGGGCTGGAGCACTTTATGAAAGCTGGCACAGCTTGCCTTCATTTGAAATCACAGGATAAATTCAGAGGAGGCGGATGCCACAATGATCTAAGCTCAGGCACTAATGGTTATTTAATATGGCCATCAGCGGTCCCAAGTCCCCAGCATACGGCACTCGCACAATAGCCTCCAAACCCTCTTTAACACTTATTTGAGATGACAGGAAAAATGAAACCGTTTGTGCTTTCAATGGAAAAGCAATCATTGGTACATTATACTCCGCTTGCCCTATCATGCTAATGCCGGGTAAAAATGTCACCAAATGTATTTAAAGGGCTGATGGAGTGTTGCCGTTTGATTCCTGCTGCCTGCCTGATTAATAAAAACCTTCAATTTGTATGTAAATGCAACCTGGGGCTCATATCATCTGCACACCTGCACCTGGAGAAAAATAATAAACTCAAGTTTAATGTGGCAATTATGAGAGTTTATGGGGATTGTGGGGAAGAGGGCGGCAGAGGAGAGGCTGGCTTGATGAGAGGGCTCTCAGAGGGGAGTGGGCCGACCCGGACCAGCCTGCTACAGGAATGACCTGATGCACAAATATAACCTCGGCTCTCAGAGCTTACCACAACATGCACACCTCCACAACACAGACTGGTGGATGGGATTAAGGCAGTTCACTGATGGAAACAAATATTGCATGATTAGCATTATTGCCTGTGACTGTACCATATACACAGTATATGTTCTAAGCACAATAAGAAGTTAATTTTTTCATTTGCATTCTTGAAATGATGACAGAAAAAGTACAATCAATACTTTCTTTTCTTCCTTTAACTTTTATGTTGGCCGCTCAGGTCTGTATGAAGTATGATATACCCTTGTGGTGTTGTCTGTGTAGTCTTGTAAGTATACTTGCAGGACTACACAGACTACTGTGAAGTCCTGTAAGCACTTGTGCTGTTTCACTCTGTGCAGCATGCTCTTGTCAACGGAATTATCACTGTGTCAACGTTTAGCATTTAAAAGAAACATGCTTGGTCCTATTATCATTCAGCATGTAAATGGTATTGACCTTACGTCAAGTTGGCCATACCCACTTTCCCCCTGGTAATTGATTTGTGTATTGTGTTGTGCTTCTCTTTTCTGTTACATTATACATTCTCAGCCTCACAGCCTACTTCCTCCAAGAACAAAGTGAGAGTGTATTGACTAAATGTGAGAGGAGTAAAGATTACAGAGCAAAGATTAAAGGAGGGTACTGTTGACTGAGCTTGCAGGGGTGGCAGCATGCAGCTTTCACCCACACACTGGGACTTTGAAGCCAGCTCTAAACTCTCCTCTCTCCTTCACCGGGATCAGCGCTAACGTGTCTCACCTTGCCCACTGTAACCTGTCAGGATCAGCACTCCTGAAGCAGGGAGACGGAGGAGAGGAGAGAACCTGCTGAATATTTCGACAAGCTCTTCACTGCTTCTTTGTTTCACACAACTCCACAGAGTTTGACCAAAACAAAAACCAGGAGAGTTCACAAACGGAATTCAACCACCAGTCATGAGGGGGAAGACAAACAAAAGCAGATTAAATTATAAAATGATAAACAGCTAAGTTATCACTCCGCTTTACTTCTTAATTAACATGTAATAATTTCCTTTTCCAGATAACATATACGTGCATTATAAGCCCAGGTTTAAACACCCAGCTTTTGCAGTAACTTCACAACTGTTGAAGATGTGTGTCACAACCACACACACACAAAAAGCGACAAATACCATGCAAGTAAAGAAAGAAGGTGAATATAGTGATTTAGAAGAGCGTCAAAAACTTCTGTGGTCTGTATTATGTGGGTGAGTAGACTGGAGCGATGCGGTGAGACGGTGATAATAGTTATCTGCCGAGATGATCTACTCGGGCATGATAATAGCGCTACACTGGTGTGACTGTGAATCAGTACCTTGATAGAGCAGAAGATGTGGGCCCTTCTCTCTCAACTCAGCGTAGAAAGAAAAATCCCCACCTGCCTAATGGCTTTAGACAGCAGCCATTCGGCCCTGCTAATCTTCCGTTTCTCTGAAAATAACTTTTTGTGCTGTATGAAGATTGGATTTTACAGATCACAACGGCAAGGCAATGCATTCACTCAGCTGTACTTCTCATGAGAAACGTATCGTGATCTCTAATAATATTCTGTATATGGCTTCAGCCAAGCGCTACCTTTAAATGCGATGCCGTATTAATATTAATATTTATGGACTGTGGAGGAGCGCAAGCCGTCTGAGGGGTACGGGCAGAACAAACTTCCATTAATTCCTATGGAGGGGAAAGTCCAAATTAATTCCTATTCACATTTTAATGCTTTTATGCTAATGCAGGTTCACAGGGAAAGGACGGTGAACCCACAGGAGGAGGGGGGTTAAAGTTGACTTCTGCACCTGAGAAATCTCTCTTCACACAGGGAAATTGGCTAAAAGCTTGAGCTTATACGGCAGCTCCTATTTCAAGAACACACACAGCTTCATGCCTATATTAGATTCCTGAGTACCTAAAGACTGAAACTGTTCTTAAATATTCATACTTACTACATACAAGTGTTTTTATTCATATATAGCTTCTGTTTTGCATTCTTTTTAAAATTATAAACATGTTTGTTTTATTTAGATATCATACAGAGCTTTTAAAGGGTCAGTATAATCCAACCCCAGCTTCTTCTGGCTGTTCTTGACAATGTTTCGTTCATTTGAAATTATGTTATTCAGAAAATCTGATAATTTAAACCAATTTTATTATGGCTAAAACAAAAAAAAAACAATCACAGGAGACATCAGTCATATTCACTCTTTGTACAGAAACACTGCACACAACAACATGAAGTGTGTTAAGTTAAGTCTGTAATATGTGAAGCGGTTTACATGGATTGTTGTTCTAGTTATTTCACTGTTTGCCTTTGTTATCTCTTTGCTTAAGGTTGAAAGGCTTGTGATTGGTTTACATAAGAATCATCAGCCCCTCACACCTGCTTCATCTGACTCTTTAAATAATGCCTCAATCTCAGATCTCAACCATTAAATGGCGAGTAAAATGCTGTTGTTAACAAAAGGAGTGGCGGCCATGACATAAGATTGGAAATGTCCTTTAAATTGAAAGCTAACCTATCCCAACAAATACTATTTGATCACTTGCACACAAATCTGATGCAGAAACAATTTCTCCAGCACAAATGACTTAATCAACATCTGATCAGGAATACCAACACCAGTCAGCTCCTCTCAGTCCCATGGGGAAAATCCAAGTCTATCCATTCTGGTTTGTCTGGACCGGTTAATGTGGTGCTGAGCTGAGGCAAACACAAATAGATTGCACTGGTAGCAATCGAGCCCCCCTCCACCCCACTGTGTTACAGCTGTTATCATTACATATTTACTTGGAGGACAAGCGCGTGCTCCCTCCAGATAGGTTCCTATCAGTACATGTGTATGTTGTGACACCTGGAGGGTAATTGTCATTAATTGCACTCATTTGGGCGGCAGGTCAGGGCAACTGAAGCGCAGGTGTTTGGGACAAAACATGATTATTCCCGTCCAAAGAATGGGAGGCCGGGAAAGAATGATTTTCTGTTGTGGAAGGCTCCCCACGTAACGACTGTCCATTTTTTTTGGTTTTATCGCACATTAGTTGGTAATTGGTACTCAAAAAAAGGGGGAAGCATGTCATCATCATTATTCCCTCCTTTCCTCCATTTCCTCCATTCATAGAGGGGATGGAGCGCTCTATCAGTTTAAAGTGGGAAATGTTAAGATGACTGGAGTGAGTGCACCTCCAAAGCTCCAGCCACTCAACTGTTGTATTACAGATCACACAAAGGGGGCAACAGTTCCTGTAACAAATTTTAAAAAAGACAATGATGTTTAGAATATGACATTTTACTTTGGGTACTATTGATACATCTTATCAGTACTTCCTTTGGACTGAATGAAGGCATGGAAACAACAGAAAATGCATATTACTGACAGGTTTTATCAAAGGGCCATATTTACAACTCATTTTTAAAAAAGCTATTTTTTCAGAGATTGGAAATAGAAAAAACTTTCAGAAGCACAACTTTAATGTAGATGATCTCTCTCAAAGAAATGCTTACATCTTTAGTCATAAAATTCATTGTCTGTAGGTTTTGGTTACCAAGATGATGCCAGAGTGGGCCTTAAAAGAGCAGAATTAATGAGAGTCCTATCCATGCTTCAAATGAGTTAATTGAAAAGTGAGGACCTTGGAGCACCAGTCCTTTATCTCCCAGCCATCCATCTGTTTGACTCTATCATTATTGGATTACCTTGTTATCAAGCTGCATCATGACTCAGCTGCTGAATATGTAAAGCAATTACCAACCACCATGTTTGTATCTGCAAACCTTATCAGTATGCATTAAAAGCTATTCTTTCCAGTGACTACAGTTTATTTAAGCTCACAATATAGTTTTTACAAAGCAAAATGTTCTTCTGCTGCACTTCAAAGTTGAGTCTCTCCACCCTCGCTGCTGCTGTTCATAATGCATTTACCCTCAAGAGTGACACGACTGTGACACGGCTGCACACTTTTTTAACTGTGATATTTTCTTCTTTTTCTTGAGATGAAAACAACAACAGAGCAATTTAAGACTGAAAAAGTACAACTAAGCCTGTCACTATGAGTGCATGTGTGTGCGCGTGTTTGTGTGTGTGTTTGTGTGTGTACCCCACATGGGCGGAGTGCAGACACCAGGCGCAAACATCCTCAATCTGTCCTAATAGCACAGCAGTATACAAAGCACAGACTTCAAATATAACAACCAAGCTACATTCCCTCATAAAAACACTGTTTACCGTCGCTATGATAATTTACCCAGTAACATGTGCCCTCCACAAGAGCAAACACCCAGGGATGCCAATGTGTGTGTGTGTTGGCTGACAAAAATACACAGCAGCAGCTGGGCCCCATGTTTGAAGGCCTGCCCTCCACACTCCTTAGCTCAACGTGGAGGTACACTGTGACTTCTAGACTAGTTAGTGAGAGGAGGAGACCGTGGGTGGGCCTGAACTTGTTGGTGCAGGTGTTTGTGACAAATGAGATGTTAATCACTACCTACAGCTTGGATGTTGATCAAAAATTATGTTTCTTTAATCAGAACTAAGAGGATTTCTATGAGCTGAAATGTATGTTAAGTTCTTTAGATGAACAGGAAAGCACATAGAAAACCAAACTATATTTGCTGTGTTTAAAAAAAATCACATTATCATTTAGAATTCACATGCAATGATTACTTGATCGTATTCTAGGCCAGTCTGGTATAAGAAACTCAAAGTCCTCTCAAGCAGTAACTTCTCCTCTCGTGCCAGAAATCGTTACATATAAGCCATTTGTGTCCAATACTTGCTGCACATGTCCCTTCTGTCCACCTGAGCTGTGGAGACTAATATGGGTGAACCTGAGGCTGGTAGTGCCAGAGCCTGCTTGCCAAAGCTCTGGAGAAGACAGATGGCATGCGGAAATCAATAACCTCACACAACATCATCCATTTTGTGAACAAATGAATCTGCTTTGACAGTATGTGTATGAGCGATCGGGTGACCTGCTCTCTTCCCATTTGAACATCCTCCCCTCCCTTCCCCAAGCGCCCTGTTATTTATGGCAGTTGGGCCCTGCGCTCCTGTGTGCTTTGATGTTTAATTCAAGGACCCACAACCAGGCAGGGAGGAGAGCGTGGGTGTGTTGGGAACTCACCGGGACTCAGGAGCTCAGGAACTCTGATTTCCTACAAATATTCCCTGTGTTGCTTACACCAGTGTCCGACTCTGCTGCTGCTGCTGCTGCTGCTGCTGCTGCTGCTGCTGAGGAGTTAGTCCACACAAGCCTTGAATGTGACAAGACGATGTTCTGTATTTGACCAAGCTGACCACCATTAAGTGTTTGATGCATTAAGAGTTGTGTGAGCATGACATTCTTGGAAGTTCCTAAAACATCCTCATCTTAAGGAGGCTATGGTGGAAGGTGTTAACTCCAATCAAAGCCTGGTATTGTCTGCTTTATCATGAAACAACAATGCTTTAGTGTCAGACCTAAAGTATCCTAGACTTCACTCTCACTACCGCTAACCTCCACTATATCTTTCTCTCTCACCTGCTTTATCTCTCTTTCTCACTCTCTCTCACTCTCTCTTTCTCCTCACAGGTCGCTCTCAGAGATTTATTCCAGCCAAGAGCAGCCCCAGCGAGGGGCTGGTGTTAACAATTTATGGTTTAATAAGACTTACATAAGTCTTGCAGGTGTGCTTTACGTCCCCCACCCGAGCCCATTTGGAGGATTTATGGAAGGCCTTTGGATTGCTGGCTGATTTAGAAGTCCTCTTTCCTGTCTCTAGCCTGTCCGGGCCACCACACACACCCCTAGACGTCTAGCCTGACCGGCCAAATGCTCGTCAGACTGGGGTCTGGCTGGGGACTCGTCTGCCAAAGAAACACAGACACCTTAGTAAAAAACCATGTCTGGGTCTACTACAGGTGTGTGATATAGTGTTCATAAACCCAGGTAATGGTGCGTTGGTGTTGGCCACCTTGTTAATATAAGCGCTGAGATACAAATCAGACTGACATATAGGCTAGACTGCAGCCGTCCCACTGGATATGCCTATAGCAATGATTTTTAAATCAGAATGGGATTCAAAAGCCACATTCAATTCTGATACATGTGGCTATTGTTAGGCAGAGGAGAATGGTTTTGCCGTCTTGGCTGGCCCCACTAACCTCGACCATTGTAGGAACACACAGGGGCACTCGCAACTGCACAATGACACACAAGCTACACAACAGCTCTGTAAAAAAAGGGGCCTGAACAGAAATAAGTGTTGCCAAATAAGAGTTATTGTGATGAGGCAGTGCTCAGCTGTTGGGTTTTAATATGCAGGCTAAAAACAGGGCCTTAATCAGAAACAACATCCTCTGCAGTATTCCATAGCTGA
The DNA here is from genome assembly GCF_009762535.1 of Notolabrus celidotus. Classification (NCBI taxonomy): domain Eukaryota; kingdom Metazoa; phylum Chordata; class Actinopteri; order Labriformes; family Labridae; genus Notolabrus; species Notolabrus celidotus. The sequence continues at coordinate 16,492,520 of NC_048274.1, read as the reverse complement.
TTCCAACTAGCACGTGAACAGCGTTGTTTGAAAGCCAGGCTGATGAAAAATGGTGCAATCTCAGTCCCTACTGTTGACTGGTAATTGCTCATCTGGGTAGATGCTAATTGACAATGACCTTTGACCCTCCTTGTCTTATTATTTATGTAAACTAACAGGGTGGTCTCAAAGATAAGGGGAACAAAAATATGAATTAGTTTAAAGTTGGATATTACCTTTGCTATTTTAGAGGTGCATTTTTACAGACATGAGTAGTTTCTGGGGCAAATTTCAGCAAGGTTCAGAGACTACTTCAAGGTGGGTATGGAATGGGTAATCCGAATGAATTCTGTCACCCGAGCTCCTTGAATATCACAACACAAAGACTTTTTGTCAATTTCAAGGCGGCAATAATATAACCACATATGAAGCCATCAATAATACAAGAGGCCATTTAACTGTAAACAGCCAAAGTACACAGAGGCAATCCCTGAGCGACGGAGGAAGATTGTTAGGCACTCGCCGACTGGCAGGTGGATGAGATGTGGTGTGCCAGCGTTTCCACTGGGCGAGTTCATATGTATGTGTGTGGGAGCGTTTATGTGTGTCAGTGTGTGAGGCTAGAGTCAGAGAAAAGTCTGTCCTGCCTGGTGAATGGATGGATAGGGATGATGCCTGGCACACACATACACATGAACACACACACACAGGACACTCCACCAGTCAGGTTCAGTCGTCAACGCCACCAGGGACCCGCCATTCTCATGCAACAATGCAAAAAAAAGCTCATTACCATCCACTAAATATGCATGAATAAAAGCCTGAATAACCATGGCCAGTTGTCACCTGAAGACTGGCCTTTTACTGTCCAA